>NW_027468657.1:8120708-8208208 GCF_046254945.1 Alosa pseudoharengus
AGAGAGAGAGACAGATTTCCAGAAGATAAATGACCAGGTTTACACCAACTCTAACAGCAGCGCGCCAGAGGTCCGTGTGCAAATTGAAAGGTGTTCGAGGAACGATGGCAATTAGAGCGAACGGACGGCAATGTATTAGGCCTGGGATTTGCCTGGTTGTATGGCAGCACAAGTCTTCCATCAATAAGGAAACACCACACCTTACGTGACTGCATGGCTTCGCTAGCTAGGCCATCAGAGACTTCAAAGTCCTCGGGGGCGGCCAGTCTATTAGGCCATTGTGCTGTCATAAGTGATTAAAGACTTGCACTAATGGGTGCAGTCTGTGATTCTATTCCAATATTCATGTCAAATTTAACAAATTGTCCCTCAAGGTCCGCTCTTCACAACTCAAAAAAAAAAGAAACTGTCCAAGTTATGGCTCTGCAAATGGGAACCAATTATAGTGGCTCAACTATATATCTAGAGTAGTAGTTTGTACCAAGCGATCAACAATTCCAGCCAATCAACAACGTTGCTTCAGGAGCATGAAAGGGAACTGTGTAATTTGGTGTAATTTGATTGGTTGTTGAGCTCAACAATCTTTGGCCGGAATTACAGACCTTCAAGACGTCCTTGAGCCAAGGGGGCCGCTGGAAGGGTCTCCTGGGAGTGGCCTGAATGAGCTTACCTTTCCTAGAGTTGGGTTCCAGAAATGCCTCAGACTGAAGACACCGACCGTGAGCAGGAGGAACACCAGGGACAGGGCGATGGCCGCCCTCTGGTAACACTGGTGCCTGGCTTTCTTGTCTTTCCCCTCCTCCACCTGAAATAAACAAAAAGACAAACAAACAAGTTAACAAAATAAATAACCTCAAAAACAAACCCTCAAAGTACCTCCTCTGTAGCCCTGTATATCTGCATTTGAATCAACTCCTCCAGCAGATCCTCAAGTTCCTTCAAAGCATATTTACAGTGTAATGCCATTATTCTGAGCAAATGGTGGCTACAGCCCAGTTATAACCATGTCTTAAAAGTCTATATTAATATGTAACCCCTGGTGAGAGAGAGATCAGATATTGCCTTGTTACTCACAAAATGAATTAAAAATGAATCCCACACTCCGAGATTGGTCTTATTGCCTTGTTCTCACTGGAGACCCGAGAGCATGAACTATGCAATTTCTGCATGATCAATACCATTAATGTTGAGGAGGAAGCATGATCAGTCGGAAATATGTATTTTTGCTCCGCTGTTTTGACATTGATGTATTGCAATTTGTGTTAAAAAAAGGTACACAGATTCCCTCTGTGGTTCTCTAATAGCATTGGCCACTGATGACATTGTTTATAAAGGGAAACCTCAACATTTTTTTTAAACTTGTGCCCAATTTGAACATTGTTTTGTGTGCAAAAATACCGACTCTAGAGACACGCTGTTCCCTGACAGCAAATTTTCTCTACAGTTAGAGAGCTAAAACAGACAAATTAGTATCTCTATAGAGATCCTTTCCATGTTGTCAAACATAATATTATGAGACTGTCAGTGGCGAAAACAAGTGTTTTACTTTGGCGCAAATACTCGTCCATAGATTTATGTTGTATAATCAGAAAGAAATGTTTTAGATTTCCAATTTAAAAATAAACTGTCCACATGTCTGTTAAAGGGACACCTCTACGAAACTCCCCATCGCTCGGTCTGAAGCTCTTTTCCTTTTTCCATTATACACACGTTTGCAACAATCTCTAGCGTTTCGTTAGCCTGCCTGCTTCGGTCGGCGGGTAGGATACACTGAACTTGCAACCGGGATATTCTTCCTACAGGCAGTAGGGGCGGGCGAGAGAGTCTTCATTCGCCCTGTAACGAGTCATTTAACCATATACCAACTTACGAAGATGAGTAATTAACACGAAAACGTTGCCTGGTGTCCCTTTAAAATAATTGAACCACTGGTCAGATTAAAAGCAATAGGCTCTACAGAACTAGCAAATGGACTGGGCGTAACAATGAGAACACCATGACAGGGGCAGCCGTGGCCTACTCGTTAGCGCTTCAGACTTGTAGTCGGAGGGTTGCCGGTTCGAACCCCGACCAGTAGGCCACGGCTAAAGTGCCCTTGAGCAAGGCACCTAACCCCTCACTGCTCCCCGAGCGCCGCTGTTGTTGCAGGCAGCCCACTGCGCCGAGATTAGTGTGTGCTGAGTGTGTTTCACTAATTCATGGATTGGGATAAATGCAGAGACCAAATTTCCCTCACGGGATCAAAAGAGTATATATACTATATATACTTTTATATGACTGGAATTTGGGTTGTGTTCAAACAGTAGTCAAAGGGCCAAGTGGACACAAGACAGTCGGATGGAATGAAAGAAAGCATTCCTTGTTCATCACATGTACATCCAGTGGCCAGAAACAGTTGGTCATCAACAGTTTTCATACATCCTGTATAAATATTATTTCCTATTACCGGTACATATGCTGCACATTGTCCATACACTGCTTCCAACAGACAGGGGCACTCACTCATTACAGCACATTCTCACTTCCTTTAGTTAGACTAGAAGGTACATGGCAACTTCAATTAAATTCAATTTTTGTCATGACAGGAACCAAAGAGAAAATGAATGGTTAAAAAGTTTTGCTGGCAAATTTAGGAAGAATTCAATGGCACTTCACTGAATTGTCTGATTAAATTCTTCTTATACTTGCTGTTTTGATAAGAGCCATTCTCTATGAACAGTAGGACATTTCTCTTGTTAGAGAGCAGAGTGAATTAATAGGCAAGTGCTGGGGACATTTGAATTCTGAAGAGATATTCCATCTCTCATTTATTAAACCAATCCCAAATGTGCCAGTTGGACCTGATTCCCCAAGCCGAAGACCACAAATTAATGAAGAAGGGGCTTTTGTCCTAAGCTAAGCAGCCACTGGAAAAGAGAATAGAAAGGCTCGCTATTCATTGCAGAGCACCCTGCAGGTCTTTTACGATAACAAGAGGAAACACAGAGTGTGCCATACTTCAATTAGTCTGGTTTTCAATGAAGAGCAGCTTAACTGCTGATAAAAGTGCTTTTCTTAAAATCGCAAATCCCTCTATGTAGGTCTGAAGTTGTACATACCTGTGTGAGTAAAGCAATCTTCCCATTAACACCCCATTCAAATGTACAACAATGTATTATTTGCGATACTATGAATTCAAGATGACAAAATCATATGATATGATAAAATATGACAAAATCATGACAAATACTAATATGATTCACCCAAACCTACACTTCTAGGGCCCTATCGTGCGCCCGGTGCAAGGAGGCGCAAAACGTGACGCAAGGCTTATTCTTATCTTACATCTTAATATTTTTTTGTCATGCGCTCCACTTTTATTAAACCTTGCGCCCAGGGGTCTGGCAATTAACAACATAAGGTGTGGTCTGGCGCATGATCCAAAAATCGCTAAGCCACTGACCAAGAAAAATCTGGTCTATAGTGAATGGCGCATATGATACAGCTGAAAATGCTGTCACGAGATGTAAGCAGCAACTCCTCTGCAGGATAAATATCCTTAGGTAGTCAGTCATTCGAACAATATTGGGGCAAGTGTTGCTTTTTTTGGCTATGTTTTCGACAGTAGCCCCTTGTCAATAGTGAAAGTAATTAACTGTGTAGAACTTTTTTGTCATTGACTATGAGACCACGGTAAAGTTAGTTTTACTTTGCCTATGAGTTCAAATAATAGGCGAGTGCAGATGCATGTACAGTAGGCTATACTCTGCTAGTCACAAACAGGTTTTAGTAAAGCAAGGTTTAGTGGAATGACATCAGAAAAACCCTTTTGCGTCTAGCATTTAATCACAAAATCACACCATTGAATTAGTCAATATGAACTGGCCACACCTCTGTTTATAAACTTTGCACCTCTGACCATCCGTTTCTGATATCCAAAATAGGGCCCTTTGATTTTTTAATTTTTAATCATTCTAAATCGGCTACTGAAATTGTATGATTGAAGAACACAATGAGAGCTATGGCAGGTGGTTCTCCAGTTTCAACAGCACCTTTAAAACAAACAAACAAAAAAACGGGGACATGGTTAAAAAAAATAAAAATAAAAATTTGAATAGGAACAACAACAAGGAGTTGCGAGAGCTCGGCATGATGGGAAATAGAAGGCTATGCGGCCACCTGGCCAGAAATTCCTCCAGAGGAAGAATTTTCTCCCAGCGTGGAAAAGGAAAAGAAAAAAGTGGCTGGAGTCTCTACTCTAATCCAGTGATTGCGTAAGCAGTGGAAACTTGACTGGAGGACAGAGTCCCGTCTGCTTCGGAATTTAAATTGCGGTGAAAATGCTTCACCGGCCGCCAGCAAAACGGTATCAAACCGGTTTAGGGTTCGGAACCGGCAACGCTAGTTCTGTACCGCAAGGTCTGATGTGAGTCGGGCTCTGATGGAGAGCCGGGAGGCCCCCTGCTGTTTCGTCAGAGTGAGAGAGAGAGACAGGAAGAGAGAGAGAGAGAGACAGAAAGAGGGAGAGACAGACAGGGGGAGGAGGAGGGGGGGCTTGAGAGAGAGAGAGAGAGAGAGGGACTAAGGAAGAGGGATAGGAGGGGGAGCAGAGTGGAGAGGAAAGAGAATGAGAGAAAAGAGAGAGAGAGGAAAGAGAGTGAGAGGAAAGAGAGTGAGAGAAAAGAGAGAGAGGAAAGAGAGTGAGAGAAAAGAGAGAGAGGAAAGAGAGAGAGAGGAAAGAGAGTGAGAGAAAAGAGAGAGAGAGGAAAGAGAGTGAGAGAAAAGAGAGAGAGGAAAGAGAGAGAGAGGAAAGAGAGTGAGAGAAAAGAGAGAGAGGTGGACGGAGCAGAGTGGAGAGAAAAGAGAGAGAGGTGGATGGAGCAGAGTGGAGAGAAAAGAGAGAGAGGTGGATGGAGCAGAGTGGACAGGAGCGTAGTGGGAGCTAGTGGACAAGAAGGAGATGCAGCAACAGGGAGGGTACAGAGGGACTTCTGAAATTACACAGGAAAAGATGGAAAACCACTGGACAGAAAGACTGAGAGAGATAGAGATGGACAGTCAAGAAAAACATATGTGAAGAGGGAAAAAGGAAACTAGTAGGTGGCAAGAAAGTACAGATTTCATACCACAGGTGATTTTTCCCCCTGAAGAGCTACTGGCCAGAGTTGGATGTGGGAGAATGCTACTGCAGGCTACAGAATGGAATGGAATGGAATGGGAGATATTTCAAAGAAATATGGAAAAAGTGCACTTGGCATGAAACAAGACATGAACTCTATTTTACCTTTTTATTTGCCACTAGCCTCTTCGTTGCAATTAACAGCCAAACAGTGTTGAGATTGCATCTCCTTAAATATAGCCACAATTTTTTTTATTTCCGTTTCTGCACTGAGAAAAATATGCAGGACTTTCACAGGGACAGGTGTTTTCTAAATCTCAATAATTCATCCTTCATAGATCTTTGTGCATCTGTTTCAGCACTTGGCAAAGTCAAATGTCAACACATACTTTCCCTGCTGGAGAAGTGCCTCAGATATTTATTTCAGAGCGCCATTACAGGGAAAATCATACATCATGGAAAATGCAAGGAGCAGCATAGCCGTAAGCAAGGGGAGGTTGACTGAAAAGTCACAGCAAGAGGAAAATAATAAAAGCTTTAGCTCACATTTTTGTATTCTCATTTTCTCTCTCTCTGTTCCTTTCCATATCTCTCATAGAGACATTAAGTCTGTGCACGCACAAGCACACACACACACACACACACACACACACACACACACACACACACACACACACACACACACACCAGTCCATCTTATACACAGAAAAAAATAGCACCTCAATATTTTGACATGATAATATCAGCAAAATATGTAAAACAGAAAGAGAGGTTCAAGGTACATATTCAGTAGCACTGGCAAGAAGTGAAAAATATACACTTATCCACCAGAGCCCGACAAAACAACTGCAGGAAATTTGACACCAAAAGGCTTTTGCAGGTATTGAGATTTTCCCCAAGTCTATGAAGATCAGTGCTGTCTGACATATAGCAGGGTAAAAATAAAACCAAAAAGTTATAGAGTTTCTCCGACACTCACAAGCAAATAAACAAACACAAAACTCAATTTAGACTCTCCTGGTGCCAAGACACCAAATCTGAAAATCCTCACTGAATTTTTTTTCTTCGGAATTCATATCTATTTTGTTTACTGTGATGACTATGCCTCAAGGCCCCTGTTTTGGTGAATTCATTAACCAATCCAAGTGCAACAGTCTAGATAAGGCAATATATCAGATGAGTCTAAATTATTTAAAATTTAATATTCCTGAATTACAGTCCCAGATATGCAAAATTATCTGGCAACACTGAAAAAAATAACATTAATTAAAAAAAATCAATGATAACCATGGTTAGAAGCTATTTACAAAGTAACTTTCAAAACTCACATCTTTCCAGAGGGTCTGCTGACTGTGTGACTGGGTGTTACTTTCCATATTGTCCTTTGCACTGTGGAGCTGAACTGCCTACTGAGTCCCTGGCAAGCAAAGAGTCAAGCCTATTCCACTGGCAATTTGGGAGCCTGCAGAAAAGGGAGGGAAGTTTGGGGATGGGATGGGATGGAATTACTTTAACACTTGTGATTCCTATTATAAGGACCAGGCAGATGTCTCCTGGCTGAAGCCGCTCCTTCCCCACTCCAGAAAAGGGGGGGAAAGATGCAAACATCTAACTTGAGTTTCCAGCAGAAAGTTGACACATAAATGACAAGTGTTGGGCTGATCTCGACTGGAGGCTAATTCTCTCACCCTCCTTGTCTTTGAACAGCGACTCTATCTCTCTCTCTCCTGAGTAATACTCAGCAGACGCTGTAGAGCTGACATCTTTACAGGGTATACTTACTGTTGCTTTGCGCAAACAAAATTTATAGAGAAGCGGTGAAACATCTGGGAGGTTTGGCAGAGACCCGACCTTTTATTGAATGAAGCCGGGGGAAAATAAATATGTGACTTATTACTATAAGAGCTATTGTTTAACGCTGTGCAGTGCCAGACCATTAAAGTGGCAAATCTGTGATATGATAATTGATAAATTATATAATGTAAGTAATGTAATTAATAGAATTGAATGTAACTGTTTGTTCCAGATAAGTCATTTGACTGGACCAGAGCTTTACCGAGCTGACTTTATATATCATGCTTTGCACAACTAAGAATAAATCTCCAAACCTTGACACAAATGATTTCTTCTAAAGAAACGGCAGCTTGTCTGTAAAACCTACCAGATAAAAGCAATGTTAAACTCAAGGTTATGTAGTTATGTGGAATATCAGCACGGCTCTGATCCTCTTTGGCACCTAGCCTGTGGCCCCCTGCCCAGCACTGAAGCAGAGCCGTGCCGATACTCAGTAGCTTGTAACAGTACTCCCTCTCCTGTGCTCCTTACATAAACAGCAGAGACGCAAAGAAAACACAAGGACACATGCTTCACAAGCCATCACATTTCACTTGATCTGATTGCATGGTCTGGTCGTGTTTATGGAAACTACATTCAGATGATGAGAAAAAAATTCTACAAATCTACAAATGAATACGTTGATTCACCATATATCACAGACTTGAAATAAGGAACTGCCCACAAAAATAGACATTTGACTTAGAAACGGCGGTGTTATGGCCACCATGGCCTCTACAGAGATGTTACACAACATTTCAGATTGGTCTATCAGCCATGCTGATATTCTGCATTACACTGACATTCATATTACTATTAAATATAAATGGATTCTCCATAAGTACACCCCAGTAGAAGTAAGACATTACCAATCTGAAGTCTTCAGTGTGTGAGAGAGCTAATACAAAAATAGGGTTTGACAATACAGATCAGAGGTTTTGAAGCCTGTGCGTGAACCATTATTTAAACACGCGGCCTGTCAGATCTACTGCTGAAGAGCTTTGTCAGCGCTTGTTTCCTATTTATATAAATCTTTACAGTTATCCTGACATTTAACAGGAGTAAATCACGCCGGTCCCACAGCAATAGTGTAATGTCAGCAGTGGGCCTCAGCACAAGGGGACCCATTACCCTAGCAGCAGTAGATGGGTGATGGAGGTGGAGGTGTTGAGAGGGGGGGGGGGCATATAAAAAACATCACACCACAGGCGGTGGGCTAGGAGGACCAACTAAGAGGCATATTTAGCTCAGTGGGAGTCACAGCTATTGTGTTGCATTAATAAGCGCCCAGCAACAGGAAACACTCCATCCTTATCTGACAAGCTGCATTGTTTGAAGAATTTCTCCCTTCCCAATTAGACGTGCAATCCGCTGTCTGCCGAGCGCTACGTTCCACCTGACACCTTATGGTTTTTCCGGGCGCTCTGGCGCCCATCTTGACAAATCTCCGGAACCTTTAATTTTGATAACAAGTGAAAATGTCTGAGGGAATGCTCGGGAATGTATCACTTTCCCTGCTTTGATAAAACATTTTCTGAGTGAGACTCGAAAGGAAGTCGCAAGACGTGTGCACTGGCTGTGTCAGCTGTTGCAGTAATGGGTATGACATAATGCACAGTTGTCGCTATGGCACCTTGGAGACAAGTGGTTCTCACTAGCAACCTTGAGAATGAAGCCTGCTGGCTAGAAGGGAGACCTAGAGGCTATTAGTTCACACAGGAGAGTAGAGATATGTATGATATTCTCTGAAGTCTGATGAGGAGTGTGAGGCTTGAAACGTTACCTGGTGTTATTCTAATAAACAAGTATAAAAGTGGAGATTTTTTACAGCATTTTTCATCCAGCACCTGTTTTTCGATGTGTGTACAGTATGACCGTTTGTTTTGATATTCCATGTACAACAGAATTAAATAGAGTGGAAAGAATGTAATTATGTGTGATGGCATTGACATCTTTAACACACACATACACACACACGCACAAATGAGTGAACCTTATAATGAATGTATTTGGCTTGGGAAATTGAGTTTAGCCGGTAAAGGCAGACGTCCTCTTTTTTTCCGTTCTGTTGACATCCCACTTAAACACAATAACCTCCACCCACCCACCCCATCCACCTCTCTCCAAGGACCCATCCCTGTCAGGGATCAGTGCATGACGCCCACACATATCCATTGCCTGTGGAATCAACCACAATATCCCACTATCTTCTCGGGACAGAGCCGCCTTCATCTGGTCACGGCCAGTGGGCAAGGATACAGATAAAGTGAGCCAGTGGATGCACTGCAATGGGAGCCCATCCTTCACCTTCTCTGCTGATGCATCAAGATACACCAGGGGCCTCTCGACACTCCCGACAGCTGGGGAGAGGTGAAATATGCCAGTGTCCGACAAGAGCTTGATTAGTTAAAGGCCTGTTCACTTCCGCCCGTTTGGAATCTAGGTTACACGCAATGTCTGGTCGCTATTTAGAATAATAAAATAACAGTTCTCGCCACGTCATACGCAAAGTGAGGCAGAATTGTTTTTTATTATGGTGTACGTTCCATCACAGCACTCAGCTTTCATGTTCAAAGGGTAAAATTTCCATATGCATTGCACTTTCATGCATTCACATTAGGATGTACTACACCAAGAGAGTAACAGAGCCCAGCCAAACCCAGTGACCATTCATATTCAAATCAAACAAATGTGATTGTTTATTATTTACGAGGAGATAATAAGCGTTGGAGGAGAAAAAGAGGTAAGGAGTTGAGGGGTTAGGATAGACTCCAGTCACCAACTGGCACCTCAGGGAATTTTCAATTGATTTGATTTTTCCTTGAGTAAGCGCACCAAGTGAACAAAATGTCTGAAGGATAACACCTCAGAGTCTTGTGGGGACTCCATTTGAACTGAAAAAAGCTGGAAAGCAAATAATACAAAATGAGGATTACAGTGTTGCAAATATCTCCCAAGTTTTTTTTTTTGCATTTATTCCCTACCTCATTCACCTTTGGAGAAAAGCTGCTTGCCACAGGATTTTCTCAATTTCTTGCATGGTGGGACAGGTGTATTTACTCACATAATTGTATTCTTCATTCCCCAATTCAGAATGTGATTAAATATTAATACAAGTGCTTTTTTCTTTCTTTTGGAGTGTGTGTGTGTGTGTGTGTGTGTGTGTGTGTGTGTGCCTGTGTGTGTGTGTGTGTGTGTGGTGGGGGTTGTTGCAAAACAAATCAAGAAGAAAAAAGTTTTTCACTTGAAAATTACATCAGTAAGAATTGATTGCAGTTGGCGAGTCTGAGTTGTCAATTCTTTTTTCCCACAGATGAAGCATGAGTCTCATCGACACATAATAAACAGGAATGTTCAACGATCAGCCAAGTTTTTCAGTCCATCCACTCCAGGCATGGACCCCATGCCTGGATATATAAACAGCTGCAGGATAGACATCGCGTTGCTTTGTTTACCCATGGTGTGCTCTCAGCGGGATGCGTGCAATCATATCCTCCATTAGCGCACCACTGCCGCTGCTACCACAGCTTATTAGCAGAGGCGTCGTCAAGCCAAGCTTCTCATAATTTCCTAATGAGGAAAAAGGGCCGATCTGACCTTATTCACGTTGAAGTCCATTTGAAAAGCGCCTGATTAGACGGAGAGGCAAGGTGAGCCGTGACAGTTACCACCGCACCACAGGGGGGAGGGTAGGTGATGGGGGGGGGGGGGCAGATGTGTGTCTGTGTGTGTGTCTGGACGTGTGTGTGTGTGTGTGGGGGGGGGGGGCTGTTGTGGCTCACGCGACTACAGTTTTTTTCAACTGCTTACACACTAAATCTTTGCTTGTCACACAATTTTCTAAACATATCTTCCAAACATCATAACCCCACACCAAATCTGCAAAACATTACACTAATTCTCAGTGTTTCACTCAGTTTTCAATTTACTAAAAAAATTTTTTTCACAAAACACCACACTTCATTTTCTACTTACAGTAATTGTAATTTGCAATTTGGAAATCATCATTAGGTTACTGTTTTCTGATATTGTTTATCAATCAAGCAAAGTGCAATAATTTGCAAAGGATAGTGGATCAATTTATGCTTAATGGCCAAAGAGTTACGTCCGGACAAACGATTATTCACATGACCTTTGTTTTTATTCATTCGCTGTTTGGATCTCGAGGTAGTGAGTAGAGTAAAAAAAACAAACAACTGAGGATGTTTGTGCTAAAAATGGTGAAAGCATTAGCCCTAAGGCTTCCTCTGGCATTTCTGCATGTATATCACGATGGGTAAGCTGACCTCTGGTGTACAGATGCCCAGTGTTCGAATTACCCCGTTGTTTCCGGGGGGGCCCACTTGGGGGGGGGGGGGGGGTATTCAACATCCAATAGATTATAATAAGCAGGGTAGCCAGTTTATTAAAATGAAATCTATGACATTATGAAATTCAGCCTAATAACAAAGGCTATCGTCAAAACGGAATCTGAGCAGATTCAACATCCAATAGATTATAATAAGCAGGGTAGTCAGTTTATTAAAATAAAATCTATGACATTCTGAAATTCAGCCTAATAACAAAGGCTATTGTCAAAAATGAATCTGAGCAGAGCTAATTGTCAAATATTTTACGTGCACAACTGAAAAAACTGAAAGTTAACACAAAACAGCTGTCTTTATCACATCTCGGCTAAGCCTACTGGAGATAGTCCCAAAGTGGCCTATTGGTCTCTTTCTGGGCATTTTTTCCCATTTTCCACGCAGTTGATGGACGATGCCCAGCCTTGAGCCATGATTTCACGAATGGCTTAGGGTTGAACTGGACCAGGGGAGGCGCATTGATGCTCAGAAAAAGAAGCGCATTTAAGCTTAAACGATTTCTGGCTTTGTCATCAATGTCATTAAGCGCAGAGAATCCTCCATTCTGCCGAAGTAGGTAAAAACGTGTTGCCTGCGATGACGAGTTTCTTCAGGCAGGACCCTTCCCTTGCCCCTTACATTTAGTCTATGAATACATTTCTGTAACAATTTTCTAATATCTAATTCTAATTAAATTATACATTCCTTTTAACTTTTTCCACTGCTGCTAATTGCTCAATCGCTAACAACGCTCTAGCAAAAATAATAACAACTCGATTCAGAGGAGGGTGAGATCGGACAGGACAGGGGGCTATTATCAGGAGCAGTGCCCCTGCAGTCTGTGGGGGAAATACACATTGCAACCAACGGGGAAAATGTAGATTATCATAGTTACGGGTTGGCAACTTGACAATAAATGAGTGGGTCCCCTCTGACGGTGATTTCGAGCAGAACTAGTAGTGCCCTGGCCAGAACTAAGGGGGCTGGGCACTACCGGGCCCTATGGTAATTCGAACACTGCAGATGCATGACAAATGGATCGCGTTTGGAGCAGAAGTGGATAAAGAGTGTCTCCACTCTTTGGGTTTGGATAAGGCTGGGAGTGATCTGCTTTGAAACACAGTAAAAAAACCAGGTAACAGTCGACAACAACACCATAGAGTCAGCATTTTCTTTAAAAAAATTACCCCATTTGGCCCAAAAATGAGGGAGAAAATACAAAGATGATTTTATGACTGAGCCATAAGTGAGGGCACGCAAAAATAAGTGTGTGTGTGTCTCTGTGTGTGTGTGTGTGTGTGTGTGTGTGTGTGTGTGTGTGTGTGTGTGAATTTGAGATTCTTTTTTTTTTTACTTTGAGAGGAATGCGAAAAGTGCAAGCACATTGCTTGCAAAAATATTCTGCATTCTCATTCAACTTTTGAGGCCTCATTGCAGCATATAAAGGATATATTTCAGGTTATCACAGAGGAAAGAGTAGGAAACATTTCAACTTCATTCAGAGGTGAAAAAGTAATTTCCAACAGCCAGCTACTTCAAGTCTGCATCACTGTGGCCTTTGAAATATGCTGCCACATTACCTTAACATGGCCATTACATCAGTTTGCCAGTTTTCATTTGAGACTTTCACACCAACCAACTTGATTTTAATTTCCACTGCACTCAGTAACGTGTCATTTCTGTTAGCTCTTCCAATTAGCAATGCATTTAATTACAAATGAAACATTGTCCTATTTTAAGGGACTATTCAGCATGTTAGAAATTCTATCAACAAAATGTAACTCAATGACTTCAAGAATTTCTGAAAACGTGTAACAGTTAACAGGTTCAACTTCAGGGCAGATTAGGAAATTTGGCTATTTCACCCCAATTTAAATGAAGGTATTACACACTATTTCATGATGAATAACTCTCACTAATTAGACATATTTAGTCTATGCCATGACAGATGGCACATTAAGATAATTAAAAGATATATTACTATAAAGCTACATTCAATTACCACGATGCCAAGACAGCCTATAAACATGGAGCATATTTTGCCAAAGTATCACGAAAGCTGTCATGATCCTGGTACCACGTCAATGGTGACATGACAACATTATTAGATATCAACTGTCAGTACAACTAATGACTGGACATGAGCCACTGTTCCACCCCTGGAAGACATTAGCCATTTGACAAGTGGCTTGAATGTTACAGGAACTACACACTCTGTCCTTATTATCTTTTGCTTTTTCAACACTATATTTAGCTTTTCTATCATTATAAGTTGATGTAGTCTAATAATTTTATTTTGCACTTTGATAATGAATCATCTATTCTGAGCACAAGATATCTCAAGCGACCAGCATCAACAATAGGCAATGTGCATAATTTCAAGATTAGGCCCATACTCCACGGTTGAATTGACAGTTGGATTTAGCTAGCATTGCCAAGTTCCTACATTTGATTAAAATAGCTGAATTAAACAGCACACTAGATCCTACAGTGGAAAAATGACTGAATTTTGTGAGTGTCAGTAAAGTGCTACCATACAGTATATTGCTCATACAGTTAAGCTCAAGAATCTCATTCATTCAAGTCTCACATACTGCACTGTTACTTTGTCATTTGTCGGTAGTAACAGCCACAGGCAACATACATAGTGTGAGAGAGAGAGAGAGAGAGAGAGAGTGAGAGAAAGGGGGGATAGAGAGAGAGAGAGATGGAGAAGGAGAGAGAGGGAGAGAGAAATAGAGAGAGAGGGGTGGGGTGGAGACAGGAGATAAGCGAGCGGAAAAAAAGGAGAGTGAGGATGAGAACAGAAGAGGTTCAATTAAAGTCGACACGATATTACACACTGCAACATTAGCCCATTCAAGTGATGTGATGTACAATTCTAATCAACTCACATGGGCCCTTACTCACCCTCACTCAGGCAAAACAGAGAGAGTTTAATCTATGCATGATTACTCTGGACAGGAATTAAATCATGATTAGTGGGGACACACATTTTTTCCACCAATAAATAATAAAGTCTTAATTTGACCTTTAAAAACCCATAGTCTTAATAACCTGGTTATTGGGTGTTGTGCTCGTATTACTCTTCACAGTGCACTGACATTTTCGAATGACTACTGATATTTGAGACCATGATATTTGAGATTTGAGATTTGTTGTTTTTGGTTTGATAAACCTGCTTAGCCTGGTTCACCTGCACATTAGCAGCATCAACAACAAAAAGAAAATAGGTAATGGAAACAATAAATGACTTACTGTATCTTTGGATGAAAATATAGTGACACCTACTCTCCTCCTAGATTGGCACGAGAAACTGTGGAAAAGCAAATAAAAATCTCATTATGTGACTGAAATCCCCTCTCTCCCTTCAGCTCCCACTCTTAATGTTTACAGACATTTATTCATTTGTTTTAGCATTTGCATTAAGAATGTTCAGCACCTTGTCATCAACATCTCAGAGAAATCATTCAAATGTATTTACTTACTCAAGAAGTACTAATTGACTACTTATACAGTAGCTCCCTGAGAAACAGATGTCTCAATATTTGCTGTTATATAAAAAGCCCACCTGGCCCTACCATCACAAACATTAACCAACGGTAAAGTAAAAGAGAAAATAAACATAAACACATTAGTGTGAATTTCTGCTTTTGGGATGACCGTGCATCCAGAGGTCACGCCAACCAGCAGCAGCATCCCGAGGAGACGACCGCTCTTTGCCAAGCTCGGCATGGCTCAGGAAGGAGTCCAAACACCAACACTCAGCACTGAGCTCTGCCCTCGGGCCAGCCACCAGATTTCTCATGTCTGCTGGCTCGCATACCTTCTGCACATAAGTAGGTGTTTGACTTTCACAAGTCTCTTCTCGGCTCCAGCAAATGCACTTTGCGGCAAGGTTGTCATATCCTTGGTTCATCATCACAATCATTAAAAGTCTGTTTTAGCTCTGCACGTGCACAGATTGCTTTAGCTTTTGCTCAATGGAGTCCATTCGGCTCCCAAATGTCACTGTAACTGAATGCCCAAATGAATTGGCCTTGAAGACATTTGTTTTCCTTCTATGTGCTTTTAGTTGAATTTCCCCATACAAAACTGAGTGACCAGCCTGTTGGACTTATTTATTTATAGAACCTGTCCACAACACTACAGAATATTAAAAGTGATACGAAAATAAATAGGCATGCAGGGTAAGTGTAATCATATAACATCATAATAAACATATTTTATAGAACACTAACCCTGCACACTACTCATCAACATTCCACTGTGTCTGAACAGTATAGCAATTAATAAAGTGTGATCACTTGTTATCATTCCAATGATAATATGTACGAGGCACTCCACAGTAAGTAATGATGTGTCAGCAATTGATGCCTCATTAATGAATAATAATCAATATTCTGTCAAAATGACAGCACTCAATTATTTGTTAGTTAATTAGTAACTGTTCAACTTAAGGCAATGCTAGCAGACATATCGTGACATATACACTGTATCAATTGACCCAATCTTCAATATGACCCAATCTTCAATATATGATTTTAACCTCTCTTTGACCAAATAACTGCTTGCAAAATGATGATCATTCTAAACAGAAAGAAAATCTGACATCTTTCTCTCAAACTGATATTTCTCTCAAAATGCCTTGATTTACACCCAACAAGCCTTACAGTAGCACAGAACACTATTTATTAGCTGACTTTCTGTGCGTCTACTGTTCTTATTTTGTGAGACCTATAATCAACAGATGTCCACACACACACACACACACACACATGCACTCACACACACACACTTTTCTGAAGAGCTAGCTTAGTCATCATCTGACAAAGATATCTTTAGGAGATACTCACGTTGAACAGTGACAGGTGATTGACTCGGTTATTGACTGGATCTCTGGAGTAGTAGGGGATGCTGTCCCTCACTTTGGCCTCGTTAAGGTGGCTATGGTCCAGCTGTGTGAGGCAGATGTTTCATAAATTAGCACCTGGCGGTGCAGGATAGGTTACAAGAGACGTGTCAAGCAATGTAAAATCTGTTATCAGTCAAGGCAGGCAAACTGCACAAAAGCCTACCATTGAGTCTGTGTATAGCCTGTGTAGGTTAGACCTTTCAGGCCACAATCATGTGTGTAAATGTAGATTCTGTATTCAATTTAAAAAATATATATTCGAAGTTCAATAAGTTAGCCTACTGACTATCTGAACAAACAAAAGTTGTCTCTGCAAAAGTTGTATGGTGAAATTGGCTGACTTGACTTAGCCTAATTCACCTCAAACAAGACATGGAAACTGAGAGTTTTCATCTCGAGTGTTCATTTCTCAGCAACCGATTGTGATTCTGACTGCATAAGAGAATCTCCAGCCCTGGGCCAAATGCAGAGTGTACAGAACCAGTGGCTACCTTGGCATGTGCTGATCGGCAGCACTCGCTCAAAGAATCAGGTCCATCTTGCAATGTTTTAGCTTCCTTGCTAGCCCAATAATTCAACTAGGGCCTATATACTATACTATAGGCCCTATAGTCTCAGAGGCGGTGACATTTTCACAAAACTACAAACACGCGACAAGCCCACGGCCACTTGGCTTGACAAGTAGGCTACGTTTTTCAAATAAGTTTTTAAACCCCACGTAATTTTTTTTAAATTTTACCTGAGTGTTTAGGTTTAGGAGACAGTCAACATGATTTCAAACTGCCAGCCAACTGCAGTAGCCAGTGAAGTTAATCATACTGTTCTGCTTCAACCCTTTCGAACAACGTTCGAAGTTAGCAATTTAGGCTAGAAAGCATCGGCAGATAGCCTAGTTAAAGTCACTGATTAAAGAAGAAATCAGATTGACATAGGTGCCAACTCTCACGCATTGGCCGTGAGACACACGCATTTGATTAGTTTCACACACTCACACGCCACACCCCCGATTTCTCACGCTGAAGTGTCAACCCGGTCGGTCAGATGCCTGAAAAATGAGTTTAGCATATCTATAGATCTACCTGTTGAGCCACGGCTATGCTTTCAGAGACGGTGAGAGGGTTCAAGAGCACCCCCTGTCTGTGGAATTTTCTAAAATTTCTCTCATTTGCGATGCTACTTCAGAAGCCGTCCCAGGCGCATTCCCCCCGCATTTCCCCGGCTTCAGGTATGCTTTGAGTATTGTTGAGTAGGCTATTTTTCACGCTGAAGTGTCAACATGCTAGGTCAAATACCTGGCAGATGTGGTTCAACTAAACTAAACCTATACATATGATATCATATCACACATCAGGTGAACGTGCGGAATCTAAGCTTTCCTATGATATTAGCGCCAAGTTGCTGTGATAAATGGTTCGCGAGAAAATTAACATTGAACCGACGTGCAATTTAGGCTAATCATATTTGCATTTTGCACACAGTGCACACCCATTACTCTCGGTTCAATATTTCACTAACCCTTCACACAACACGTGGCAAACCCAATATCACAATAAACAGCAAACCGTACCGAATACGAGGATATAAAGCATGCCTCTGTGCAATAAGTGGTTCCTGAGTAATCCGGTTTTGAAATTGCAGCACATTTAGGGCTGTATTTTGGGCCACCAGCGCATGGCGTAATACTAGTTATTCACCCGCGGAAAGTTGAATTCGTTATTTTGCACGTTTATTTTTTAAGCATTGCGCCCAGGGGTGTGGCAATTAACAACCTATGGAGGGACCTGGCGCATTGTCTAAAAATCGCTATCATACACCACCTAAACCTGGTCAGAAGTCAATGGCGAGTTGTTCATATGCTATTTTAAGAGCGCATGTCAACAGTCATATTGGCAGGTAGCACCATCCTTCTATCATTCAAGAACGCACACCAGCGCACGTCCATGCAAAGCATTACAAATTGCACGATTACAATGGGAAACATAATTAGAATAAAGATATTACGAAATACTGTACATCTCATGATGAGTAGTTATTCACCATCATTTGCAAATTGGTAATGACGGTTAAAAGTGATTAGGGGAGAGGCGAGACACGTATGGAGCACAGCTGAAGACACTGTGAGATATAAGCAACTCCTCTGCAGGATAAATGTTGTTTTATTCAGTCATTTGAGCAACATTAGGGTAAGTGTTGCTTTTTCCAGCCTATGTTTTCGATGGTAACCCATTGTCAGTCAATAGTGAAAGTAACTGCATATAACTGTCTTGTCGTTAATGACTCCTTGGTGAAGTTAGTTTCACTTTGTCAATGAGTTCAAATAATAGACGAGTGCAAATGCGTGAAGGCTATGCTTGGTTTTAGTAAAGCATGGTTTAAGAATGACTATTCCATACGGTCTCGCAAGCAGCCTCCTTCAAATGCGCCTTTGAATGCCAAAATACCGATGCATTTATTTGACATATCGCGCGTTGCGCCGTTAAAGGGAATGACAGGTGTCATTCTCATTGGTTTAAAATGATGTTACGCCCCAAACACACCCATACGACTGATTAAAAGACCCAGGAACACCTTGTTACGCCATGCGCTCCACTTTTGAGAACGAAACCCCTCCCAATGTGAACTGGACATCCTACTAAATTTGAATAGACTTTTGACGAGTGACGATGCACTTTAGAATGTCATGATAGGGCCCTTAGCCTCATTGGGGCGAAATTATAATGTATTCTAATGTAAACTATTTGTCAGTAGGCCTACATACATTTTTGTAAATTGCTCAGCCATAGATTATCCCACTATGGTTCTTATATTGTCAGGTTCCAGCCAATCCCATTACAGATAAATGAATATATTGGCATGCTTCCTAGTGACATTAATTCAAAAATATGACGAAAATCAAATAACGAGACACAAATATTGATATAAAGCCTGACATAAGCCATATGCAAACATTCACATCATGCAGATATGGGTACATCCTGAAAAAGGAATAGCATGTAGGCTATAGGCTATGACCATTACAATGACCAATATATTATCTTAAATAAACTAGCTGAATAACACAGGTGACCACTTCTGCATAATTTCATGGAGTGCTGAAATGTACACACATTTTTGAACATTTCTGAACTGTGAAATGTAGCATATGTTTTTGTGGTTGTGAACTTATTGCAATATCACCATAACTATTCCACCTGTGTGTGCATGGTTATAATTCTGAAGTGCAAAATAGCTTAGGCTACAGCACAAATATTTCCATAAAAATAAGCAAGTCTGACCTCTGAATTTATTTTGAAAGTGCCCCTGATTGATGCATTTAAAAGTTAAAATATACAAACATTTCTTAAATTCTTACAAAACACCCACCCACTTTTTAAAATTGTTAGTTTGGACCCCCTCACTTTTGCTGTGCGAAATACCAGTGCTGTTTTCAGCATCTGTTTAGTGCTTCATTGTCATTTTCATTGGATTCACGGTTTAGTTTGATATTTAATTTACTTTTGGACTGTTTGATTATATTGTTAAATGTTGGGACTGATGGGCACTGAAATCTGGGGAGGTATTTGATGATCACTATTACGTTCCATGTAGTTGAAAGAGTGTCGGGATTTCAAACAAACCATCCGCTTTCATGCGTTCATTGAACGTCTGCGGTGCTGTAATGGAAACCTTATTGCGTAGCCAAGTAGCCTATTGACTTATTTTTAAATTATGCATGATTTACTTTTTATTAATTTCGTAGGCTGGCTTTATTTTGTTATATAGAAGTATCTAAATAACCTGTTAAAATGTACCAGAATTCAGGAAATTGCATCTAGTCCAAAAAAAAATTTCTGGGGGAGGACCCCCATACCCGCCCTCTGAAATGTCCCACCCACTTTCACAATGCCTCCGACGCCCATGGTCCTAGTAGTAGGCTAGACCCCTTTGATACCAATGTTCATTTAACTCTGGGACCCTGGTCCCAGGGATGGATTACTGCACGGGCCTTCCAGGCCCAGACCCAGGGGCCCAAGGTGTCAGGGGGCCCTGAAGCCCAAGCCTTTGTATGGAATCATTGCCTCAATATCAACACATCAGGATGTAGGCAATGAATCTGATTGAATTTAGTATTGGCCATCCCCAAAATGCTAGCCTGACGAGCCAGACCCACATTAAAATTTAGGGTCTGGGCAGTCACCGTTCGCAGTGCTCAGTCCGAGGGGCGGGATAATCGGTTGTCCCTCTGCACGCAATACGACAGCACTGAGTCCCATGCGTTTTTCCACCAGCGGAGCTAGTTGGCTAGTTCAAACTTTTGCCATCTCAAAACAAGCTTAACTCGTGTCACACTGTTGGCCAACAGCAATATCCATCTTCTTCAAGTAGCAGGGAATTCAAGCCAAACCGTTGCAACTCTGCCATCAATCATTATGTTATGCCCCCCTAACGACTCTATAGACGATTTGATTGGCCTGATAGAAGTTTAATTTTTCGAGCTCACAAGCCAACGGAGAGTTGCTAAACTAGCCCTGGAAGCAAATGTAATTTGCTGCCGCTAGGGTGTGTCTAGATTTCTAAGCTACCAAAATGCACCAGAATACAGGAAATCACATCAAACAAATTAAAAAAATTCTGGGGGAGGACCCCCAAACCCCCCTTCCACATGCGACAATTAGTGGGGAGCCCTTAATACATGTGGGCCCAGGGGCCCGAAAGTTCAGAATCCGTCCATGACTGGTCCCTACACCTGAGAACCACTGATGTACGTTTTTTTTACTGTACGGTATAATGCTGAATGAGCCAAACAAAAATTTCCGCAGCAAAATTTTGGTTGGCCCCACCAAATCTCACTCCAAGGTTTTTTGAAAAGTTGGCAGCCCTGGATTGAAATCTCACATATTTCCAGTAGTATTTCTGTTGAACTTTAGTGGGCTGTTGGAAAAGGCCAGTTGCATTTTTTTTTTTTTTTTCATTTTTTTCATTTTGCTATATTATGGACATTTAAGAAAGGGTTTTACTAAGGCCTATACATATTTCAGTACTGTATATTTAATTTGGGTGTAGCTACAACTCTTACTGAAGTGTGGATTTCTTGCACGATGCATGAGAAGAAGAAAAAAACATCAGGACAAAATTGCTTTCAAAAATAGGCTATGGGTAATTTATAAAAGGGTACAAATCAAAATATTATGCAATGCATGCAACTAGCTCTAGATTATTTAATGCATAAATTAATGCAAGATGCATGAAGGCCTACCATTCAGCAACGTGCCCCATGCAGATAATGTGACTTTTAAAAGCATCAGGCATTTTTGCAATATTAGGTGGGCCTACTGTAAGTTCAATAATATTTTAAAGTTCAGTAATATTCAGAAGAAACATCACTGAAAAAAAGTTATATAAGACAGATGTTGTCTTGTCAACATGTGTCATATTGACTTTTTCAGTGTATTCAGAAGCATCGCAGGCCTATCAGATTTCTTATTTGCACCTGTATTAATATTATTATTTCTTTTGTGTTTGAGTATGCCAGGGAAAATGCAGGAAAATATGTCTGATGACAGGTTTGATATTAAAAGTGGGAAAAAATAAGTAAGTACTTTCTTCTTACAGGAGTGTGGAGTCCATACAATCTGGTGGCAACAATTAATGTATGAATAATATCCCTTAATTGATGAGGAATTAACTGTGATGTAATGACATTAAGCTACAGTGACGAGTAACAGGAATTCATGATGCATTATTCCACTGCTTGGTTCATAATTTAGAACGACCATTAACCGTATGTTATTTGTATTAACCGTATGTTTTGGCCGTATCACACTTATATATTTATTCATTCATTCATTCATTTATTCATTCAACCTTAATTTATTCTCGGAGGGTCATTGAGGGAAGCCTTCATTTTCAATGAAGCCGAGATTACAGAAACTATGAAGTAACAAGATGTAAAAAGAGAGAGAAAAAAAGTAAAAAAATAGGTATAGGTCTAGGCCTATAAATAAAACAAAGTAAAATAAACTAGATGTACCGCATAGCGGTACAAAATATGACCGCCGCTCAGTCCTGTACATCCGTTCCGCGAAAATAAATCACACTTCAATTTGTCTCCATCTTTTACTCCATCCCCCACTCTTGAAACTTTTGTGTATGCTTGTTTGGCATGCCTGAGAGTGTGTGTGTGCGGCTGCACAGAAAGTAGCCTACTGGCGCTGAAAAGGTGAATAGATTGTAGAATAGCCAAAGAAGTTGTAGCATTGTTATAAAACCTTTAAAATCTCAAGTAGGGCAGTTCATCACAGTTCATCCATTGCAACTGGATTGATGAAAGGTCACTTACACCTGTAGGCTACATTGTATTTGGGAAAAGCAAAAGGTATCAGCATAATGTTATATATTTATTTATTTATTTATTAATTTATTTATTTATTAATAAACAAAAACATCTCTGTCAGTTCCATGCCGTTTTCAACAGCTATCAAAAACAAAGGTCATTTTTGGATGGATGGATTTTTTGTGAATGTTTCTTCTTCTGCATAGTTCATGTGATACTTTATTGTCAATGCACAAATTAAGTAACAGTAGTCTGAAACGAAATGCTGTTTTACATCTAACCAGTGGTGCAAATAACTGACATGTCCAAATGGGCCTTGATGAAATGCGTCGCTAGACTGTTCATACACATTTAACGGGCCAAAGTTGAAGAGCTGTGTTGTCCGTTGTTGTTCGTGCAAATATAGGCTGATTCATGTTCCCTTGCATTGTGTAACTGAGGTCCATAGCTTGTCTGGCTTTCACCAGATCAAGCTCAATCTTTTAAGAAATCAAAAAAAAAATAGCGGGCAGATCAGGCTGGGTTCACCCAGCCTAGTCCATAGGCACCCGATATTATTTAATTTTCCGATTGAGATATCCACACTCTGGCTATTCTAAATGCAAAAATGCATCAGGGAGTTACAAAACTGTAACTAACAAACTAGATCCTAATAGAAAGCTGTTAGCTTCCCTAAGCTACAGGTAGGCCTATAAGGTAGGCCTATTTACAACAAAAATTGTCAATAGGCTATGCTGGCGACACAAATAAAATCTCCTTTGGAAACCAATGGCTTACGCTTTAGAGTATCAATTAGAGTATCAAACTATACATCATACAGCTAGCCCCTAGGGCATATGGACATTTCTGGTCCACACCTGAAACTTTCACACCAGAATCTTTCACATGCATAAAATTAAAATGTCGAGAAAGCACCATGGTTCAATGGAAATGGCATAACTTGCATATTTCTGTTTACAGACCAACAAACAGACATTCCACACCGAAAGCGTTACTTCCTTGATAAGGGTAAAAATGGTCTTAGCTCTGGCCAGCAAATGTAAAAGTTTGAACTAATTTGCACAAGGCTGTCATACTAATAGTAGTAGGAACAGTAGCAGCAGCAATAGCAGTCATAGTCCGATTATTTTGTACAATTTGGAGTCTAGCCAAAAGTGTTAGATAAGTCTCACTTTTCAAACTTCATTCAGTTTTCCAGTATTAGATTATTTTAAAAAAAAATGGTATTGAAGTTGTATATAGGATCCATATTGAATTAAAATAATCAAAACAAACCAAAAACACTTTTAAATATCCACACTTGATACATCTGTCTACACTATTGGTTTTTATCCAGTGCTGCTACATCTTACTCTGATCTAATCTTAAAGTGATTAAATGAACAACGTGATTTTAAGTGCTCAGATTGATGGTGTTATACGTTCCTATTACACATCTTAAATATCATTATAAGATATTCAGCATCAGAAAATCCTTCTGAAATATCACATGAATATTGTATACATTTATGTCATATGGACCTAATTTGTATGGTGAAATCAATACACTGATGTATAACCAGACTCTGGGTTTGATGTTATCAAGATTAAAAAGATATGTTATATTACTTTGAGGCAATTTCAGTCTGAAACCAAGTTGCTGTCAGAATTCTTCTTTGAGCGTATAATGCAACCCAGATTTGTTCTCTTCTTGTTCTTTTCACGACAAGCTCTGTGCCAGAGACCAATTTAGGTCTACACTGGTCAGCAAATTAAAAATGGAGAAAGCCTGTGATCTAAGCCCCTACTACCAGCCAATTCATTAAAGAATTCGGAGCCTCAAAATTAAGTTTGCTGTACAGGAGTTTCTGCTTCTCTTACATTTCCATGATAAGTGAATGCAGTCAGTGTCCATCTTTCCCTAATACTGCAGGATACCACCTGAATGACCTATCCATCAACTCCATTTTAGGAATGTAGGAGAGGCAATAAAGACCGCAAAAGTCCTCAAGATGGGGTCATTGCCATGGCAATGGCTGGTTTAACCATTATGACTTGGGCGGTAGCCAGTATGACATCAGCATTTTGCTCCAGAATGTTCTACAACAGCCCCTTAAATATGATATTTTTTCTACATAGGCAAACATATAGGAGAGTGACAAAAAGTGATTTCTTTAAACCTCCATTTGGTCTCATAATAAAGAAGGATAAAATGCACAAACATACAAGTCATACATTTACATTTATATTTATCCATTTAGCAGACACTTTTGCTCAAAGTGACTTACAAAATGAGGAATAACATTCAAGCAACAAGAGGAGAGGAAATGAGAGGAGAGGAGACCAAGGGAGTTATACACAGACAACTGGACCTTCTGTGTGTGGACATACCGGTACATATTCTGCCAGTGGCTGAAATCAAATTAATTTGTACAAATCTTCTGCACTTCAAAAAAATAGAAAAATAAAAAAATGGATCTGTGAATGTTCATAGGTATTTATCAAAAGCATCTCACACGTAGAATTTCCCCTTGGGGGACATTCATTGCACACGTATTACACGGCTCTTCATAATGCTGCAGAATGCTCCATTCACTTGAATTGGCCTTCCCAACGTTCGGTGGTCTGATACAGACTGTATATATAGTCTCTGCTCTGATATTTCTCAGACCATTGATAAGTATAACAGACCGCTGTCATGGAAAATGGGTTTTGGGCTTCTATGCAGGTCTTTCATATCACTCTGCAAGTAGTCCGGTCACTTCTTGCAATAGAACTTCATTCAAAAGTAAAAGCAGACGGTTGATCAGCTGTGTTCCTCAGTAAAAGCCACGATGAAAAGGTAACAAATGTAAAGAGTCATATCATGTGGAGTTTATTTATTCGTTTAGGCAAGTAGCCGTGTGATAAGCGAGAAGCCCCAACAGGCCGAACAGGACCCCGTCGTGCCAGCGGAGGGGTCTTGTTTCATCCTGAAGGGACTTATTTTCCAATAATGACCAGCGTTCTATACATTATCCCTTACATATCTCGTATCAACCTCCCACCACTATCTTGGTCCATTAGTAATAACAAAAATCATAACATAAACATGTAAATTCTGTATATGCCTATAACTATACACATTTTGAATTTGTTAAGCACTTGTAAGTTACTAGTTCAGCCGTGGCCTACTGGTTAGCGATTCGGACTTGTAACCGGAGGGTTGCCGGTTCGAACCCCGACCAGTAGGCATGGCTGAAGTGCCCTTGAGCAATGCACCTAACCCCTCACTGCTCCCCGAGCGCCGCTGTTGATGCAGGCAGCTCACTGCGCCGGGATTAGTGTGTGCTTCACCTCACTGTGTGTTCACTGTGTGCTGAGTGTGTTTCACTAATTCACGGATTGCGATAAATGCAGAGACCAAATTTCCCTCGCGGGATCAAAAGAGTATATATACTTATACTTATACTAGTTCTAGTATTATTTGTAAAGCAGTGTTCCTGCATTGATTATCATCAGTAAGTTATTTGTAAACACATGTATACATGTTTTGTTCCCTACTTTTGACACTTTTGTACAGTTAAAGGGACACCAGGCATGCATGGTGCTTGTTCTCTACGAAACTCCCCCTAGCGTCTGTGTCGATATGTGTGCGAGCCCTCGCTCGGTCTGAAGCTCTTTTCCTTTTCCTTGCAAGCGGGATATTCTTCCTACAGGCAGTAGGGGCGGGCAAGAGAGTCTTTATTCAACCTGTAATGAGTCATTTAACCATATACCGACTTATGAAGATGATTAATTAACACGAAAACGCTGCCTGGTGTCCCTTTAAACTATTATTCTGTGTTCAGAAGAAGAATAAGAGAGTTCACATTTGTCAGTAAATATGTGCACATTTTGTAGCACTTTGTGATGTATTTCCCTTTTCTTAGAAGAATCCAGAATTTGTGAATTCGTGTGTCTTTCGGGCTGCTAACCTTTACAACTCATTTGTAAATGCTTTGTAAGGCAAAGAAAGTCCTCTCTTTAGATGAGGTCTCACAATATACTTAACTAACCAGTAATAACTCCTGAATGAATCATGATTTGCAGTATTAGTAAGTGTGTGTAAAATATATTAACACACTTGCTAAATATTGTCAAAAAAATACGGCCACAGCTGCAAAAAGACATTTATAAATGCATAATTCATTATTAATCATTAAATTACATTCTATCTGATCTTATAGACAATTAATTTGCAACTGTTTAATAATGGAATTACTGCATTTAGAAATGTTTATGCGAAATACAGAGATACAGTGTTACCATATGTAAAAAAGGAAAAGTCAGGGCTGTCCAATTTATCCAACCATATTACGCTATGATTACATAAAACAGTCTAGTTTTGAATGAAACACAACCTTATTGTGTTTAAATAGTCATTCCAATTGAGTAATCCATTTTTGTAATTGAATCACGTATAAGCGTACATACTGGGGGGAAAGGAAAAGAGGGCTTGTCACAGTTAGTAAACCTCAAAACATAGAATTAAACAAACTCACGTTTTTCTTTCAAATACAATGTTATTACATTGAACTGACATATTTTGCCACAGCAATGAATTTATCCAACACAATCATGTAAGATCAAAGTACTCTAAAAAGTACTCTAAGTACTGAACCAGTAAGGCAAATAAACACATGGGATGCCTTGGTGTCACCATTGTGTTCCTTTGCATGAACACTATAGATAATCATGAATCTAAAGTGTTTGGAAAAATTCACATTTCACATAAGTTTTCTTAAAGAGGAGTTGTATTTTATACTTTGAGGTGAACCATATTTTGTTCCCACCATGAGTGTTGAGCATGCACAATATAGGTCAGTGGTTTTATGGCACATGTTTACAACCTCAATGAATGCTTGAATACTGTGGTACAACATATTCAGCATGTTTCATTTCAAGACCTCATCCTGAAATCTTAAATATCTAAGTTATCTTCCTTTAACATTAATGTTGCAATACTTATTATATCCGAATGCCTAGTACATGCCACCTGTATAACACAATCACATTGAATTTACACAAATATTTAATGTAGGCCTAAGCCCAATCAATTTAATTGGAATTACTTGATCAAATTTGGTTATCACAGCATGATTCAATTTTGTAAACCAAAAGAGAAATGCTGGACTAATTCTAAACATTTCATTCATGTGCAACCAATATACACAATAAAATCAAGTAAATCCAGCGATTTATTTTTTTCAGGGGTATGCATGCATTTTTGACATTCCATGCATGTTTTTTTCTCTCTCACTTTTCATCACCTGTTCCTTCCATTTTACTTTAAGTAACTCTGTCTAACTGTTTAGACAAGCTTAAAGACAATATGGGCATTTTTTCTGTCATCTAAGCAAACTTCTCAACTAAAAGTTGATCATAAAAAAACACATCTTGACATGTGTGATGGGTGTCATTCATTTAAACGCCTACCCTCTGCAACAGATCTACGTGTACAATAGCTTTACTTCTGCCTGAAGTGTTTTTCTAAATTCACATTTATTTGTGGAAAAGATTTAGTTTTTGTAATAAAACATACGTAAAAACATGCAAAGCTACATGTATATTTGTTTAATCTAATAATTTCCCTTCTAACTTCAACAGACACACCATTCTTCTATAATATATATCTAATTATGTTTGGTTCTAGTTTGCACAGTCTTATGTCTTGTGCACTGCACTGACACTGTGTACACAAAATGGAGAAGTATATGAGTGTACATGCTGTATGTTTTCATCCATGAGTGTATTAATTGAAACTGACATTAAAGAGGCCCTATGCAACAATTTTAGCAAAAATGACCTTAATTATGCAGGTTGAGAGTCATTCTGATGGTTCTACAACACTTTTTGGGTCGTTTGGTGAATGCTTCGTCTCCCCCTAGTGCTTCTCCGCGGAAAAACCGAATATGCAACTTTCTGGTCACGGTCGGAACACATCCGGATGTAACTCGGCGGAAATACTCGAAAATGTAGTCAGATTTAGTCAGATTGTAGTTTCTAAGAAGACTGCAAAACGGACTCCGACTTGGCTTTGTTGCTGTTGAAATTGTAAGTAGCCTACCTTTGGGTGAACTTCGTTTTTGTAATGTGATTTTTGCTCGACCGTTTTATTGTGAGCCCTATGTGTTTAGCTTGGTTTATTGATGCTAGCTCGCTAGCTATTGGGGGTTTAGCGTAGCAGTCACTTGCTACCGAAGCTGCAGGGGGAGCTATGTCGTGAATAATGCGAGCCCAAATCAGGCGAAAACCCAGAAACAGCGAATGAATAACCAGACCTGCATAGGGCTTCTTTAAAGCTAGTGTTGACCAAAGAGCAGGGCCTACACAATACTGTACTTTTTTTCTACTAGGTACACCTCCCCCCAATATTCTAAATCAATTGTATGCACCATATTGCTATGTAGCATAGTACTTATACACCATTTGAAAGCTTGGACTCTTGGGAATCCATACATGACAACCTTTTTCATGGTCATAGATCTGTATAGTGCTTTACATTGTCAGATTAATCTTACTATGTCTCAATTAAATTTAATCAAAAATGCCCTCCTCCCCCTCCTCCGCCTTTGGTGCTTCCCTACCTTCTAGCTGCAGTGTGTATCCTTAGCAATAAGTAGATGCAGCATATTGGGTCTTGAAATATTCACAAGAATCCATAGAAATAGAATAGTTATGCTGTTTTATCCAATATAAGTTGTGCAGATGTATAGTCTGTCTTATACAAACCAATTGAACCAACAAAATGAAACTTTTGTCCAGATGAGATTACGGCATGTTGTTCTGGGAGGCAATAGCAGTGGGAACTAGAGAGTTTTAACATCTGAATCAATCACAAATCTCGGGGCACTTCAGAAGACTGAACCCAAAAAAAAGGGACCGGAGCATACGATTAGTTAAACCGAGCTTTACTGGTGCTGGTGGTTAATGTTTCGACATGATGGTAATATATGGTTCATAGCCTGGCTGTTGACATTCATTTCTGTTACAAAATAAAATCAAAAGCACATGACAATGTTGAAGCTCTACTCTACACTGCTTACTTAGCTGATTCTTGCAATATTTAAATACAATTCTAAAAAAATGATTAACAGATCGTGTGAGGCCTTCAACAGAGATGGATGTCCATCAGTGGTGGGTGAATGTCATCAGACTCCTGTGTTCAGTTGGACTGGTCACTGCAGCTGTGGCCCTTCTAATCGTTCATAATTTCTGTAGCATAAAAGGTAAGAATTGCTACATTTATTAATAATGAATGTCATTTAATAATCATTCCTGCCTTTACTTCATCATAAGTTTCAGTGTCAACAGTAGGCCAATTCACATTTATTTGTGGAAAAGATTTAGTTTTTGTAATAAAACATACGTAAAAACATGCAAAGCTACATGTATATTTGTTTAATCTAATAATTTCCCTTCTAACTTCATTTTAAACAGACACACCATTCAGAAGAAATACAGAGGTACCATGTGTAAACTATGAGAACATGACTCCATTACAATCCTGGCACGGTCATATTACCAAATCATGTACGAACAAAGTTTGTTTTTTTTCCACTGCTCAATGATATTGCTTCCAACACATTGTGGAGTAAAAGCAATTCCAAGTCACATATTCAATGACATATGTTTCCACATATTCAATGCCGCTGAACAAATTACAGACATTAAACATTATAACCGATACAAATTTTGCTACTTGAAAGTCACATCTAAAATGTGTGTGATTCAAACTCTACCCAATTTCAACACAGTAGACCTACACATTTAGATATAATTCAGGAGGCTCTTAGGCTCTTAGCTAATACAAACAAAGGGGCTTGTGGCTTAGAAAGGCCAATTCAGATAACTCCAACAAGTGCTGAGAAATGTGCATGTTGCTGCTCCTGCTAGTTGTATTCTGACAGCAATGCTGGACAAAGCACTTCTACTTCAACTTGGTAGACATATTCTAAAATCCAACCTGTCTACCAATTTATACCCAAAAAGTATTTGCACAACTATGCACATTGCATGTAGAGAGATGCATATCACGAATATTGTATCTGATTTGCGTTTTGCTTTTGTGACTACAGTATGTTAGAATGTGTGGTATGTCTACTCATGTGGATGAACAGCATCTGTGGAAAACTGTTGACGGATGTTAACCTTTCTCTCTCCCCCTCTTTCTCTTCTCACCTGGAGTGAAAACAGATGGGTGTTGCTCTACCAGTGCTCCTCAGGCATCAGATGGGTGTTGCTCTACCAGTGCTCCTCAGGCATCAGATGGGTGTTGCTCTACCAGTGCTCCTCAGGCATCAGATGGGTGTTGCTCTACCAGTGCTCCTCAGGCATCAGATGGGTGTTGCTCTACCAGTGCTCCTCAGGCATCAGATGGGTGTTGCTCTACCAGTGCTCCTCAGGCATCAGATGGGTGTTGCTCTACCAGTGCTCCTCAGGCATCAGATGGGTGTTGCTCTACCAGTGCTCCTCAGGCATCAGATGGGTGTTGCTCTACCAGTGCTCCTCAGGCATCAGATGGGTGTTGCTCTACCAGTGCTCCTCAGGCATCAGATGGGTGTTGCTCTACCAGTGCTCCTCAGGCATCAGATGGGTGTTGCTCTACCAGTGCTCCTCAGGCATCAGATGGGTGTTGCTCTACCAGTGCTCCTCAGGCATCAGATGGGTGTTGCTCTACCAGTGCTCCTCAGGCATCAGATGGGTGTTGCTCTACCAGTGCTCCTCAGGCATCAGATGGGTGTTGCTCTACCAGTGCTCCTCAGGCATCAGATGGGTGTTGCTCTACCAGTGCTCCTCAGGCATCAGATGGGTGTTGCTCTACCAGTGCTCCTCAGGCATCAGATGGGTGTTGCTCTACCAGTGCTCCTCAGGCATCAGATGGGTGTTGCTCTACCAGTGCTCCTCAGGCATCAGATGGGTGTTGCTCTACCAGTGCTCCTCAGGCATCAGATGGGTGTTGCTCTACCAGTGCTCCTCAGGCATCAGATGGGTGTTGCTCTACCAGTGCTCCTCAGGCATCAGATGGGTGTTGCTCTACCAGTGCTCCTCAGGCATCAGATGGGTGTTGCTCTACCAGTGCTCCTCAGGCATCAGATGGGTGTTGCTCTACCAGTGCTCCTCAGGCATCAGATGGGTGTTGCTCTACCAGTGCTCCTCAGGCATCAGATGGGTGTTGCTCTACCAGTGCTCCTCAGGCATCAGATGGGTGTTGCTCTACCAGTGCTCCTCAGGCATCAGATGGGTGTTGCTCTACCAGTGCTCCTCAGGCATCAGATGGGTGTTGCTCTACCAGTGCTCCTCAGGCATCAGATGGGTGTTGCTCTACCAGTGCTCCTCAGGCATCAGATGGGTGTTGCTCTACCAGTGCTCCTCAGGCATCAGATGGGTGTTGCTCTACCAGTGCTCCTCAGGCATCAGATGGGTGTTGCTCTACCAGTGCTCCTCAGGCATCAGATGGGTGTTGCTCTACCAGTGCTCCTCAGGCATCAGATGGGTGTTGCTCTACCAGTGCTCCTCAGGCATCAGATGGGTGTTGCTCTACCAGTGCTCCTCAGGCATCAGATGGGTGTTGCTCTACCAGTGCTCCTCAGGCATCAGATGGGTGTTGCTCTACCAGTGCTCCTCAGGCATCAGATGGGTGTTGCTCTACCAGTGCTCCTCAGGCATCAGATGGGTGTTGCTCTACCAGTGCTCCTCAGGCATCAGATGGGTGTTGCTCTACCAGTGCTCCTCAGGCATCAGATGGGTGTTGCTCTACCAGTGCTCCTCAGGCATCAGACACATTACTGAGACTCTGGCCACAGATGTGCTGGAGATACTTGTTGACGTGAAAAAAATACAGGCAGCTATTTTTGGCTGTTTTTTTCCAGGATTGAGATCTGTAAGACCATCGCTGTGAATGGGTGTGTGTGTGTGTGCGTGGGTCTCTCTCTCTCTCCTCCATCACTGTGTGTGTGTGTGTGTGTGTGTGTGTGTGTCATTCTCACCCGCACAAAGCAAGGAGCTCTCTCAACACTTTTAACATCCTGCAACCCAGCAGCAACAGCTCTAACTGAGCTGATTGAGAGGGCAGTCAGTCCAAGAGACGGCTCTGATAAACTTTCACCACTGCTAGTGTTTACAGTGTGCCTAAGCCCTGACATATGTTTCCCCAAATGAACAGATGCTGGAGTGACCGATAAGCCTATAGGCTGCCCATTTAAACCCAAGGTTCTTAGCTATGCTATGATATATATTTTCCCCCTCAGTCCCTCGTGGTTTAGACAAGCTGCTGTCTCCCCGAATACGCACTGGGGGGATTGCGACCCCTCTCCAAAATCCCAGCTCTGCTCCTGCCGTTGCTATTTATCAGGGCTAAAACCTTAAGTAAGGTTTTTATGTTATTTATTTTCCAAAGAGAGGAGAAATATCCTACTGGCATCGGGTAAGGGGTGGGTGAGTGGGGGGCAAGCTTTGATCGTCTCACTTAGCGTTAGCCGTTGCTCACCCACTTATCTGTTAAATCCAGGAGATTTTCGGGAAGCCCAGGACAAACACGCCGCTGCCCATACCGATGGGTGTGCGAGAGGGATGATAATAGTTTTGAGAGGCCTGGGGCGCCCAAATGGCTCTCTCGTCTTTAACATGAGAGGCCATAGCAGCTGATGGAGGGTCACAAACGATCCAAATGTTTTAGCTGATAGACAAAACAATATAAACATCCCTTTTTTTGTGCAGATGCTGTTGTGGTTCCACAGAACCAATCTGAACAATATTTTCTCTCTTTCTTTCTGTATTTGTAGTTCTGTAGACTCCAAACACTTAGTACCACAAGGAAGTTTTATGTCTAACGATGAATTCAATTATTGTGAACGTTAGCGTCTGCGCTAATGAGAAACCACCGCATCCTCTGAACACAGCGTGCAACTCCCCTGGATTTTTTCAAGGAAAAAAAAACAACAACAAGCATTCATGAACTGTTTCTGTACACACAGAAAACAACATTAAAAGGGGCTTAGTGTTAACTGACCTTTAATTACTTGAGTTAATTGGAGCTTTTTAAAGGAGTGTCAGTGATTAATTATTAAGTTTCACTCCTCGGACATAGCTCTTGGAAAGAGCTTATTTGGTGTTTATCTGCGGAATGGGTAGCCTATAATTAAAAAGCCAAAAACGTAAAACCAAAAGGATATTAATAGCTGGAATGTGAAAACATAGAGGAAAGATTCATGAAAATAATACTCAGGAAACTTTCTGAATGGAGTTTGTGTCGTATAAACCATACTGTACAGTATGAGAGCATCAGCGTATGTGATGCATATGCCATGGTAAACATTCACTGATTTCTGAACGGAGTTTGTGTCATATAAACCATATAGAGTATGAGAGCATCAGCGTATGTGATTCATATGCCATATAGAGTATGAGAGCATCAGCGTATGTGATGCATATGCCATGGTTTAACATTCACTGATTTCTGAATGGAGTTTGTGTCGTATAAACCATACAGATATGAGAGCATCAGCGTATGTGATGGTTTAACATTCACTGATTTCTGAACCTATTGGTTTTACATCCTCTGTAATGTAGCTTTGTATTTGTTTGTTATGCTCACCTATTGAGCTACTCTTTTCTCATCAAGCTAAAGCCTCATCAAAATACTTAATTCCACTTCAATGTTTGTTGTAATTAGCTCACAGTGGTAAACCCAAATTAAATCTTCACCCCATAAGTAAGATTCTAATGGTATGAGTGCTACTGTATAATGATATTATAATAATGATATGTGATACACTATACCAGGTCATAAATCAATTTAATAGTGCATCATATTTAAGGATACTTAAAAATAAACTCTGTGCACTTCAATATACAGTATAGTACATTATATGCATTCTAAAACATTCTGTAATTTATGGTTACTTTATAGGGAATAATTGTAGCAAAGCATATTTTTGCCATGCCACATTTTATGAGTTAAATTTCTAAAGCCCCATTTTTCATTCAACTTGCAGTTTGGAAGACATTAAAGTCTCCTTAATCTTTAAAGCAGACACCTCGGGCACCCTATCTGCATTTCAAAATTAATTCCACCTCTGAGTTATTACTTGTTTACTTGTCAACTTTCTTTGACATTGAAAAAGCACAGTTCACAACAGAATTAGAATGGCATGGTTCTATTTCTCAAGATATTTGGTGCACTAGAAGTCTCCTGTCTTCAAATTGACCATTCTGCTCTCTACCGTGTATTGTTAAAATGAATGTCTGATTTTGCTTAATGAACTTACAGTATAGTGATGATTTCATACAAATGTATTATCTTTGTTTTATGATTCAAGTGATTATGAATTCTGAATCTTTATTTTTATGTGGCATGTGGTATCATCTGAATTTAACCCCTTTCTGTGTATGTCTAGCATCAAAATGGATGAAGTGAAAGCTCAAATCACATGTGCAGCACAGCAACAGTAACTAGCACCAGCAAAGTCATAATGGCACGAGAAGGAGTGACATTCATCAACATGCCACAATCTATTGATTCTGGTTCCCCACAGTCAGTTTGCTGCTTGAAGGGATAATGGAAGAGTTGAGGATGTTTGCCATGTTTTTTCTTTTCCATGAAAGACACATAAACGGCATAAAAGACAAAAAAACAGGAACTGCTGTGGGGGCACGTCTTGAATGCAAACAGCTGTATTATGGTCCCGACTCAACAGGACTAGGGTGACTTCCTTCATTTTAAGGCGGCTTTGTCCAATACATTTTCACACTTTTCTGGAGTTTCCTGTCTTTGAATTTTATTCAACATTGAGTATTGAAAATACGGAAATATTTCAACATCATCAACATATAAGTATAAGTATAAGTATATATACTCTTTTGATCCCGTGAGGGAAATTTGGTCTCTGCATTTATCCCAATCCGTGAATTAGTGAAACACACACAGCACACAGTGAACACACAGTGAGGTGAAGCACACACTAATCCCGGCGCAGTGAGCTGCCTGCTACAACAGCGGCGCTCGGGGAGCAGTGAGGGGTTAGGTGCCTTGCTCAAGGGCACTTCAGCCATGGCCTACCGGTCGGGGTTCGAACCGGCAACCCTACGGTTACAGGTCCGAAGTGCTAACCAGTAGGCCACGGCTGCCCCTAAATATAGTCTTTTTTTGTTGCTATCCCTCTGCTGGCAGTAAGAATTCAGACTACAAAACTGCTAAACGAGGTGTGAAGCAAGGTCTAACGTCACTTTGCTTACAGATTGGCATTAAATCGATCTCTCACAACAACCACACGTTATCTTAAATAGGCTAATATCACTCTAGTCAACTTCAAGCAAGCAAAATGATGCTTTGAAAACATCTGTTTTGCTGGAAGAGCAAGGGGTTAGCAACAGGACAACAACACAGAGACAGACAGGTCTGGTGGTAGGGCTAATGTTATGAGAGTATTCAAATACGGGATATTTTACGGGAAAATGTATAACAGGTGGGGTCTAATTCTCATTTTCAATTGATTGACAGGTGTGGTCTAATTCTTATTTTTGATTGATTGACAGATATTGACTGTAGTGGTTATACCACAATAATGTATTGATTGGGAGAGTCAGTAAGAGAAGGTTCTGCAAACTTCTTCAACTACACCAAAGAATGAATAATAAAACATTAAGATTTGCATAAGCACCAAAATGCATGTCAACATTGGCTCCACTCCTTAACTGTAGTCTTTAAAAACACTGTGTGGTTGTCACTCACAGCCTTAAGGGGAAGGACAGGAATCTGGCGTTGGAGGCGGAATGGAATCCCTCGGGATGGAGGAGGAGGATGTCAGACACAGAACCCTTCAGGTGAGCAGGCAGGTAGCTGGCGGCAGAGATGGAATCCTGGCAAAGAAGAAGCCGGCAGAATGGCCCAATAGGCATGGCTTTGGCCGACTTTGCCGGGTCGGAATTGTACTGACCTATTCTGGAGGGTTAGCTGACTTGGCAGTAAGAATGGCATCAGCTGACCAAAGGGCAGGTGTGGCGTTGAACTGCTTGGCAGCGGACGTGGCGTTGGTCAACTCAAGGACAGGAGAGGTGCTGGGACACGCGAGAGAAACACTGAAGCAAAGCAACGCACATGGCTCGGCTGAAAAACTCCAACAATAAATCCAGTAAAGAAAGAAAGACTCTGAATACAGGGTTTAAAATACTGCGTGACAACAAAGGAAATTGGCAACATGTGTGAAGAAGTGAAATCCAGGTCCAGGATGTACTGGATCGGAACTCAACATGGAGTAGACAACAGAGGAATACGGCACAGATTGCAAAACACAACAAGACACCTGAGCAAGAGACCACACACCTCTGGCCATGGCAGTGGGTTATAAACAAGCTAGCTTTATTCCACAGGCCCACAAGTAAATACATAATGCTACAAGACATTTCCATTTCCTATTCCGACTCCTTAATTAAACAGATCAATAGTTGAACAGTTTTGATATAGGAGCTGGTGTCACTGGCATCTCGCGAGTTGTTAATTGTTGTGAAGAGATCAATGTCTTTCAAACTATTTTGACTGATTTGAGACTAGACCCACTATTGGCCATGGCGTTTAATTAGCACCCTAATCTATCCCTAACATTCTCATTATATATGTAGCAGCCAGATAGCCTGGAAAATCCAGACCCTGATAATCTAGAAAGATTAAGGGTCTGGCCACGAACAATGTAATGGCCCAACTCGAGGGGCGGCATCAAGCATGCATTTGAAAATCTCACTGCACGCAATTGCATAACACTAGACCAATGTTTACTCTAAATGATTCAAGGGGAAAAAGTAACGTGCATCATTGCTCATTGCCAGAGTGTCTCGCAGAGACAATTCCATTGTGCTCTTGCGAGAACTCTGGATTTCCAGGGTAGCAGACAGAGCCTATAGCCAGCTAAATGGCTTTAGTGTACAATATTTTCATGCTAACTAACTGACTAAAGTCTGATATTATGATGTACAAATAAAATAAAATGACAATAAAATAAGAATTCATTTAAACAAGTTGTTTTTTCAATCCTAAAGAATGCAGTGTTTTTGTTTCATTGTCATTAAATCTAATGTGTATCTCCTTCTGGGGAAAAACAACTTATGACATCTCATTCTTTTTATTATTTTTATTAACTTTTTCTTAACTGTCCACATTTAAGTATTAACCTCATGCCTAACCACAGGTCACTTTATTTTATTTTATTTAGTAGCCTAGTTACCTACTCACTCTTCATTTCAAATATATTTCCAGAGTGATTTAAAACACAATTAAATAACGGAATACAATCAAATGAAGACAAACAGCATTTCTTTTTAGATTTATTTTTTACATGAACAGTTGCATTGGTGACGACGGCAAAGGGAAACGGTTTTAAAAAAAAGACAGCGTGGCTTTGGATATAACGGCGAATTGAAACAAGTTGAATTCAGCAGGGTTTGGCTACACAGCTGCTGCCTCCAATCTGCGGACGAGATGCTATCAGTGTGGTCAAAGAGAGTTGGACTGTGCCACAGCCGTCCTTGGAACCATTTAATTATGGCCGGAACACCGTGGCAAATTGCAGCGCTGTGATTGGCCTGCGCTTGACTACTGTAGCCATGTGGTCGGGAGTGATATTCCTACCTGTTATCGTTTCCTGAGTGATGCTGGCGGTAGAAATGATTACCTCATTTAACCATGCATTATTGTTGGCTCAAGGTTGGATGAAAAAATGAGTGTGTGTGTGTGTGTGTGTGTGTGTGTGTGTGTCTATGTGTCTGTGTGTGTGTGTGTGTGTGTGTGTGTGTGTGTGTCTCCCTCTCTGCCTGTCTGTGCATGTATGTGTATGTGTATGTGTCTGTGTGTGTCTCTGTGTGTGTGTGTGTGTGTGTGTGTGTGTGTGTGATCTGTGATCTGTCCATCAACTGGCTGTGTGCTGTAGAATAGGCCTGCACGTGCACTTTGATGGGTTCCTTTCATCCTTTCTACACCAGTGGATGGCATACATTCAGAAATGGCAAAGAAATATAACATCATAAAACATATGCAGAGAAATGTCAAAAATGGCAGTTTTGACGGTCACTTTCTTTCCTTCCTCTTTAAAGCAGACTAATTCAATTCAGTCCCTCACAACCTTTCACTTTCAGAATACATTATAACATTTCAGCCACTTCAATCTTCCAGTATTGTGCTGTATTTCTGTCATTCGAAGGACATATTGTGTTCCTCGTATTGCTCATGGAGTATACCGACAGGTGCTAGAGAAACGTTTTGCAGAGCATTTGAACAACTTTTTCCTCAACAGAATAAAGAAACAAACTGACGCAGAGTGCTGAATGGAGGACAGTTATTCATGGCGACACTTTAATGTCCTCTTTTATGTGATTCTCTGTCGCTGCATCTGTCTGCCTACAATAATATGTTTACAGAATTGCAACGTTTTGTAAAAATGGTTTTCTACACCCTGTTGAACAGTATTATTTGTGCAGTTTAACGTGGCCTGATTTACTAGGCGTAGGTAATACCCTTTATTAGCCGAGCACAGACAATGGAGAGTCTCTCGGTCGCTCTCAAAGTCATACTCTTTTTTGTTGGCTGAACATGATGTACTGCACACCAGCGTGGCTGAGCCTTCACAGAACATGTTGATTAATACCTCGGAAATCTGGGACTGGACAAGAGGCTCCTCAATGTGTCAACTCTTTTGGGTTGTTTGACAACATATGAATGGGTAAAGAAAGATAAATGTGTCACATTTAATTTTAGAATACACAGACTACGCATAAATAATCTTTAGACATATCAAGAGAAATTATTTGCTCAAACTTAAAATGAAATGTAGTCATGAGAATAATACTTGCACGATTGCATGGTGGAACAAAATGACAAATATACGACCAGCATTCATGGCTTTAAAGAATTAAGGAAATGCCTACAGGTAAATCCTCCAGATTGCATGAACTAAAATGTTCATATATTTCTTATTTGCCTATGTACATGTAATTAGAACTAAAATCATGAATATATGCTTTAAATTTGCATTTTACCTAAGGTATTATAATTCTGAAGAACAGTTCCTTATTATAATGTATTATTAATTGTTATGACTGAGATGACCTAAAGAATGAAACTACACATAATTATGAAGCCTCTGGTATTTAATGCATAATTTGAACATTGATATGGAAGTTAAATTTACATATCACAAATTATTCAGCTTCACCCGGATGGGTGATATTTAGAAAAATGTCAACCCAAGAAATAAACAACCTGGCGATTTCCTTCACTGTTGCTTTCACCGTTTCATTAGTGCAGAATGTCACTGTGCTTTTGTGTGTGTGTGTGTGTGTGTGTGTGTGTGTGTGTGTGTGTGTGTGTGTGTGTGTGTGTGTGTGTGTGTGTGTGCTTTCAGCATAGAAGTGTTACTTTTACTTAGCTCCACCACAAATTAACCACTGTTAATACATCCTGACTTTAGTGCCCTTTTGTCAAATGATGGTAGGGTGCAATTTAGGAATGATTATTATATATGCCACAAAGGAATTTGAAAGTACACACCACTGACTAATTTGCTCATTAAAACAAGAAATCTAATCACATGGTCGTTACTGACAAGCTTATGGAAAAATATTGGGTGATTTTCTGTCAAGCTGTTGCTGAGAGACACCGAGACAATATCAGTGTTCATAAATTGGATTATAATATTGCATCCCTGTTAAGTGATTCCTTAAGACTCTTATTGAATTACCAGTTCAGTTTTTAAATTTGTCTCATCAGAAAATGAAGAATTAAGAACCATATTATTAAATTAGTGGGTTGCCAAGGGTTCCTGATTATTAAAGACAGTGTTTTTGCATCTGATATGATATGAACACTTGGGGATTGTTTCAGTTGTTCGGTATCTGATCTCAGAAAACAGCAATATCAAGCCTCATTATATAAGTGGGATGTTTACGAAGACTCCATGTGGCAAAGAGATCATTCACAATTGAATCGAAAGGGGGACAGTTCCAGTCTGCGTAAGTGGCAGAGTCACCTCACGTCACAACATACAAGTTTTTCTCTTAAGAAGATAAACAAAATTGTGTGCATTATATTACTGTCTATAATTGTGTAAGATGCCAATGAGTCATTCTTTCAGCATGAGCTGAAATAAAGTACATTTTCTTCAAAATCCAAACACTATGAACTTACACTACTGTACGCCTTAGGCTGAAAATGATCACAAACCCTTGTGGATTATGGCAAATTGTTCCACAAACCCCTCAGCAACTCCATAGAAAAATAATATCTAATTTACTGGTGACATTCCACGAATCTCCCATTGACATTAGTGCAGTGAGGGCTTACTCTGGTCTGCATAAAGCAGGTTAGTCCCCTTTCCCCCTTTGAATCTCCCATTGACATTAGTGCAGTGAGGGCTTACTCTGGTCTGCATAAAGCAGGTTAGTCCCCTTTCCCCCTTTGAATCTCCCATTGACATTAGTGCAGTGAGGGCTTACTCTGGTCTGCATAAAGCAGGTTAGGCCCCTCTCCCCCTTTGCCAAAACAGGACGTTGAAGTTGTCAAACGTTTGTGCCTCTCGCTCCACTTCAGCACTCTCTGTTGGAACTGTCCGCCTGGAGTTTCTGGAGAAATGGGTTCCCAAGGCCACACACACACACACACACACACACACACACACACACACACACACACACACACTTGCCAAACGCTGGGCTGCGCACTGCCTCTGGAGTGGACATTGAAAACACATTCTCTAGAGTGATCATGATTCACTATTAGGCCAGGAGAGCGCATACCAAAATAGAATGCATAGCGATCGTCTATTGTAAACTTTGGAATACAGGTCTGAGGTTGTTTGTCAGGATTTGGGTTGGGCCCTATAGTTCCAGTGCAGGGTGACATTACATAATGCTATAGCATGCACAACTACATTACAATTTCACATACTTTACAACAGACAATTTTACATACTTAATACTGTTTAAATTATGTACAATTATCAGAGCAATTTGTGAAACAGAAATCTGGACAGAAATCTCTGATGAGTTAGCTGAGACATTCTGGATTACAAACCTCATGTCCACACTTAAGAGACATTCAATGGAAGAGGACATGAAATGCAAGAGAAGGACAATAATTTAACCGTGCACCCTAATGTAGCCATTAACATGAACTGATCTAATGAAATATATCTATGGGTGTAGACGCTAATATGCGTAATTAATTTCACTGTAAACCATTGCCTGGTGATCCTATAATGGCGTTGAAAACCCTCTAGATGTCCATGGCTCATTTATATTCCGGTATGTAGACGCTGTTTGCTTGTTTCCATTCCTTTTGTTTAATAAGGCTACTCATAGAAATTACACCCAGGATTGCCTGGCATCAGCGCAACGGCTTTGCAGAATGTCTCGGCGTAGAGGGAGCACGGGTGAGCGGGAAGCCTAACTTCTACACGCAGGCTTTTTTTAATTGCCCTGACATTACTCAAGCCATTGGGCCTCATTTTGAATGTTCAAGTGAAGGAGCAATTTGTGCTAATTCATTTGCAGTCCATTTCCTTCCACCTTTCTCCCGCTCTCTTTCACTCTCTCTCTCTCCCTCTTTCTCTCTCTCTCTCTCTCTTTTTCTCTCTCTCTCCCGCTCACTTTCACTCTCTCTCTCCCTCTCTCTCTCTCTTTCTCTCTCTCTCCCGCTCACTTTCACTCTCTCCCTCTTTCTTTGTCTCTTTCTTTCTCTCTATCCCACTCTCTTTCACTCTCTCTCCATTAACTACTTCACTCGCTTGCCCTCATTCTCTATGCCTGCCAAACATGTGTAGAGAGAAGGAGTGAAAGAGAGATAGAGGGAGAAAGAGAAAGAGAGAGAGAGGGAGAAAGAGAGAGATAGAGAGAGAGAGAGAGAGAAAGAGAAAGGGAGAAAGGGAGAGAGAGAGGGAGAGAGAGAGGGGGAGAAAGGGAGAGAGAAAGGGAGAAAGGGAGAGAGAGAAAAAGAGGGAGAGAGAGAAATATCTGCATCTGCCGGTCTGTCAGTGTGTATCTGTCGACAGAAGTACCTTTTCTATCCACCAAAGTATGGAAAGAGTCATAGTTAGAGGACTTGCAATTGTTCAAATGACAAATATTGAAAATATTGAGAGAATGCAAATCACTGCACTGGTCTAGGCATTAAATACCACATCCTCATATGTTTCCCTTTACTGCTTTTTTCATCATGAAGTGAATTTGCATGTCCACATACTGTACACTTGTCTAATGTCTATACTTCAGTCTGCGGTAGGACACATAAATGTAACCTAACATAAAAATAGCCACTGATTAGCTTGGCAAGCCTGGCAATTATGCCATATATAGATGCTCCATGCTTACGGGGACCTCCTGATCATACGCAGGGTCTAATTACTCAAAGAGTCCCCAACATCTTGTTTGACTTACTGAATTGACCTTTATAACGATCACATAGAGCATCGCCTTTGTGATTAAAAGTATGTTGAACAATTTAATTGGCTCCCCATAAATAAGGTTACTTTCCACAATATCATTCTGTGTTGACATAAAAGCACAGCTAACGGGGGTGCAAAAGATGACATTGTCAAAGGAGCATTAGTCAGTACAGATAATTGGTCAGTATCTCTATATGAACATGTCTTCCGCAAACAATGTAGGCAAAAAATAGGTTAAGGTTGTTATAGAAAATGGATAGGTAAAACCTGTGCCATGTTTCAGATAAGGTTTTTACATGGTGCATCGAATCAGCTTAGAGACCTGTCAGCATCCAGACTTCTGTCGTCCAGTTTGGCATAAACAAGTGAGTACCTTGCATTCCAAATCACCTCTTCCGAGTCCAATCAACCTTTTTCCGAAGTCCAAGCTCTCTGTACCCTACCCCTCCTATCAGGAGACTGGAGGATGTTTCATCATTTAGTGACACACTCTTAATGTCTTAGTTTTAATGAAACCCTTCGACGTGAATTCCCAGCCCCCCCAGACCAATAAAGGAGCCTGCGCAGCTTTGTGTGCACAGGTGCACTTTGACACGTCTTGTTTTGAATGATGGAATCCGGTTCTGATTTGGGGTAATAAAAAAAAGAACCTCCGCCTGGCGTAAGAACTGACATTCGGTGCATGGGGATACAGGAGGAGCTGCAATTTATTTCTTCACAAGGGGTCACTTGTATGCTTAATAATTCATCCAGCATATGTCGAGCTGTCAGTTATTCAGCTTTGATCAGACCGGGGCTGTCTCCAGTGGAGCCATCAGTTCTCCAGGAAAGAGCACCGGTAATTCGCTGGCACAGCTGTGGATAGGAAGGCATGAGGAGGAATCGCGACTCTTATCATGACCGGATATTTGGGGACTTGTGATCCTATTCAGAAAGGTTTGACTTGACTCTGCCTCTGCTTGCTTGCAGCCAGTTCATTCTGCATCATCTCACTGTCATATCTCCATGACAATATGTTGGTCTAAACACAATGATATGATAAATATTGCATGAGTATACTGTATATATTTGACTAAAACTCATATAGTAAAGAAAAAAAAACAGTACATAGGTTCAGAAGCACACAAACAGGCAAGCACAGATACATACAGAGAGAGAGAGAGAGAGAGAATGAGAGAGAGAGAGAGAAAATGAGAAAATGACAGATAATCTGCCTAAATGTTTGCAGTGAGATCCCGTTCAGGAATGTTTCATGTCCTCGGAGCAGGCGACACACGGGGAAAAGGACAATATGGGAGCAGAAATAATGGGGGTTCCTGCTGAATTTCAATGACACTATAAATACCTCCAAAGGGATCTGAAATCGTGCATGTGGTCACATCAGAACTAATTAACTCGCATAAAATGCTCTCTTTCATATTTTATTTTCCATCGCATCTGTCCTCTTTGGGCCTCATGTAGCTCCAGTGTTAATACAAACATAATTATGCACAGTGAATAGACCAATGAGATGCCTATTCATATTTCCAAGCAGATAGTTAAGGGTCATTGAACTATAAAGTTATGTTACCATAGAAACAGCCTTCTCCAATTTTTTTATATAAAAAAAATTAAACGATAATGGATGTACAAATATATGTAGATGCAAGATAGAAAAGCACATAGGTAACTACCTTCAGTTATTTTTATGTAAAATTGCAGAAATAGAGATGTAAATTAATACAATAATAGAATATCAAATATCATCTATGTATAACATCCTATACCTTTGATGAGTAAAAGTAAATCTTCCTCTTGCTAAATGGAACGTTGATTTTGTTGGTACCTTAAATTAATCTCAAAGCCTTCAAGCAATACAGTTATCGTTATTTTCAGTGGCAATGCATGTTTACCCTATCATTGTCATGCTATCAGTGCGTGTCATGCGTGTATATTTTTACCGGATCATATATGTATGTGTTTTGAGGCATGATGACTGTTTTGGATCACAGGGCATGTCAGAACAGATTATGTTTATATTTCATAGTTCACATGCCAATGAACAGTTGCTACATGTTTACAAACATAAGTAATTTAATTAGCATAATAATTGTGGACTAGACTACAGGGTTTGTGCATATGTTCACTCTGAAGATGCAGATTATGAGACAGCAGTCTATCTTTTGAAATCTGTGTCTGTTCCTCATGATTTTCTTTTATTAACTAATTGAGAGTTTATAAGGTAAGTTTGACCAGACATAACAGAGTCATCCAGAATAGTAGGTCTTGGTTTATTTCATGGACATTTGCCCATGCAAATACATTTTGAATGGCTTTTGCATTGAATAAGGTCATAAGTGGTTTCAAAGGCCTTTCGTAAGTTGAAGAAAATGTTTTCCTTTCTGCCTTTCTTCTTCTAAAGCCAGCTGAGAGCAGACTGTCTGGGATGTTATCTCCGCCACCACTAATGCCTACTCTGTAGTTGACTTTTAAGGAGACAGAAAAGAGCACTTTGAACCATATAATCAGCCTTTACCATAAAACAACTATTAAAACCATATGGGAACACTGAGAGCCCCTCTGTCAGCAGTCCTTGCCGTCAAAAATTCCCCATCTCATTTGAAGATCCAGACAACCTATCCCTCAGGTAGCTCTTAAAGGACAATTCCGGCGCAAAATGAACCTGGGGGTTAATAACACATTTGTACGAGTTCGACCGTTCGCTGGGATTTATTTTCATGCTAGTCGAATGTGACCAGTTTTATTGCAAACCGCTAATTAGCGTTTAACGCTAGCCTTCGGGGCACACGTACAGTAGAAAGAAATCGCTATTTCTATACCACTAACAAGGCTCAAAATAGCACCACACTTACACAGTAGCATAATGAGGGTCTCTACATGTAAACCGAAGCATTGAGAACTTTGTAAGTGTACATACAGTTTTGTTTAAAAAAGAAACACATTACCGTTTACGTCTGGTTGTTCACATATACAGGCAGGCGATGTGAACTAAAATCATGTAATTTGCTCAATATAGGCCTATCAGAAATAATAGCTCCGATGTAACATAACTTGTATAGTGTACTTACTTAGTGGATGTCCATCTGGTCTCTCTGGTATGGATCGCCGCCTCCAATTTCTTTTCGGGACATGGAAAAAAGTTTCAACTACAGCCCTGTTTATCAATGAGGGGAAATCTTCAGACTCTACAAAACACTGCGTCTCTTGGGGGTCGCAACGCAACAGGTCCCACTCCATGCAACACAGGCACTCCTCTTCGGTGGCTATAGCTTCACAATGTCCGCAGGTAGCCTACAGTTTCTAGAAGTGCGAGGCTGTGTGCAGCATTGACTACAGGTAGCTCTCTCTCTCTCATAGCCCTTTCACGGAGCTCCGCAGCTCTTCGTTGGTAGGCTATATTCCGACGTCCAATAAGGGTTCATCCTCGATGTCTTCAAATTTGTTCAAATAGCCTGCCATCTCTTATGTCTCCTGTTGCGTTCAGTGCTTCTCTGTTGCACAGTCCTTTCTTTCAGCAACAACATTTCACATGAGATTCACTTCACATCCCAGAGTTTCGTTTTCCCAAGGCGCCTGCCTGTATGTGAACCAGACGTGAACGGTAATGTGTTTCTTTTTAATAAACTGCCTGTACACTTACAAAGTTCTCAATGCTTCGGTTTACATGTAGAGACCCTCATTATGCTACTGTGTAAGTGTGGTGCTATTTTGAGCCTTGTTAGTGGTATAGAAATAGCGATTTCTTTCTACTGTACGTGTGCCCCGAAGGCTAGCGTTAAACACTAATTAGCGGTTTGCAATAAAACTGGTCACATTCGACTAGCATGAAAATAAATCCCAGCGAACGGTCGAACTCGTACAAATGTGTTATTAACCCCTAGGTTCATTTTGCGCCGGAATTGTCCTTTAAGTGCATTTGTACCAGCCCATCTCTTATATCGGCCAATCAGGAGAGGGCCCAGCTGTGCATCAGCCTGGAGATGAGAGGTTAGAGGGGCACTGCTACTGCACTGCTGCAGATACAGATGAAGTGTTGGAGCGTTTGTGCTGTGAGTCCCAGGCACTGTATATCTTTCACTGCATCGCCCCTGGAGACCACCACCCACCCACACCACCGCCGACCCCCACTCCATGTGCCCCCACCACTACTCAATTAGGCTCAGCTTAATAAGCTATCATTTCCCTGTGAGTAGGCTGAGAGCACTTAGTGTCGTTAAAAAACCTACATGTTGGTTTTAAAAGCAGGCCGCATGGGGCACAGAGGAGGTTCAGGGAGCCCTTAGAGCATGCATGCATATCTCTATCTCTATCTCCCTCTCTCTCCCTCTCCCCCTCTCTCCCTCTCTCTCTCCCCCCCTCTCCCTCTCTCTCTCCCCCTCTCTCTCCCCCCCCCCCCCCCCCATCTCTCTCTCTTAGGAGCCACCTCAGGGGCCTGCGTTGTTCGTTGGCTTGGGATGGCCAGGGAGGTTGGGAGGAGGAATCACTTGCTTGGCAGAATGCTCTGCCGGTGCCCTGCCTGGATCTCAGCCGTTACCTCAACAAGACTCCACTGCCACTGGCTCCAGTCCAGAGACTGTGACGGACAAGGCCTGCCCTCATGACATTTCAAGATAAATGTAATGATTGTAATAAAAGTTATCTGGATGTTAATGTACATGGCAGAACTCAAAATATAACACTTAATTTGTTATAAGATGTCTGTAGAAAGTGTTGATTAGTTTTGTGAAGTGACTTCAGTGTCAAAGTAATTAAAAGTTACAGGAAGATAAATTCACAAAAAAGCTGATAAAAAAAAAAAAACAAGGTGAAAAAATGTTTAAGCACATACAAAACAATGACACACAAATCAAAGATTGTTGAGAAGTCAAAATGCTAAGAAGCATGGATGTTAAAGAGGGACCCAGTGCATTAAACAGGGACAAAAATGTGTGTGTGTGTGTGTGTGTGTGTGGGGGGGGGGGGGTCACTCATACAGCACTCATTTCCTGATCCTACCCTATCTCTCTCTCCCACTCACTTCCTGCCTGCCTCTTCACTCTCCTGTCATAAAAAAGGCAAAAAATCCTAATAAAATACTTAAAAAACGTGACAAATAAGGTCAAAAGGGTAGGATTTGGCCTTTTTTTAACAATAATTTACAAAAATCCCTTCTTTAATGTCATAGTGAAAGCAAATGTCTACAAAGTAATGTTAATTAATTAAAAATATATAATACAAAATAAGCGATTACATAAATACCCCTCTCCCTTAAACTGACTGACCTAAATCAACCGCGGTCCAGTCAATTGGTGCTGGTAGTCTCACAATTAGTGAAATGAAGATCGCCTGAGTGCAGTGAATGTGTATAGTTTAGTAATATAAAGACACTTGTGTCTGGAAGGTCCAGTCACTGGTGAGTCAGTATTCCTGGCTATTTATTCCACCAAAGAGCGCTCCAAACAACTCAGAGAAAAGATTATTGAAAAGCATACAGTAAGTGAGAGGGTGGATACAAAAAAAGTCACTGAAATCCATCATTAAGGAATGTAAGGAATATGGCCAAAATTGAGCTTACTGGCCATCAGACTAGATGCTATGTTTGGTGGACACCAAACACTGCACATCCCCACAAACAAACCATCTCTAATTTGAAGCATGGTGGTGGTAGCATCTAACCTGACTCTCGCCAGATGAATTTCGTTCCACCTAGCTCCACTCATCCATCTGAGACCGATCCATTGGAGTGTTGCTTCAGAAAGCTGGGCCTAATCAAAAAAATGCTTGCATATGATTGAATAAGCCACTTGTCCGTCATCTATTGACGTGCTACTTCAACCACTCACATCAAAGCCAACCTGTGACGCTGATAACAGCAAAGATTGTTAAGGCGGAGCAAGATACTTCATCAGGAGCCACTTCCGGGAACCCGGATCGCACGAGGGGGGGGGTCAAAATCCCCCTTTATGCAGAGCAGAGGCAGCGACTGCTCCATTGAAGTCTATGGGCATAGCTCAGAATTTTACCACATATGCTAAGGTCTTAGATCTATAGAGTTAGGAATGTGAATTTCGGGCACGTTTTCATGATCCATAAAAACCCTTGTGAACATTTCAGGTACATTTTTAGCATTTTTGAGCATTCCAGTCTGGAGAAAATCCACTTTATATCAGGTGTGCGCCGGTTATTTATGCCGCTGCTGTTGGCGGTTTGCAACGTACGCTCATCAATACGTCATCGACACGCCTCTTTATGCAGACAGGATTCGATCCCCATTTCGCGCCCATAGACATGAACTACGACGAAGTATCTTGCTCCGCCTTAACAATCTTTGATAACAGTCTCACAGTCGTTTCTACGCTATGTCACATCTATGAAACTACCGCCCTGCGTCCTGATTGGCTGTACCATAAAATCTGGTGCAGAAATCACTCTCAACGGAAGAGGTCCCAGATGGATGTGACTGTGTGAAGCTAGGCGGAGCTAAGCGGAACGAAATTCATCTGGCGAGAGTCAGGTTAGGTAGCATCATGCTGTGAGGATATTTCTCGACAGCAGACCCTGGAAGGATTGTGAAGTGTAAAAGTAAAAGGAATTCAGCAAAAAATTGGGAAATCCTGATTCACTTCCAACCTGACAGAGCTTGAGCAGTTTTGCAAAGAAAAAGGGAGTAAAATTGCAGCATTCAGATATGCAAGCCTAAGACATATCCATGCAGGCTCTATGCTTTAATTGCAACAAAAGGTGCATCTACTAAATGCTGACTTGAAGGGGGTGAATATTTATGCAATCACTGTTGAATTATATATATATATTTTTTTTAATGACTTAACACTTAAAATTCAACATAGAAATCTGCTTTCACTTTAGAGGAGATTTTTTGTAAATGATTGTAAAAAAAAGTGCAAATTAAATTGATCAAGATCCCATTCATAAACAGTGGCGGAGCTAGGGGGTGGCTTAGGGGGCTTAAGCCCCGAATCTTTTTTTAGTGTTTTAAATTCCCGGCAACTCTTATTTCCAATATAACTTCCCCTCAGTTTCTCTATAAATGTCACAAAATGCTCTATTACTGAGGAAATATATCCCTTATTTTAAAAGCCCAATATTGAAAAATAATTTGACTTGCTACACGATCTATGCCAGGTCTCTGGGCTAGCCTATCCGCTATGGTGATTTCAATGGTTAGATTGATTTGTTTAGATCCAGTGAAAATGCTGCCTTGACAACGTTACATCATGGCTTCGGTGTTCCAAAAAGCCTCTGTCAGAAGTCTGTCACTTTTACAGTCTGTGATAAAACACTTTGTGTACATGTTGTTGAAACGTTATGGATATTAGAAAGTTTTTCAAAAGACCACCCAGCTCCGTTCAAGCAACAGCATCGCCCAGTGAACTGACGGATGGTGTTGTTTCAGGTTGGTGATTTCACGTTAAGAGCTTTCAGTCAGTTAGGCAGGCTAACGTTAGGCTACTTGGCTAGCTCCCTAAATGCTTAACGTTAACGTTAAATGTCCTCGTTCGTCGGTGGAAAAAGCAAATTCAGTACTCTCATAGGCTAGCTAAGCCTACTGCAGAATAAGAAATTCCAGCTCCCAAAACAAAGTGATCCTCGTCTTGTAATAAATTAGGCTACACTGTTTTGAAATGTCAGAAAAACCCATTAACAGTTATCTGCCCATGTCAACTTTTCAGTGTCATATGTTGCACAAAAGAATGTTAACTGTTAGCCTACCTTAAAACCTTGTTGATATCCTATCCACCTGTGGTCCCCGTCAAGCGGTATACCTTCTTTACAGTCTGACTACGCCACCCCCTGATGATGGGCAGGAGGACCCACAGATCTTTCCCTGAATGTAGTTTGGCTAATTCTATGTTCCCCGCAAAGGGACAGTAGACAAGAGGCAGATATATAAATGTATTTCAAATTTATTACAATTTAGTACAAAAGGAGTAGAAAAGTTCTAAATCTTAAAATACTGCTATAAACTGGTGGATTTTCCTCAGTCTAGGAAGGTCGGATCAGCCAATGCAAAACCCCTGCTCAGGAGGACCCTGGTGAGACAGAAAAAAACAGGAGACAGCAACCCAACACCAGACGAAGCATGCAACACAGCAAGCACTACATACTCAAGATCTTCAGCTACCACTACAAAATGTCACACGTGTCCTGTTGCAGCAAGCACTACACACTTAAGGTCTTTCGATACCACTACAAAATATCACACCGTGTTGTAGTTATAAGTACACACCAAGACAGTGTCTCCCAATGTGGTCCCTTGGCAAGAAGGGGAAAAGCATCAGTGTGGATCCGGCCTTGTACAGCGATAGCCTAAACAGAGGACATAGTTAGGGAGGAGAACCACCAGCATCAATAGCACCACTTGTTAATGTACAATACTATGATCGGGGCACATGGGTAGTAGGCCCAGAGGCAAAGTCAGATAACCAACCAAACAAACAAACACAATAAAGAAATGCATCCTAATTACAGGAAAACAGTGGCTGGCCTGGTCCTTTTCAATATGCTCAACTGTCCACAGCTCATTGACACATGAGGGCAAAAAGGTGAATGTTCCGTTGCAATGCAGCCCAGCAGCTCAGGTCACAATGAGGTGATCACAAATGTTAAAACTCCATGCAGAAGCCTGTGTCCTCCGTGAAGAGTAGACACAACCTTCTAGAAATTACCCTGCATGAAAAGGGAGCCCAACTCACACAATAGTGTCCAGCACCAACACAAAGAGAATCTGACTTGCAGCCAGCAAACACTTATCACTTCCTAATTAGTCATGTGACTTCAAGACATCATGTGATCCTAGCTGTTGTGTGGATGCGATGCAGCTATGTGTGCCTGTTTGTGTAGATCCCCACACACCACCACAGATCTTATAATCCAAGAGTCCACATAAATATAAAAGTCATGTTATGTTGTTTTGGCTGCCTAACTAATTATTAACTAAAAAAAAACATTACAATGATATATTGAGAGGAAAGGGCCCTTTCCATAAGTGTGTTAATCAAGCACCATGCAGTCTGCATTCATAATCTAGGTGCTTGATTTTATGCACCTGTGTAAAGGGACCTGATGAAACCTATGAATAATCTTGCTAAATTACAAAATTAATATAATTTAGAAACGCCTATGTCAAGATGATAATGCATTCCTTCTAAAATACCCTTGTATCATGATGACTGGCCATACTGTAATTATATCATAATATTATGTATATTATAGTATAAGATATTCTATATATTTGTCACACAGATGAGATCAGGGAAGAGGAAGAAGGAGAATAGCAATAATAAACAATAATGTCATATCAAACAATAGCCTAATGAAAATAAACAAATACTATAATATACAAACCATAAGAAACGCTTAATTAACTAAGTACATGCTAAACATATATGAACAGATATTGCCTCTTGAAAGACCCAAAACTATAATTTTACACAGTGTGCCAGTCAGATACCTTGATCTGTTGAATGTTAGTTTCACATTTTTTAAGTCTCAATGTGTCCATTAGTTTACACAAAATTCACTAAAAGTCATTATTTAAGGGTTTATTTAAAAAAGAATTTAAATGGGCTAAGCCCCGAATGTTTACAATGTCTGGATCCGCCCCTGTTCATAAATACAATGAAAGGGAAGATATGGAAGGGGGGGGGGTGCATACTTTGTAATAGTCACTGTATTTCTGTACATTGCTAACTATTCCTAAGCTTAAGAATTAGGACTCATGCTTGCTTTTAAAATACCACTCCATCTTTAGAGCAGAGTGGTTCATTGCGGGACTGTATAGGATGTAATTTTCTGCCCTAGCTGCTTAAAGCCCACATAATTATGTTCTCCTATGTTTACCTGCTTACATGAACAGCCATCTTAACCTCAGTCAATATCCCATATCCTAATGCATTAGCAGACGTATATTTCATTTCCCAGTGCAGAGAGCTCAGTCAAACACCGACCCAATTATCTCTGAGGCTGTTGAGGCCTTGTCACTTGATTTCACTCCTGCTGATGAAGTCCTTGTGTGCTGTGCGTAGATGCCCAGGTTTTTTTTTTTTTTGTTCCACCACCCAGTCCCTCACTCTCTCACTCCCTCACTCTCTCGTCTTTTCTGAACCCGAGTAATGAAGAAGTGATGTCTGCCAGAGCAAGGCTGGAAACTTTTGCCCTTCTCCTCCGTCTTCCTCTTTACTTGCTAATACACAGATTAATGTTTGCAAATCTGGAGGGCTCTGCATATGACACCACCATGTGCCTGCCGGTGACCCCCCCCCTCCTCACACACACACACACACACACATATACACATATTCCCCTTCACATAAATACACACACACACACGCATGCACACTTCTGAAATTTATTAGGGGATTTGTATTCCTAATGACACCTGGCCCTTGCTACTGGAGCAATGTAAATAATCCCATCACCAGGCCCTAGCTCATCAGCAGCGGGCTAATCCCTTGTTTAAGGCAGTTACACCGACTCCACCCCTCTAATTCCCCCTTCATAAGGACACAGCTTTGCATACATTACGTTTAGGAGGCTCTGATGTGACGGGGTGGGGGGGGCTGCGGAGTGTGGTGTGCTGGTGTGCTCCGAGCTTCGAGCCACCCTCCAGGAGAAGCAGGCAGCGGCGGGGAGAACATGGCACCTCACTTTTGCTTCACAAACCATTCTTGCACATGGAAGGGGGGGCGGTGCGGGGTAAGTGAGCTTTGAAACTTAAAAGGGACCCATCAGGACGGCATCCAGGCGCTAGTAATTTGTGTGTGTGTGTGTGTGTGTGTGTGTAAGTGTGTGTGTGTTAGTGTGTGTGTGTATGTGTGTGTGTGTGTGTGTGTGTGTGTGTGTGTGTGTGTGGTGTGAGTGTGTGTGTGCATGTTACGCTGGTATTTTTTAGAACACAGAGAGTAACATGAGGCGTGTGGACGTCTCTGATATAGAGCAGACCTCTGGCGCACTTTACACTTTCACATTTTGCTCTGATTTATTTTAGGTCCTCTCTATTCCACACTAGAAACTACCACCACCACCACCATGTCTTTATACTGAAGACAAACCTAAACTACCACCACCACCATGTCCTTATACTGAAGACAAACCTAAACTACCACCACCATGTCCTTATACTGAAGACAAACCTAAACTACCACCACCATGTCCTTATACTGAAGACAAACCTAGCCACTCATCCATGTCCTTATACTGAAGACAAACGACAAACCTAGCCACTCATCCATGTATACTACACTGGGGTTGCTACAAAACAGGACGTATCTGTTTCTCTTTCGTACAAAAAACCCCAAGAACATGTGGCTCTTGTGAAGTTACAGTGACCACAATGTCCATGTCATAGTAACCTCCTCATCCTTCTTTTCATTTCAGTCACACCAACCTGTACAGGGTACCAACAAAATACTCCTCCTCCACCCCTCACACACACACACACACACACACACACACACACACACACACACACACACACACACACACACACACACCATCCGATCTGAATCAATCTGTTTTACCTATTATGCTCTGCTGAAGCTTGTGCTATTCTCTTCTTATCCATGCTGGATAGATTTCACCTGACACCTTCTGTACCCCACCTGTGGTTAGACTAGGGCATGAGTGGCTGGACCTATCTGTGCTAGCGGGACATTTCACATAAAGCAAATGGAACAGCAGCAGACATAAATTATGCAACTGAGAAGATAAACACACCAAATTGCACTGACCCCTTTTTGATAAGAGCAGATCGCTAAATGAGATAAGAACATAGATGGGGATTGTGTCCCCAGAGCTGTCAAAGAAACCCGCACCTTCTTTCAATTTTCTTCAAATTTCAAGATAAATGATATTTTCATCCCATTTGTTTTTTTTTCTCTCTCTTTCTTTTCCATTTGCAGTGTGAATGGAGAAGGTATAATGATATGAATAATGGAAGAGATCTATGCCAGATCTCATTGAGCCAATGGCTCCATACAGCCATTTTCTTCTTTTAGAGAAAGCCACGCAGCCTTGGGGCCCGGTAATTAAGTGTCAATCTCAAATGAAACAAATGATTACCGAACACATGTCATTATGTGTAGTGTACACCCCCACACCTGTCAGGCTGTGTCTGGATTGGACAGAGCAGAGTGAGCAAGTTACCGCCTGACGAGTCACGACAGCTGTGCAGCGGTTTGGAAAAATGTATCACGTTTGCACTCTGCATATGACTCCATCTTAGCTGAGGATGGTGGACTTAAAGCACTGTAAATGGGGAGCATGTCCTTACACTTTGAAAGGCCTCTGTAAGTAGAAGATTTCAGGGTTTGTTAGTTTTTCAGAACCCCTCTGGTTAAGTCTATAGAGTCTTTGATTATTCTACAGACAAAACAACCTATGCTAAATTTCGTCTGGCTTGTAGACCGCAACATAAAAAGAGGAGGCAGACAGCCAAATGAATTTTAAATAAAGTAATTTATTTACCCAAAGTAAAAATGGAAGGAAGTGTTGGGGGACGCAATGTGTAGGTCATACATTGTTGAGAAGGAGTGAATGCAAGTGTACGTGCGTTCAAAAAAAGGGAATCAATCATAAAATCGAGAGAGGAGTGGGAGCTGCAACAAAAAGAAATCGTGGTGCTTTTTATACCCACACTGCCACCAACCACTTCCCCGCTGCAGGCTTGCAACCTGCGGCCACCGCATGGCCAGTATATGGGGCACAGGGGCTCCTAACAATACACTATCAGGAAAAGACCACTCTGACAACTGTAGTAATATCCTTGAGGTCATACAGTAGATTTTTTTGAGCCTTCAATGGCTTATTTGCAGCCTCACGTAACATGTTTCATAATTCACGGTGTACACTTACTGTGACAAAAGGCTGAACATGAATTGTGCAGAACTGAGAGAGCAAGTAATCATAGAGCTGAAATCAAAATGACAAAAGACATAATATAACAGAATATGACAGAAAATAAAAATGGTGGCGCCACTATCTCTGGAGTTTTAACTGAAGTTACAGTTTTCAATTCCATTCCATTTTTTATGCCATGTTATTGACAGTATATTGCTAGCATGTCATTTGTTCAACAGTCTGCAATTGAGAATAACAGAACCAAACTGAAACTTTGTTCTTTATTTTCTTTTAATTATCTTCATGGTTTTGTCTTCAGTATTGGTCCCGTGGCACCCTGGCAATGCAAGGATAGGCTGCTACACAAACAAGAGATCTTGCACAGTCAAAGATTAATTTAAATAACAGCTCTACTGCTATTATTCACTGCACATGAAATAAAAAAAATATTATTATAAATACAATTGTTTTACCTGTTCTCTTATTCCCCCAGGCGACACATGAACTCATCCATCAGATTCCTTAGAATTGCCTCACAGAATTGCCAGAGATGACTGGCACCACATCGTCTAGCAACTAGAAACAGTAGCCTCACAGCATCATTATACGCTACTATATGAGCCTTCTTTTTCTGTAACTAAGCCAAAGATGGGCAGTACATATGGGTGTAAAGATATCACTAAATAAATAAGCAAAGCTCCGAAAGGTCATAGGTTACACTGATTTTAACAGCTAAGGGACGCTGTTACCCCCCACCCCCCCATTAGCTCTTCTAAAACCAGTGTAACTTACTTATTACTTATTGCTTTTCTAAAACGGTTACTATATCTGACAAGATTTCGTGAAATAAAGACACAGCAACAACAAATGTAACGATTTATTTATAGATAATCATTCTTCCGCCAAGAAATATTATTTTTTCTATCAGAATGGTTTCCAAGCAACTTTGAGACGGAGTTACTCTAACTTTTGAATCGAGTTGTGGTAGCACAGTAATATAGAACGAAGTGCAGTCACGGTGTATTTTTGTGCTGGATTTTACAATGCAAACAAACGCGATTCAGCCAAACATAATCAAGGACCGGAACTATCCGTTTTAGAATTAAAATGTTACACTCATAAAGCACATGCTAAACTTGCAAAGCAACATGTGAAGTGTTTGGTTCCAAAATGCTATATTTCCGTTTTTTTTTAAAAACATTAAAAAGTCTATGTGTCTGTGTATTTCAGGTAATATCAATCAAATTGCAGTTTTGTTGTTGTATAAACATTATTCATGAAAATTCATTAAAATGATTTATATAGCGTTTTGGAACCAAACTTCATATTATCCTGAACATATGAATATCCCTATAACCATTTATTCACTGACCCTTCATTTCTTATGCATTATGAAACAACACTCAAAGGTGTACTACGCAACAATTAGTGAGTTTGGGTAACACAAACAACATTCATAGTCACACAAACGTATGAGCATGCGAGTCCGAACGTCTCGGCTGTCAGCAGGGGAGAGGAGAGGGATTTTCATTGAAGACGACAGGGTCTGAGAGGGAGAGATGGGGGAATGGGGGCCTCTATTGGATTAGCCTGTCAGGTTTGCTGATCCAATGTCCTTGGGTGCGGACCTCATAGGCCTGTCTAACCCAATTTCAGCGTCAACGCCAGCATTATGGGATGAAATAAGTTATTATCCATGCCGTTTTTTTCTCTCTCTACTTTTTGGATATGAAAAGGAAAAATGTCAGTGGACCTGTGAGGACTGTGAAGGACCCAGAGTTTGTACTGTACACTCACACATCTTAGTTGGGTCATCTATAGCAGTTCCGTGACCGTGGAGAGCGAAGGTTCGTTTCTCACTAGATTTGTCATCTATAAAGGTTAAAGAAAAAAATTAGCTGGGGTGCCCCTCACAAAAATGTGGGGAAATTTTGTGAGAGCCCTATATCCAAAATGGCTGCCGTAAGCCAAGCTGGATATTAACTTTTTAATGGTTTTGCCCATAGTGCTGCATTACACATGGTTTCTGAGACTATTTGGGTCAAGAAATTCATGAATGATGTAGATTTATTGATTTGACCTATTTTGGACCTTCAAATTAAAGATGGCCGCCAATTTTTGGCTCTTTAAATGTCAATTTTTCAAAATTGTCATAAAGCTGTAATATTAGGCTCAAATGGAAGATCTGCTCAAACTAATTATTTATTTGAATGAACTAAAAATATTCTCCATCTGAATCTGTTGAATCTCCACACTGACTCATTACATTACATTACATTACATTATATTACATTTGGCAGACGTTTTTTTAGCCAAAGTAACTTACAACATGGTAAACAGTTTAAAGCTTTAGAACAATTCTTTCAACAATACTAGAACAATTTAAAACAATGTAAAAAGGTAGAGCACAAAAGGAGTGAGTGCTGTTTTTATACAGTCAAGTGTCAGTTGTAGTCCGGTGGTAAGTGCTAGAATTAGCTAGTTGTAAGTAGTGCTACGAGAGGAGATATTCTCTGAAGAGCTGGGTCTTCAGGAGTTTTTTGAAGATGGAGAGGGATGTCCCTGCTCTAGTAGGAACTGGTAGTGCGTTCCACCAACAAGGAACAACAAATGAAAAAAGTTTGGATTGACCTGAGCGTACCAGTGGCAGAGCTAGACGTTGTAAGTCTGAGGAGCGCAGCGGTCGGGAGGTAGTGTATGAGGGCATTCAAGTAGGTGGGAGCAGAACCAGAGACTTCTTTGTAGGCAAGCATTAGAGACTTGAATTTGATGTGGGCGGCCATAGGTAGCCAGTGTAGCTGGATGAGCAGCGGGGTAACATGTGCCCTTTTGGGTTGTTTGTAGACCAGGCGCACTGCCGCGTTCTGGTCTGGGTCATCTGAAGGGGTTTCACTGTGCAGGCTGGGAGACCTGTCAGGAAGGCGTTACAGTAGTCGAGTCGTGAGATGACTATTGCCTGTACCAGGAGCTGGGTAGCATCTTGAGTCAAGTAAGTGTCGATTTTCCATATGTTGTAGAGTGCGAAACGGCTAGTTGTTTGTCGAGAACGACTCCTACATTTCTTGCAGCCCTGTAGGTATAACAGACAGGGAGTCAATTTTGATGTTGATGCCATGATGTATAGTAGGTTTAGCTGGGAGGACCAGCAGTTTGGTTTTTGAGAGGTTTAGCAGGAGGTGGTTTGCCTTCATCCATGTAGATATGTCTGAGAGGCAATCCAAGATCCATGCCGAGACCAAGGGGTCATACGGTGGAAAGGACATATAGAGCTGTGTGTCGTCTGCATAGCAGTGGTATGGGAAGCCATGCGAACAGATAACCTGTCACAAAGAGGTGGTGTAGATAGCAAAGAGAAGAGGGCCCAGCTCTGAGCCCTGGGGGACCCCTGTGGTGAGATAGTGAGGTGCGGACAGCTGTCCAAGCCATGATACGTTAAACGAGCATTCTGTGAGGTAGGATTCAAACCAGGAGAGAGCAAAACTGGAGTTTCCCATGTTTAAGAGTATAGAGAGAAGGATGCGGTGACTAACATTGTCAAAGGCAGCCGATAAGTCAAGTAGAATGAGTTCTGATGACCGCGTGGTCGCCTTGGGTTCCTTTAAGGCTTCTATTACAGACAGCAGAGCCATTTCGGTTGAGTCGCCCCTCTTGAACCCAGATTGATTTAGATCCAGAAGGTTGTTCGGCGAGAGTAATTCCGAGACCTGTTTGGAGACTGCTTGTTCGATACCTTTGGATAGGAAAGGTAGGAGTAAAGCAGGACGGTAGTTCTCAACTTGAGCAGGGTTGAGAGAAGTTTTCTTAAGTAACGGTGTTACCCGGGCCATTTTGAATGCTGTTAGAAATGTGCCAGAGGTTAACGAAGCATTGATCACGTGTGTTAGCTGGTGTGATAGTTGGGTTGATGGACTGAAGTAGGCTCATAGGTAGGGGTACAATGAGCATGTGGTTGGACGGCTGCCCGTCAGGAGTCTATCTCTCTCTCGGAGAGTCTTCTCTCATCATCACTGCTACTCTCATCTGAGCAGTCATGAGGTGTGACTCAAAGAGTCATCATCAGGTGGGAGACGGATTGTACTCATATTCTTCAGTTTGTGCCATTTGGAAACTCTGGTCTGGCCTGCTGAATAAGTGTACAATCCATGTCTCACCTGATGATGACTCTTTGAATCTTCATATGGAAAGGACAAGCTACCTTTCATATTTCCAGCTCCATTACAACCTGCAAGAGCATCTTGAGAACGGAAAGTGTCGACTAGTGCGTCACACCCCCTTGCCCCAGCAGCTCACACCTCATGAAAGCTCAGATGAGAGTAGCAGTGATGATGAGAGGAGTCAGTGTGGAGATTCAACTAATTCAGATGGAGAGTTAGCCTAGAAATCTAGACGCACCCTAGCGGCGGCAAATTAATTTGCTCAGCCTGTACGTCTAGTATCAAACCATAGGGATTTCTATTGGCTGACGCCGTGGACGTCATCCAATCACAGCGCTCTATTTTGTTAGAGAGTCTTAAGGCGGGCTTAACAGGATAACGACAGTCCTGCGACGGTGAACAACAAGGAAGGTGGCTATGGCGAACGAAGAGCGGTTGTTTGAATCGGCGTTGGCGTCAACTTTGGAGGAGTTGGACTTTTTTTTTTTGAAAGTTGAGCAACACAATGCGCATACTGTAAGTCATTCCTTTCGAAGAAGGATGTATTTGCCGTTTTGCCGACCGGATACGGATATGGTCGTAGCGCTGGCCTATTGCATGCCTAGGCAGTTTGAAAGACAATTCTCTGCCCGCCCCTTTGGATTAAGCGAGGTGAATGGTTCGATTCCAGACTATACATTTCAATGATATAGGATGGCCCGCCAGGCTAATGGAGAGTGTTTTTAGTTAATTCAATAAATAAATCATAATAAATAAATAATAAAAAATGACAGACATCTGATGACCTATGTGTATGTTGTAATTTTACTGCCCATAACTGAACTCAGTGTGAGCAGAGCTTCCATTTGAGCCTAATATTACAGCTCTATGACTATTTTGAAACATCAACATTTAAAGAGCCAAAAATTGGCGGCCATCTTGAATTTGAAGGTCAGAAATAGGTCAAATCAATAAATTTACATCATTTATGAATTTCTTGACCCAAATAGTCTCAGAAACCATGTGTTATGCAGCACTGTGGGCAAAACCATTAAAAAGTTAATATCCAGCTTGGCTTACGGCAGCCATTTTGGATATAGGGCTCTCACAAAATTTCCCCACATTTTTGTGTGGGGCACCCCAGCTAATTTTTTTCTTTAACCTTTATAGATGACAAATCTAGTGAGAAACGAACCTTCGCTCTCCACGGTCACGGAACTGCTATAGATGACCCAACTATCTTCTCTTTCTCATTTACTTCTTCCACTTAGTTACATATGGTCAGCGCTTACATTTTCTTTACTTTATGTTTTTTTTTTCTTTTTGTCTTCTATGTTTATGTGAAATCCTTAGAACCAGATGTTAGTGTTTTTTTTAAACTCTGCACTAAAGTCACATAACCTGCCAGATGCTGGATGAATTCATGAGCCAAAATGTACTCTTTTGTTCTATTTTGACTTGCATTTGAGCGTTTTTCAGTTTCTCGCACTCCCAAACTGCTGCTGGTTCATTCAGATCTTTGATCCTCATAGGGCATAAGGGGAAGTGTGTGTAAAAAGCAGTTCCGCTGCACAACTATGCACACTAACCTCACCACAAGCAAACACACACACACACACACACACACACACACACGGGGCCTCATTCTGCAGGGTCCACGGAGAGCAAATAAGAGTAATCAGGGGCATTAAGATCCAAATGCACTGTACCCTGCAGTGCTTTTCAAAGCCTTTTTCAAAAAAGTGTATGACCTCCTAGATTTGCCCATTTGTATATAAAAAGAAAATTGAATACATTAAACTTGAACTTGGGCGCCTTTTAACAAACGCAACCGGCTGCGTTGGGCAGCGAGCGAGCGAGCGAGCTCCTTAGGATGCCATACAGTCTGCCGGCAGAATTAATTCCCTTTGCGACTAAACAAGCTTCCTGTTTTCAATTCCACACAAGATTGGCAAAATGTGAGGAGGAGCTCAATTGCCTCCTCTTGATTATGAAAATAATTTCCCCCGTCCTCGCCTCAGAGGCTGTCGAGGGGAGGCTCGGCTAGCTCCAACGTGTATATCATCAGCACCACGTTAATTCTCATTGCTGGGAGTGAGTGGAGACAAATGCAGGACGCAAGCACTTCAATCAGGAGGAGTGAAGAAGTGTTTCGCTGATAATTATCATTCTTCTTTCCTCCTCCCTCTCCTCAGAAAATGGAGTGTTTGTTCCTGGAAGAATGTAAACAGCTTGCTCTCACCTAATGTTTTTTTTTTTTTTTTTTTTTTTTAAACAAACTTTTGTCCAAGTCAAGGTTTTCACTGTGACCTTGTTTTCTGTGTCAAGAATCTCCCTGGGGGCATACAGCCTCTAGCATATCCTCCCCACACTCCTCATATCAACACCGTATTATTTTAACTTGCCAAAATGTTTGCAGCAATACAGTATCAGTACTCCGTTGACAGGCTTTGTACGGTAACTTCGGCTGAAATGGCCTGACCTTGTTGTCTGCTCATTCGTTATCGGCCCTACGTCACCTCCTCTTCAAATAGCGCTCAGCACTCTAGCATGTCTGTGTGGAGTGCACCCACTTTTCATCACTCCCATAGCTTCTTGGTGCACTTTGCATGCATGGCTCCCTCTCCTTGTCTTGTATCTGGTATCTATAATGATCTGTGTATATATTTTTTCATAGACGCCGCATAGCCCAATGTGCTCCCAGCGGGCTATCTTCAAAGGGCTCCCTGCTTAGCCGTCGTCTCTTTCCATATGTATAAACACACACACACACATGGTGCATTACAAACCAACAGCGCTTGATGCATTCACATCCATACAGTGCCGGGCTCATGTCGGCATGAAAATAAGCGCGAGCGACAGAACAGAGCACTCCACGAATAACCGCGCATAAATGACTACATGAGAGCGACACTTGCCGGGAATAATACGCCGGCTGCCCGGTGCCGAAGAGTGGCGGTGGCTGACATTGGATTGAGAGAGGGGTGTGATGGCGTGGTGAGAGCCGTTTAAGGCCGTGCTGCTGTCAAAGCACTTTTTATTGTGTGCAGCAAGCAAAGTAAGCCATTTTCATGGACAGTTACCCTGGCCTGGCCAGCACATCGAGCAAATCCAATTCGCAAGCACACATGTATGATCAGTTTCCCCGGCTCTTACGGGCCCTCTCAGGTATGCGTTTGAGTGAGTGTGTGTGTGTGTGTGTGTGTGTGTGTTCAAGTGTGTGTGTGTTCAAGTGTGTGTGTGTGTGTGTTTGTGTGTGTCTAAGTGTGTCTAAGTATGTGTGTGTGTGTGTGTGTGTGTGTGTGTGTGTGTGTAGAGAGAGAGAGAGAGAGAAGCTCATTTGGAGGGGTTCAGAGACAGCTAATTATCCATATGTTGGCGCTTGGTGGTGGTCAAACATCAACTCTGTTCACTGGGTGCGAGGTACACATTATGCAGCACTTGTGACTCTATACCCCCTAAAAGCAAAGTAGCTGTATATACGATGATGGGGCTGCTAAGACTGTGAGAAATCGTTATGATCCAAATGAAAACATGGCAAGCACTGAATAACAAATTGCAATCAATAGAACAGTTCGATCGGAATGTTTATCTGTGCTACCTTAGGGATTTTCATTCTAAGCAGCTCTTCCCACTTGTGTTCAGCAGACTCTTACCACCTGATTATACACTTTGCATTGCATTTTAACTAGCTTATACAGTTTCTGCAGCAAACTCCCTAATACCAGATCATATTCCATGCACCTGAAATGAATATTGAGCCACACCTTTGACTTTGAAGCTCAAATTGAAGGCCAGATTAGTATATATTCACCAACCTAACATACACCACATCCAAACCTACGCCATATAAAAGGAGTGGAGATGCCTTGCCTTTGCTTTTTTTTTATTATCTCTGCACTGGACTAGCCAGTCTCTGGCTTTGTTCTGCAGGCTTTTCAATCCCCATTTGCTCTGTTGTGGTCTGTAACTTTGATGGATGTTATCCAGGGTTCAATGCAGCAGGTTTGCTCTATGCAGAAGGCGGCGCGAGCCAGCAGGGGTAGCTGTGGAAGGAAACACTGTTTTATCACTGTTCCTCTCCAGAGTGAGTTTTAATCTACACAGGCACTGACTCCCCCTTCTCTCTCTCTCTCTCTCTCTCTCTCTCTCTCTGTCTCTCTCTCACTCCCTCCCTCTCTCTCTGCCTACTACCCTCCACTGCCTCCTGGATTACTTTGAGATAGACAGAGAGAGACATAGAGAGAGAGAGAGGAAGAGAGGCTGCTAAAAATCACACAGCATGCATATGCAGCCAGACATTTTCCTGCTAAACGGTACGCTTGAAGTGTAATAATGAAGTAATGGTGTGCCTGAGAGGGCAGCAACAATGATTGTTCCTGATGCTTTGGGCTGATAAATATTGATTGTGCGATGTCTTTCTTTTGCACTTTTGCAGAACTCATCTGTAGGCATGCACAGCATATGACTTATTTGCAACAAATTCAGGGTCATAGTCGGAAGGTTGATCTAAAATTGAGAGAGACATGGAGACATCTTTGCAGCAACTGAACACACATTTTTTGGCCATATTACGCTTGAATATCAATATTAAAGGAGCCGTATGTAAGAAATGTATTTCAATTAATCATAAAATGGCCCTGATATGTCACTAGACATTAAGAAATCATGTTAATTTCAAATAATTATATCACTATCAACAGTACTACGACCAGTATATTGTCATTTAAAAAGGGAAGTTGCAGCCCTCAATTGATGTTGATGTTGTCATGTTGTGTTTTGGCCTGATGCACCACCCTCCACCTATCTACTAATCACAAAGTCAGTAGTGTTTTGACATCAGGGTTGCCAGCTCTGCCAGTCAGGGGGGAGGGGGAGGGGGAGGGGATACACCTCTCTACAGTAATTTAAAAGTGATTGCAGTACCAGTTTTGGCCACAATCTTACATATGGTTCCTTTAAACTGAAGTTTAAATCAACTGTCACATTGCAACAGAGCTACAAATTAGGGATCTGACAGATGATCGTAGCCTAGCAACATTGTAGCATATGACTGAGCTCTGCATTTGGAGTAAGTAAAACAGTGATACAAAGCTAAGGCTATTGGGATATGCTAGTTTGGCAATGAGAGGGAGATAGCACTAACGACTGGCCTTTGGCTATAGCAATTTTAATTTTTTTCAAATTTTTAATGCTTGTTTGTCCTGTAAGTTGAGAAATGAGTTGATGTAATGGTGGAAAGAAGTAACTCTACAAACAAGACAGTTTTAGCGATCAAACGTGGAAATTATAGCAGCAATTTAACACAACGCAAGTATGGCAACAGTGATATGACGGGATAATGGATAGCATGGATAGACAGGGATAGACAAAACGGGAAAAACTGTTGCCTTTTAAGATATCTAACAGGTAAGCGAGGCAACAAGTGCTGGTCCAAACTGATCAAACTCTCTTTTCATTTTTTCTATACCTTCAAACTACCCCCATAACCGCCATTTTGAAAGGCAGCTGCGATATATCCTCTATGTTGCCTAGTACCCACAAATCTGTATGGCAACTCTCTTAAACAGCTGTGAAAAGCAAACAAAGATGGCGGATGACACTCTTACAATTGCTGATTGTATTGAAATTTGTTTGACATATCTTTGCTTAGATTTCTCAAAATCTAGCGAGAAAGAAACACTGCACTATCTGATTATAGAGTTGTTGTAACCATTGAGAAAGGGAAAGAGGCTGCTAAAAATCACACAGCATGCATATGCAGCCAGCCATTTTCCTGGTAAACGGTACGCTTGAAGTGTAATAATGAAGTAATGGTGTGCCTGAGAGGGCAGCAACAGATTGGAATGGCAGATTGTTCCTGATGCTTTGGGCTGATATTGATTGTGCAATGTCTGTCTTTTGCAGAACTCATCTGTAGACATGCATACCCTGTTTAGTTGCCAGAAATTCAGGGTCATAGTCGGGAGGTTGATCTAAAACTGAGAGAGATTTAGTCAGAATTTCATCTGACAAATGAAGACATCTTTGCAGCAACTGAATTAATGTATTTCAAGATCAAAGGTACAGCATCTTACATCGATGTCATGTTTAAACACACACACACACACACACACTCACTCACACACACACACACACACACACTCACACACTCACACACACACACACAATTTCTTTCCATGGAACTTCATTTAAAAGTGAAAGCAGACGGTTGATCAGCAGTGTTCTAAAGAATGTTTGATTCAAGTTCAGAATGTTTTGCGAACTATTTGTTTCTCAGCAAGAACCTATAACGAAACGGTAACAAGTAAATGTAAAGAGACATATTGAGAAGTTTCTTTTTCTTGTGTTGGCAAGTAGCCAGATAATAAGTGGGATAATGTATAGAACGGCAGTCATTATCGCGAAAATAAGACCAGTCCAGTTCGCCCTGTCGGGACTTATTTTCCTGATAATGACCGGCGTTCTATACATTATCCCATACAATATTTTAGACATATTTTGATTGCTATATGGTGTTCCATTTTAACTGCATAAACGTACTAACCTGACTCTCGCCAGATGAATTTCGTTCCGCCTAGCTTCACTCATCCATCTGGGATCGATCCATTGGAGTGGTGCTTCAGAAGGCTGGGCCTTCAAAAAATCCTTGCATATAATTGGATTAGCCACTTGTCCGTCATCTATTGACGTGCTACTTCCACCACTCACATCGAAGCCAACCCGTGACGCTGAGAACAGTCTCACAGTCGCTTCTATGCTACGTCACATCTATGAAACTCCCGCCCTGCGTCCTGATTGGCTCATCCATACAATCTGGTGCTGAAATCACTCTCAATGGAAGAGGTCCCAGATGGATGTGAGTGAAGCTAGGCGGAACGAAATTCATCTGGCGAGAGTCAGGTTATAAACGTACATTGGTGGTTGACGTTTTAGGCCAAAAAAAAGTTTTTGAAAAAAAATTCAGATATTAGGCATGGGAATTACTTAGTCACTTCAATCATGGAAATCACTTAGATTTTGTGTTAAAATTCATGTTTATTCACTAATTAGTTGAGGTAGTGACTAAAATTGTCATATGGTGTGACATGAAAGTTATTGTGTGTAAAATTATAATGGTGTTTGGGGCGTAACATCATTTAAACCAATGAGAATGACATCTGTCATTCCCTTTAAAAGGCGCAAAGCGCGATATGTCAAATAAATGCATCAGTATTTTGGCATTCAACGGCGCATTTGAAGGAGGCTGCTTCTGCTTGTGAGACCGTATGGAATAGTCATTCCTAAACCATGCTTCACTAAAACCTAGCATAGCCTTCACGCATTTGCACTCGACTATTATTTGAACTCATTGGCAAAGTGAAACTAACTTCACCAAGGTGTCAGTCAACGACAAGACAGTTATATGCAGTTACTTTCACTATTGACTGACAATGGGTTACCATCGAAAACATAGGCTGGAAAAAGCAACACTTACCCTAATATTGCTCAAATGACTGAATAAAAAACATTTATCCTGCAGAGGAGTTGCTTATATCTCATGACAGTGCGTCTTCAGCTGTGCTCCATACGTGTCTCTCGCCTCTCCCCTAATCACTTTTAACCGTCATTACCAATTTGCAAATGATGGTGAATAACTACTCATCATGAGATGTACAGTATTTCGTAATATCTTTATTCTAATTATGTTTCCCATTGTAATCGTGCAATTTGTAATGTTTTGCATGGATGTGCGCTGGTGTGCGTTCATGAATGATAGAAGGATGGTGCGTGTACCTGCTAATATGACTGTTGACAATGCGCTCTTAAAACTAGATGTACCGCAGAGCGGTACAAAATATGACCGCCGCCCAGTCCAGCACATTTTTTCCACAAAAAGAAATCACGCTGAAAGGCCTATATGATTCTAACTGTCTCACTAAATTGCATTATCCACACTCAATTCTCACTGGTATCTGCTAGACAACAAGTCCCAAAACATGATTAGTTCATAGATTTCACATGTAAAATTCATTTTATACAACCCCACCTCCATCTTGCCTGTTCATAATTCTGAGAAATTCTTGATTGTTTGTGTTATGTTTATGTTATGTGTGTGGGTGTGTGTGTGTGTGAGTGTGTGTGTGTGTGTGTGTGCGTGCTTGTGTGTGTGCCTGCGTATGTGCCTGTGCATGGAAGCGTACATATGTCTACTGTGTGAGTATATGTCATACGTATGATTACTGTGAATGTGTGCGTGTGTATCTGTTTGTGCACATGTGTGCACATGAAATGGGTTAACATGACCCCTGGAGGCAAATATACGGAAAAAAAATGGTCATCCTAGGCCCTACAGTTCTCAAGATATTCACAGAGAACTGTGTCTGGCCTACCCTCCTTTCGGGGGGTCCAGTCCAGCGGGGGGGCTACAGATCAAAACGAAAAATGACGGTTCCATGCTATCCATGTGGGGGTACATGCCCACCAAGTCTGTGTACCCCGGTCTTTCAGTGTCCCGGGAATCCTTGTTGGTGTACGTCACTAAATGTACACATAAATTATTTTATTGTAAGGCCCCCCATGAACGAAAGTACACAAAACTTGGCATGCATTCGGAGGGTGTCATAATGATCCTACACTTTCAATTTCGTGCAGTTTTGACCATGTCAGCCAGAGATATTGTGATGAAAACACCTACATTTTTGCTTTTTAATTTTTAACTAGGTGGCGCTATACATGAAATAAGTGGTAATGGGATGGGTTGACATGGCCCCTTGAGATCAACATACAAAAAAAAGGTGGACCTCCTAGGCCCTACGGTTCTCGAGATATTCACAGAAAACTGTCTCCGGCCACCTACAGGCCAGTTGGTGTATAGTAACATAAATGAATTTATTGTGTGGCCCCCCATGAACGGAATTCCACGAAACTTGGCGTGCATTCAGAGGGTGTCATAATGATCATACACTTCCAATTTCGTGCAGTTTGGACTATGTTAGGTCACAGATACCTGCGATTACAACACCTCATTTTTACTTTTTTGTGTTTAACTAGGTGGCGCTATACATGAAATGAGTGGTTATGGAATGGGTTGACATGGACCCTTGAGATCAACTTACAAAAAAAAAATGGTCCTCCTAAACCTTACGGTTCTCGAGATATTCACAGAAAACTGTGTCTGCCCTACCCTCCTTTCGGGGGGTGCAGTCCAGCGGGGGGGCTACAGATCAAAACGAAAAACGATGGTTCCATGCTATCCATATGGGGTTACATGCCCACCAAGTTTCGTCTACCCCGGTCTTTCAGTGTCCCGGGACTCATTGACGGAAATTTGGACATGCGAAAAAGAAAAAAAAAAAAAAAAAAAATCTGACTAAACCTATATGACCGCCGCTTCGCTGCGCGGCGGTCATAATAACATATAAACAACTCGCCATAGACTTCTGACCAGGTGTACAATAGCGATTTTTAGACAATGCGCCAGGCCCCTCCCTAGGTTGTCAATTGCCACACCCCTGGGTGCATTGTTTAAAAAAGAAACGTGCAAAATACCGAATTAAACTTTGCGCGGGTGGAAAATGAGTTTGCAAATGAGAATGCGCTGGTGTGCAAAATACAGCCCAAAGTGTTTTAGTTATGGGTGGCTTCACAATATTATGTTTGAACTTTTAGTCAAGCAGACTCACAAGTATGCATCTGGCTTATCAATATATGATTGAATAAACAGAAAATGAATGCATTTTCTTGTTTTTATTCAAAATCAAAATTTGTGAAATGTGCTTGGGACAGTCACGCCATATGAGCATTTTCTGGTTTGGCTGAAAATTGTGAAAAAATGGAAGATAAATCCCATGAATGCTCTGTATGTTCATATAAAACAGTATTTTCTGAACAATATCACCATAGTTTTTGACATATTTTTTATAATTTACCTATCTTTGACACATTGGACCAAAAAAAGGCCATGTCATGTCAACCACCCACATACTTAATGTATAAAACAGGGTTTAGCAAAATTCGAATTGCAATTCTGCTTCCTGTTTGCTACCTCAATTGAAATGCAAGTGCAATTCAAGAATTTAATTGGAATTTAAGAGCCAGTTTCAATTCAAACTTTTAGAAGACTATCTCACTGCTCTCTGGTCTTAAGCTCTATATGAGCATGTTCTATTAAATTGATCACATCTCAATGAAGCATGCTGGCTCACCTGCCTCTCCCACTGTGACCTGCGGCATTGTTCCTGGCTTGTAAAGGAATCAGGTCTGTCGCCTGCGACCCCAGACTGTGTTCAGTCCAAGACTTTGGCCTTGTGATGAAGCACTCAGTGAGTGTGTGAGGAGAGGAGAAGAGAGGACTGTTGCTGCATTATGCCTTGGCAGGACCACCTCAATTATAACTTGGCCGCTCAAGCGAGACAGAATGGGATCGCAAGGAAAAAAAAGAAAAAAAAATTGCAAAGTAAGAGATTTCCATCTTCAATGGTAATAAAATGTAGCTCCTTGTGTTCCTCTCTCTCTCTCTCTCTCTCTCTCTCTCTCTCTTTCTCTCTCTTTCTTCCTCTTTTGAAAAAAAGGATGCTGATGCCGTGCATTTTTGTCCGATTTAAAAGGAAACATTATCTGCAGTTTTTCCAGGTGATGATGCTCAATGTGAGCGACCTGTCTCAGCTGCCACGGCTGAATTTACAGTCCAAATCTGTGTGAGAATCGCTTTCTGGTGTACTGCCATGCAGGGTAGGAATTTCATGGCGGCCACGACGGCCATGGCCGTCTTTGCCCCTTGCGTTGGCCGTGATGCCCCTTTGAAAATCAGAGGTTTACAGGCCACTGTGGCCTTGGTGCCCCCTTCTTTCAATATTCTGGTTTGCGTCCGACTAATAGCGTATTTTATTAGCCTATGGCCTGACAAAATAATCTTAACATTCACAGCGCAAATTAATGAAGTATTTTATGCAGTGGAGAAAGTGACAAGAAAGTGGCAAGAAAGAAAGTGCGTCCAGATTCACCCATTCTTCACAGTTTAACTACAGTACTCGCTAACGAATATAGTCTATATAACTAATATAGCCTAGATATCTGTAAATATTAGATAATCAGATGATTTACAGTTCTATGTAATATGTCATGTTTCATGTTTTTGTAATGTTTCATACAATGATGCAGGTCTACTGCTGTGAATAGGCCAAATACAATTTTGATCATTTTTAGAGCCTACTACTGTATAGTTAACTTTGGCCTTTGTGCCCCCCACCAAATATGCCCAACTGAAGGCCAAGTGGTCTTGCCCCTAAAATGGTGAAATTCCAAGCCTGCTGCCATGACACAGGGCTGAGGCATATACTCAAGACTTTTTTAATTCACCTGTGATCACTCAAGTGTGAGGTGCCAAGATAACAGCCATTTTATATGACTCTGGGAACAAATGAGACAACTGTTATAGCACACACAAACAAAGAGATTGAATCCATTTGTATGCCAGGTGCTCATTAATGAATCGTTCAATTCATTATGTCAGGAGCAGTGTCCTCATACACAAATAGAAATGTATTAGAATATCTGCTAGATCACTTGTTAAATTAAATGAAATGTCCTCAATGTTTGATATGCATACTTATGCATACTCATGGCTATGTTGTTCTATTCTCATGTTATTTGCCGTTAAGAAGAAAATGATTCATACCCCAGGCAAATATTGATTTAATGTTGTTTAATTTTATTTTGACCAATATGTTTGTTCTGACTGAATATGACACTGTCACATGCCAAAAGGTTGTAAGACAATGTGGTAGAAACATGGAATCAATAAAAGAAGGGTTTTCATCTTTTTGAACATTTTTATGAAAAATGGCGTGTCAAAAAAAATGGAAGACAATGATTATGGTCCAAAGTGTGAAAGTGGTAGAATTGAACTTTTAGAATAATTATTCTATTATACATCTATTTTAATGGCTTTCTTTGATTTCATCATTAATCAGTCCTGTGCTATTTTCAGTGATTGGCTTGTAACATCAGTGACTGGGAGAAACAGATTGCAGGGAGATCCAAGCTCAGGTGCCCCCCAGCATGCCTGTCTAAACCTCTGTAGGTTAACAGACACACGCCAGGTGATCGCCAAATGTTCTGTGTGTGAGCGTCTGTGTCTGTGCCTGTATGTGTGTGTGAGTCTCTGTGTGTGTGTGTGTGTGTGTGTGTGTGTGTTGAGGGTTAGCGTTGGATGTCTGGAGGTGCTGGGAGAGTGAGCGAGGGCGTCGCCATTCATCACGGCTCGCTCGCCGACATCTGGCGTGGGAGCGCAACCCGGCACTCGGGGAATGGGGGTGTGTGTGGGGGGGAACGCCTCAGCTTGAGACGCAGCCTTCCTGACAGCCACTGCGCCCCGACTGCGACAGTGTGCCCATGGTAACCCCCCCCACACACACACACATACACCCCATATCACCCCCTGGTGGGTGGACAACACTGCCATGAATAATGTATAACAGCACAGGGCTCAGGGCGTGACAGTGGTGCCCGTCAGGGGCATGGAGGTAAGCAGCCCCAAGGGAATAAGAGAGAGAGAGGGATGGAGAGAGAGGGAGAGGGGGTAGGAAGGAAAGAAATAGAGAGATAGAGGGTATGGAAGAAGAGAGAGAGAAAAGAGAGAGATAGAGGGTAGGAAGAAGAGAAAGAGAGATAGAGGGTAGGAAGGAGAGAAAGAGAGAGATAGAGGGTAGGGAGGGAGATAAAGAGACAGTGACAGCATGGTCTGTTCATGGAGACAGCTGGCAGATGTTGGGCAGGGCAGGTCATTAACGGCAGAGCAGGTTCACCACCAAAGGCAGGCGGGGAGTTGGCGTCGAGTCGTAGCAGTGAGGTGAGAGACGGTGGCTGGGGAGTTTGTCACTCTCAAGTAACTTCAATTCAATTCAACAGTTGCATCTTCTTTTAAGTTATAATTAAACAATCAAATTATAAGAAATCTCCACTGCTTGCTTATCTGTGTCTACAGTATATGCCCTCCTCCCCTACAAGTTAAAATAGATATATTCTGAGTCATTAGATAGATAGATAGATAGATAGATAGATAGATAGATAACTAGATAGATAGATAGATAGATAGATACTTTATTGATCCCCAAGGGGAAATTCCTTCACAATTCATCAGAATACATTGTGGAAATACTGTATGCTATAAAACATATGCATATGCATATAACATATGTTGTCACAATATCAATAAAAGCAAAATTTTGTTGGGATTAGTTGTATTAATGGAGGACAGTAATTATGCATGAGGAAATTACAGAAACACAGCATAAAAGGCACTTGCTTCTTGCGACATTGCAAAAATAGAACCCCTTTGATAGATTTGTCACCAGAGCCGGTCATCCTTAAGATGTAAGTGTGCTGGCGTCTGGGTAAAGCTGATTAAATGAGCGGAGATGCACACAGAGAGCGTGAGCCCAGTAAATCTGTGCTCTCCGTGTTGAGCCAAAGCCCATGTGGTTTGGACAAAAGGGATATAAGGCTGTTAACTCTGCACCCATGCTCTCTGGAAGCATAGCATCTGGTGCACTGATAAAGGCCCCCAACATGGATGGGATAAGCATTCTGCAACCCACACACACACACACACACACACACACCCGCACAGTTGCACCAACATCACAAAAAGCTGTCATGTACTATTCAGAGATGACCCCACTGCAGGGGACACTGGGGGGTGTATTTGTTTATTTATTTCTTGCTTTATTTATTTATTTATTTATTTTAGACATGACGTCCCATCTCTTCAATAAATTACAGACCTGATGTATGCCCGCCTCAGTCAGCAGCAGGCTTTTCCATGGGCCACTAATAGGTATGCCATTTTTGAAAGTGACATATCTGACAGCTCTTTTGCTGTGGGTGTGCAGTAGCGGTGATTTAGCAGTGACCACCCATCTGTTTTCATACAAAGAACGAAGCAGGCAAAAGAGGTGCAGAAGAAAAAAAGATGAAAGAGAAAGAGGGAGAGAGAGAGAGAGAGAGAAAGAGAGAAAACATCCTCCACCACCCACATCCTCTTACTTAGAGAGCGGGGGAGCCAAGGCGAAAGACACAGAACTACAGGTGAACTGACATCTCGTCTGAAAAAGAGCTTTGAGCTCATTCACAGGTGCCATGAGTCCCCCGGTCCACCCACTGCGCTTGAACGAGGAGGAGAACATCATTCTCCAATATGTAACCAGATTTGCAGACACTTCCACCGCACACAGCTTAGGCTACGCTATCATTTCACACAAACGGAACACTCTCGATAAAGAACCCAACCACCAATTGCTCACCTCAAGGGTTACAAGACTAACTGTATGCATTTACGTAAAGGAATATAAACAAGATAATGCCTCAAAACAATATAGGCAGCTAAATATGAACTGGAACGTTCCTGTGTGTTTTTAGGGAGCTCCTCCTGTCCTCTGTGATAGCACGGCACTCGAGATCATCTGCAATGCAGAGTGGCTGATTAGCTGGCCTCACTGTCACATATCACTGCACCTCTTCTCCTTTCCTCTCCTCCCTCTCTCGCTCTCTCTCTCCTCTCCTCTCCTCCCTCTCTCGCTCTCTCACTCCGTCTGGAGTCCTTAGTTCAGTCAGGCTGCTTTATGACATGCCACTGACGACTGCAGCAACAGAGGGAGACAGACAGACAGAGGAAGAGAGAAGGAAAGAGAGAGAAAGAGAGGGGGGAGAGAGAGATATGACAAAAGAACCTTCAATGATATGAGACAACTCACCTCCCCTAACCCCTAGCACAAACCTAATTCAGGTCTAAAATCTGACATTTTAAAAGAGTCTGAGGCGGAATTCCAGAGTTTCTCTTCAGATGGAGAGATTCCCGTCCTCTCCGCTGTCCTCCCCTCTCTAACGCACCACCTCGCCATCGCATTAGAATTCATGCCACATCGTGCCACCAAGTTATGAGGCATTACAGTAATAGCTGGTCCGCTCGGCCCTCAGCACAAGAACAATAACCACGATGTCCCAGCGAAGATCTGTGACAATGGTGTGACGCCTGGCTGCTAATTCCTGAATCTCATGGAAACAGAGGACCTGACATCATATGGTCCATTTGAGGGAGATAAAAGGCAGACAATTACGGCTGGTAATTCTCAGTCCCTGTGAAGAAGAAAAAAGAAAACCGCAACACGGGCTGAGGCTGTTTGAGACGCTTGCTTTATTCTCCGACCATTTCTGGGTAATTTATTCCAGTCCGAGCTTGAAATAACATCTGACAGGCTAAGACACAGTCACACACGTAATCCCACCCGGGTGAATCAGCACACAAACACACACACGACACACAAACACACACGCGTCACACACACACACATACACATACACACACACACACACACACAAGAACAATATCTGTAGGTTTCATTCCCAACATCCACTGCACATCTGAGGTGGCAAAGCTCCATTATTTCCAGGTAAAAGGTCACGCTGCCCGGTCTTGTTTGCCATGGCCAGTGGTTTCCAACTGGCGTAGCGTGTGATTAACTAACCCACATGAGGAGCCGTCTGAAAGGCGAGTAAAAAGATGTCGTGGACACAGGAGGGGGAGAAAATAAATAAATAAATAAATAAAAAAAAGACAGAGAACGAAAGTAAAGGGAGGGAGTTTAAAAAAAAAATAGCAAGATTGCCAACCGCCTGGGGATTTCACAGGGATCAATACGGCTGCTGGACTGACAGCGGCACAGTTGATTAAAAGTGACTGCTACATCTGGCAGCCTCCGCCATTACGTTCCCACTCACACTCCCCAGGGCGAGGCAGCATGAAGCGACAGGCCTCGGTCGAGCCTCCATTACCACCTTACAGGTATTTCAGACGTGCGGCGCAGAAATGGTGACATTCGGCTGGGCTGAGGCTCCGCGGAGGAGGAGGAGGAGGAGGAGGAAAGTGGGGTGTGTAGAGGCAGGTGGGGGGGGGGGGTTGTACATGGAAACAGAATGTGGGCCGGTGAGGTGGATGAGGGGGGTGGGGTGGTGTTGGTGGTTGGGGTGAAGATGGGGGTGTGACTGAGAGTTGTGGGCGTGATCTAGCCACTAGCACAATCTGTGTTGCGTAGGCAGCTTGCGCGTGGTGCTGTGTGTGATCTCACTGCGTGAGCGTGAGGAAAAAAAAAAACACACTCACACCCTCTCCAAATATTTATTCCGATCTCCCATTAGGCCACACTGAGACAAAAAAAGATGTCTATCACAAACAGGAAAAGAGTAGGAGGAAGCACTGGTGGTGACAGGTGATAAAATAGTTATTTGTGATGGAGGACCAACCTTAAAACACTAACAGACTGCAGTGCAGCACCGCCTGTATGAAGGACATATATGGAAGGTGACTGAGACAGAGAGCTTGGATCCCATCTCACGTGTCGACACGTTCAGCTAGGCACGGTGTGAGCGTCACCATCAAGCCAAGTGAAGAACCTGAGATCCAACTGTTGCTGAGAAGCATCTGAGAGGTGAGACGGTGTGTGTTACCTGTGGTGTTCACAGCTAAATCTCATCTACAGTACATACTCAGGTATAGATCAGATTTAGCAGGTATGCATTTCCTTTTTATGTACTGCATAGTTCTCTATCCTTTATCTTACCTATTTATTCTCTATTTATTCTACAGCTCTTTTATGACATGTCCTTAAAGTTTACCTTGAGGTCTCTTTCATCTCTGACAAATGAAACAGGGTTTAACATCTTATTACAGCAAATAAACTTACCATATTAGAAACATAGCATGTCCTATTTCGCTAATAATGCATTAATGCTCACCTCATTTTGTACCGTAAGTCAGGTTTATTTGCAATTACATGAATCATATATCCATATCCATGGGCTTTGCTAATAGCCAATGCTTGGGACACTACACTAAGAGATGCTGACAGCTAGTTTCACTAATTTATCTCTATTCAGATCAATGTCCTTGTCGAAACAAAGACCCACACCATTAAATTTACAAAATGTTTTGTCAGCCCCGGGTATGGAGTAAAACTTGTGTCACCTTAAACCGAATTTGAATATGAATTTGAATATGAATTTGAGCAATTGTATTGGAAAAACGAATTTGAATAGTATATATTGAAACTGAATTCATTAGATTGGAACTGAATCTCAGTCAACTTGAAATTGAATATAATATTTTGAAATTGAACTAATTTGCTCTGATACATAAATTATCCTGACTGAAAATTTCGCTCTTGGAACTTTCACATTCACTTCTCAAAATTCAGTTTCAAAACGTGAAATTCAATTTCAGTCTACCGAGACAAAAACAGCTGGTAGCTAAGGAAGAGCAATCGAGTGCAGAGCTATTGTGATCGCGTGACAAGTGCCGAGCGCGAAGCAAAGAGCATAGCACCCTCTTAGCAAGCTGTCTCCTGAACCTCCAGAGAAAGAAGAGATGGAAGCGACTGGCACATCAGAAAACGTCCAAGTAAGTTGATATCATATGCCATGTCTGTTAACGTTACTTTGTATATAATGTACATTATATGCTAGCGCTGGCTGGCTAGCCAGCATAGTTTCATCGACTAAGTTAAAGTTTTTTCCATAGTTCAGAACCAGTTAGACTACTATAACGTTACTCTTTGATAGAACAATATGATTGGTCATTGTCATATCATTGTGCCTTTTAGGCCTGTAAGAACACGTTACAATCTCAGGTTAAACAGTATCATTCGTGGAAAACTGGATATGTCCCCCTAGTTAAGCTTTTCTCATCGTTGTGTTGTCTGTTAGCTAATGCTACGTGGGGCAATTTTTTCGTGCCGTGATGTTGCCAGACAACTGGATTGCGATAACTTTGTTAGCAAATGGTAGCTAGCTAGCTTCTAAGAGTTTCAAACTGAATATGTTCTATATCGATAATATGATCAAGACTCAAGAGACCCTAGTTTAACAGTATTTCTACAGGCTGATTTATGCTTCTTCATCGACTCCATGCAGATTTTGTAAAAGTTATTGAGAAATAGACACAGTATATTACAATAACCTAATTATTATACTTTAACTGTGTGTTGTCTTGATACTTCTGTTTCAGTAATGTGTGTGTAGATTGCAAATAATGTGTTGTATGACGATAGAAATGTCCTTGGTTCTTAATTAACTCATTGTATTGACCAAGTCGTGTGTGTGCAGAGAAGGTGTAATGATATTTATTATGATGTATACGATGCAAGGTATGAATGTGTGTGTGAGAAACAACTGATTGTCTCTTAGGTGCACAGACTTGTGTATCCTGATTGCCTGATGCTTATGAGACCTCTTTGCGCAGAGATGAATAAACAATTAACGAGAAAGACTCACAGTAGACCTTTAAGCTAAACACTGATTGTTTGTTGGTTTTATTTTCATAGGTTGAGAGGCCTCAATGAACAGTGGACAGTGAGATAGACTGAGGACAATGGACCTTTGGACTGGCACCGATCAGACATGGACACCGAAGCTTGATTTCTCTTAATAAATATCTTTGCAAGATGCAACACATATTGTAAAACACGTTACACACTAATAAAAATGTCCACTGTTGTTTTCTCTGGAATTGATTTGTTTGCCATTGGTGGTGATGGATTTCCAAATGTATGGGCAATCTAAATTTTAGTTTATGTGTGTAATCAGCTGATATTAGATATGAATTGCAAAATCATGTAGGTTTATCCTTTGCAACATAAGGAAGAACAGACCTTATCTGACACAGGATTCCACACAACTTCTTTTTCAGGCCATGGTCATCTCCAAGCTGGACTATTGTAATTTACTATTAGCTGGTTTACCTGCTTGTGTAGTAAGATTGTTACAGCTGATTCAGAATGCTGCCGCACGCCTGGTCTTTAATCAGCCAAAGACATATGTAACTCCTCTCCTAGTTACTCTCCATTGGCTCCCTATTAGGCAGAATTAAATTTAAATCTCTCACTTTGGCCTATAGGACACTGACCGGATCTGCTCCTTGTTATTTTAATTCAATGATCAAGACGTACATCCCCAACTGCCCACTGTGGTCTTCTGAAGAGTGTCTGTTGTGTCGACCAGACATAGGTCAAATTCAAGACTTTTCCTCAGTGGTTCCATGTTGGTGGAATGAGTTGCCCAGTGCTCTCTGTTCCTGTGATAGTTTTGGGTCTTTTAACAGACGCATCTGTTGAACATGCACTTAGTTCATTAACACTTATGGTGTGTATAGTATTGTTTCATTTTCATTAGGCTGTTGATTAATTTGACATTGTTGTTTATTATTGATATTCTCCATAATGTCTTACCATGCTATTGTTATTTTTATTATATTATTGACTGAATGTACATTATTGTTTATTATTACTATTTTCCCTTTTTTCTCATTGTTTATGTCATTAGGCTATTGATTGAATTGACATGGTTGTTTATTATTGCTATTCTCTTTATTATAGTCTGACCAACATCTTCATTTGTTCCCTGTTAAATTTTAAGTATTATATTGTTTTGTATTTATGTTGCTTTGGACAAAAGCGTAACCATAACCATATGTAATTGGAAGCAAATAAAGGTAGCCTACACATCATAGTATTACAAGAGTGGCTTTAAACGTAAGAAAACGGTAATGATTTGTCCTTTTTTGGTCATTCAAACATGTAGATTTTTATTCACATAATTACTAGGTTGTTGCCTTTTCTATCCAGTAGGTGGCAGTCCAGGATAAGAAATAGAGCAGTAGTTGAGTAGGAAAAACGAAAACGAGAGAAAGTTATGCCCATGACATTAAAGAATGACAGGCTAGAAGTTTGCAATTTAGTACTGCAATTGGTAGACAGTACATTGATGTTTGATGGCTAGCTGAGTAGTTCTGTATGGACTGACAGGCTGGAAGTTTGAAATGTAATACTGTAAAAAATGTTTTAGCCTATTTAAAATTACAAAAACGGTAGGTAAGACCATACATCGATGTTTGATGGCTAGCTGGGTAGTTCTGTAGGCTACTTCAAGGATTGACAGGCTAGAAGTTTTAGATGTAATACTGCAAAAAATGTTTTATTTGTTTAAAATTACAAAAACGGTAGGTAAGTAGGCCTAGGCTACATCGATGTTTGATGGCTGGGTAGGCTAGTTCTGTATTTCAAGGATTGACAAGCTAGAAGTTTGAAATAATACTGCAACAAATGTTTTATTTGTTTAAAATTACATAAACGGTAGGTGAGACAGTAGGCCTACAATCGGAATGTGTTTTATGAATCGTGCGTGCAGATCTAATAACCGTGCAAACCAAGTGCCCACACTATGCTCTGCTTCGCGCTCGGCACTAGTCACGCGATCACAATAGCTCTGCACTCGATTGCTTTTCCTGAGCTACCAGCTGTTTTTGTCTCGGTAGACTGAAATTGAATTTCACGTTTTGAAACTGAATTGTGAGAACTGAATGTGAAAGTTCCAAGAGCGACATTTTCAGTCAGGATAATTTATGTATCAGAGCAAATGAGTTCAATTTCAAAATATTATATTCAATTTCAAGTTGACTGAGATTCAGTTACAATCTAATGAATTCAGTTTCAACATATACTATTCAAATTCGTTTTTCCAATACAATTGTTCAAATTCAGCAATTCAAATGCAAATACAACATATTCAAATTCGGTTTAAGGTGGCACAAGTTTTACTCCATACCCGGGCTACAGCATAGGGACAACTGTAGCACGGTTTCACATTTACATGTGCAGCTGTTGATGGCAGTAGAGTACCTGCGTTTGGAGAGGAGACAGTGAAGGGAGGCTGGGAGTGGAGGACTTGGGGGGGGGGGGGTTCTTTCTTGTCTGAATGATTCCACGGGCGCATGTTAACTGTGATTGCGGTGGAAGGATGTTAAATTGGAAACAGCTCCTCGAGTCTGAAGCAGACGTGTTCACGCGCGTGCGAGCTTACATGTGAACCTAAATTGAAAAAATGTCAAAAATATGGAAAATGTCACCTGATCCACAGGGTCGAGACAACAAATGAAGTACAAGCAGAGATGATGAAGACTGTGCCAGTACAGTACGAAGTGAGTGTGCTACAGCTCCACGCAGTCGGGAGGAGAGAGCAGTGCATCTCTAATGACCAGGCGCTACCTCTCCTCCTCTGTCCATCTTCATTCTGCACTCCTGGAACTTTCCAGAAGGGCTCACGGAATGGCGGTTTCGAAAATGGAACTTCAGCCCAGGGCTTTCATCTAGCCGCATTAGATGAGAAAACCCTGGTGCTCCACACGTCAACGGACACAAGGACTCCGGAGCACAAGAGCGAGGATGTGGATGTGGGGAGGGTGTGATGAACTCTCGAAGCTCACGCTTGGATACATCCACACCCTCCCAATCTCACCCCTCACACACACACTCACACACACACACACACAAACACACACACACACACACACACACACACACACACACCTTTTTACAAGGCCTGTGACAACTTGCCTACTCAGCTGCACTGGGTCATCAAAATGAATAGGTGGTGGAGGGGGGTGTGAGGTGGGGTGGGGTTGTAGGCGATCCCACTTAACCTCCACCTTAGAGCCAACGTTCCAGAGACAGACTCACTAGCACTGCTCGCTGTGCCAGTCCAATCTCTTACAATCAGAGCTCTCTCTCTCTCTCTCTCTCTCTCTCTCTCTCTCTCTCATTCTCTAGATCTCACCAGCCCCTTAATGATAGAGAGAATTCTAAAATGAGTAGATAAAGCGCCACATTTCTGTCCAGAGTGAATGTCACACCGGCATGGCTAAAAGATTAAAGATAATTAATGGATGTGTGTGTGTGTGTGTGGGGGGGGGGGGGGTCTAAGATGCTTGCTGACTGATACAAAAAAAATCTATTTGACAAAACACATGCAGGGAGAGAGGCTGTTTTCAATTTGTGCAGGGTGTTACAGAGAAGATTAATCATCAAACGTGAGACTTAATACACCTCTCGTAAGTGCGCATTATCCTCCCTATGTTTGGATCTTGTGGCACTCAATCACCGAAACGTTAATTATCACCAGACAGCCCACCACTTCCGCCTTTCTCTAGGACGACACACAGGTGATGGTACACAAGCACAACACATTGATGCTAACGCCTGGCACAACACAAGCTTCTCACAAATATTCTCAGTTGCCAATATGAGGCGGTGCTAAGTGGCTAAGGAGCTGGGCTAGCTGGCAAAAAAAACTAAAAAGTTGTGGGTTCAATTCCCAGCTTCCACCATTGTTCCCTCAAGCAAGGCTCTTAACCCCGAGTTGCAATGCTAAGAATGAAGAATGGACCTTGTAATATACGTAACTTTTGGATAAAAGTGTCTGCTAAATGAATAATGAATCAATGTAAATGTGACATGAAAATGGCAAGCTTGAGAGAGGAAAGGGAAAGTGGGAGACATCAAGATGAGGGCTCAGTATCCCCCCCCCCCTCCCAAGGCCTAAACCATGAACCCTTACACACTTAATAGACGTCCCCTGCTGAGTGAGTAAGTGATTGAGTGTGAGAGACCTTGCAAGGTCTCAAAATGGTTCGAATAGGAACTTGCATGGTACGTGGAGACCCATCATGTTGAGCGTGTTTTATGGCAGCTCAGAGACCCAGAGTATGAGAGAGAGAAGAGGGGGGAAGTGGTTGGATGTCAAGGTGACAGTAGTGATGAGCTCTCATAAGCTGTAGGCCTTGGGCGTTTGCGAGTTGGTTCTGTCACAGGAAAGAATTAGTCAGTGTTGAGCAAGGTTTCACAGACTTTCACAGCAAGGCGACTGTTTTTGTGTGTATGCATGCCATACCCCCCCCCCCCCCCCTCAGCTCTCCTTTGCAGTGACTGAAGCTGATTTAACCCGGAGACCTTGTCTCCATTAGGAACGCTGATGTCTACTTGTCAAAGTGGCCGGAGCCGTTAATTAAGGTGCATTCATTAAGGGGGTTGTCACCTCATACAAATCAACACTGGGACTGTAGTGGATGGCAAACAATGTCTCTTCAGCTCATTTATTTCAATATAAGTTGCCATGGGTACAGGCACACTCAGTGTGTGTGCTGAATGCGTCATCCTTGACCAAGAATGCATATGTGCACAAAGATACACACGCGAGCGCAGTGGAGTACTTATGAGCGTGTCCACACACACACACACACACACACACACACACACACGCATGCACACACATACACACACACACACACACACACACACGCACGCACATACACACACACACTTAATTGTATTTTCTAAATAGAAATAAATGACATAGCACCTTCATATATCTCTGATAGCTTTTAATATCCTATCAACTACAAAGGAACCTTAGATCTTTCAATGCTAATCTTTTATCCAATATGCACCGAAGCTATGGAATACCCCTGTGGTCCATTAACGCTGGAAAGTAGCAACGTTGAGCTCCCCCACATTGAAACCAGCCCCAATCTGCACGCTGCAGCCAAGGGCTTTTGGGAAAGTATCATACAGTCGAAAGTGGCACGCAGTCTATGAACATGAGGGCAACATATTCCTATTTCACCCAGGGCGCAGGATTGCCTTCCGCCGGCCCTGATTGTATCCCAGTGGTTCTGATGTGGAATGATTACAAAAAATATGGAATAATTACACATAAATATCTGTTTTTGCAATTTTATGTTTGGTTCAATTAGTGTGAAGATGGACTATACATCCACACAACTTATATTGTACAAAACAACATGGATATTCCATTTCTATGAATTCTTGTGGACATTTCAAGACCCAATATGCTACATCTACTTCTTCCTAAGGATATACACACAAGGCTAGAGGATAGGGATGTTCCATAAACATACCTGTGTATGAGAGCTTTTATTTAACTCACGTTTATCTTGTTGTCCAACTCTTCACATTATTTCACATTTTACTGCTGCTATTTACAGGGTCTTCCTATTTTCACTGCATTAATTGTAATGTATGGGTTGTTGTATCCATCTTGTGAAATCTCATTTTTTTCTTCATTCTAAACCTCTGATGTTTTATTTACTGATTAGCTTGTTTGTTTGTATTATTGCAGCTTTCTTTCTTTCTTTCTTTTCTCTCTATTATTGTGTTAAATGCTCCAAATGTAAAGCACTTTGAGCTGCATTCTGTGTATGAAAGGTGCTAGACAAATAACACACAAGCTACTGAAAACGTTCAAATCCCATGTGTTATAAATTTCTCACTGACTGCTGACACACACCATGCATTGCATACTTAGCCATACATTTCAATTCATATAGTTGGTCTGTCCATTTCCATTTTGGTGTGTGGCATTTTCCATATGGCATAAAAAGCTCTGTCATTTACGTGCTGTTTAGATGCTGATGTTTTATTGTCGTTCATGATAGTAGTAGTCCCCTTGAGGACGCCACTTGAACACAGATATTGCATTTCATGAAAACATTCAGTAAACACACTGCAGTTCTCCATCGAGTGCAAAGTGAAGCTGAGACGCTGGGGCAGCAAAGGACGCATAGTGCGATGAGGAGTCAGACAATTTGCTGATAAACATGCAGTTTGGGTAAATATAACAAAAAAAATAAACAGAAAATAAATTGGTCACTTTGATGACAAAAATGGCTGGTGGAGACATGACGTTTGTCAACATGTCCTGAAAGGCAATGATGCAAATCATGTTTTCCACACAAATTAAGCTTACTTAGTCAGTTCTGACATAACAGGTTGTTAAAGACTTTTACTTCATACTCTCTTTTCCTCTATTTATAATTGTCATAGGAGCTGAACTGTTGCTGCTTTTCTTGGAAAAAACATAAAAAAAGAAATGTATTTCAGAAAATTAGCATAAATCATATAGACTTGCATCTGAGGTTGCTAAATACGAGAATATTTACAGTAAAGTAGTCTGTTGCTGTGGGTTTGTGTGAAATGTGCAAGGTATCGTGGGTAGTGTAGTCCAGGAAGTATAGGTTAGGAGGAAGCAGCGAGTCACCTTTGACAACAAATGCCAGCGAGGCATGTGCCAAGGGTGATAGCTCCAGAACTATGTTACATTAAGTTCCCTGAAAAATGAGCTTGTTCAATGAACATGCTCTTTTTAACGTGTTCATGCACCACACTGATGAGAGGAAAACTATATACAGACGAAGAAATAATTAAGGCAAGCTTGAGAATTAGACATATAATATAATATACACATATTTATCTCTATTTGAGATAAATAATGAATGACAAAGTTGGAATATTTAATACACATGCAAAACACACAGAATTTTAGTGTAATTAAGACATGGTGGCTGTACATAGTGGACAGGGGGTGTTGCATAGTTACGGTCACTTACTGGTTCCACCCCAGCATGGTGAAAAAAGGCCCCAGATTGGTATGGACACTACAGCCTTGTCACGGTCAGACCATCAGTATGAGTGTGTGTGTGTGTGTGTGTGTGTGTGTGTGTGTGTGTGTGTTTGTATCGCACAGGGGCTGTGTTTTCACACACGCCATGGGAGGTGAGAAGCGCGTGACAGGAGAAAGGATTCGACTCGACACAGGATCCCCAGGCTCCGGCAAGCAGCTGCCGCACTCACCCAGACGTGAAGCAAGCAAGCAAGCAGTCACGGCGCAGAGTGTCTGCAGTTCACAAAAGCAGCCGTCTAAAAATATACAGTTTAATTACGAGCAAAACTCCACCGGGACACATAGGGCTCCTTTTCCTTTTTCCTTTTTTCCCCCTCCTTCAAAATGTATGATTGCTGAGTTGGAGGAATTTCTAGTGCACTTTGGGGGGAAGCGGTGCTGAAAGCGCTCCCGCTCAAATGAACCAATCCTTCTCTGTGAGAAAGAGAGAGAGAGAGAAAAAAAAATGAATTTCCCTTGGCTGAAAGTGAAGTCAATCCACTGATCAAGCCAGAATTGCTCCACAATTCCATAATCAGTCTTTTAATCAGCCGCACTGGCAAGACCTCTCAATGTCGAATATACGAAGAGCCCTGCCGATTAACCTCTCAGGTGTGTGGTAATAGGCGGTTGAGATCAGAGCTGGTTAATCACGTGCAAAAAAAAAAAAAAAATAAAAGAAAGGGGGAAAGGGGAATTCAGCAGAGGTGCACAAACAGGGGCTTTTGAAACGCGGGCGGCTGCTTTGGTTGGTGTGCCGCGCCACACCGGGTGCTAATTATCACCTTCGGTTCCCATTCCTGGCGGCCTATCGAGGCACACAGACCTCTCCGTGCTCAGGCTGCCGTGGGAGTTGAGCTCTCCTCATGAGCGGCCAAGGATGAGCTGGGGATGAGAACGTGCCGAGCTTCACACCCCCCTCTGCCTCGCCACACAGGAATTAGCACTTTTCATTACCGTGGGTGGGGAGTGTGTGTGTGTGTGTGTGTGGTTAGGGGAGGGAATAGCAGGGTGACAGGGAGCGCAGGTTTGAACTGGCCAGGGCTGGAATTAAAGGATGTGTTTGCCGACGGCGGCGGCGCAAGGGGCCGGGTGGCCGGGGAGCAAGTGACCCACTTCTGAGGGCGGGCGAGAGCGCTTATCTCTCCATCGCTGAATCACCGCGCGGCCCACAGCCCTTGGAAACAAAGGGGTGCGCAGAGGTGGAGTGGTGATGGGGGTGGTGGGGGTGGTGTGTGTAAGTGTGTCCTCCTTTACTCTAAATATCGAAGCAGAACTGGTTAGCAGGCGTGTTAACCGAAGCGTGCGTGTTAGCCTCCGCTAATAACACAAAAGCCGGGTGCTGTGCAGAGGGGATATCAAAGCTCTGTCTGTGGCCGCAGCAGCACTCTTCACATGTGTTTCCATTGTGCCTCATTGGCCAACGCTGTCTGTGTACGTAATGCATTTAATGGGACTTTGCAGATCTCTAAGTGACAGGGTGTTTGATGATATCCCCACAGTGAGAGACATATTAAGCTTTTTACCATATGTCTGCTTTGAAAGCTCCCAGTAGTTTTTTTTAAGGGTCTTTACTCACTAATCTAAGAATAGGATTAATGACTAGGGAATGAATCTCTGATAACACTAACTTAGTGGGAGGCTCTATCAGTCTCATGCAGCATATTTACTACTATTATATTAGCACAGGGCCAGAGGCAGGATATCAGGGACTATTTAAGAGAAATAAACCCACACGCACGCAGACAGTGATTAACTGGGTAATGCAGAGCAGATGGAGATACTTAGGGAATTTTCGCATTTATGCCAGTTTGCAATTAATACCGAGGATTTGCCATTTAAAAAATCAAACTCAGTGATCATTTATGAGAAGAATTAGGGTATTACATTGTAAAGTGGCAGGCACAGACTACTGGAAGCACCTGCTGCATGATCCCATGGAGTCATTCAGCCAAAATATTCTGTTTTCATTACAAGTTGTAAGTCATTACAAACAAAAATACGCCTCAGATGTGAGAATGGTCCAACTCTGACCCGCCTCTCACAGTAGCCATATTTCTTGCCTTATTCTTTTTTATTTTATTGATTAATTAATTAATTAATTAATTAATTATTATTATTTTGTATTTTTTTTCTTTGGGGGGGGGGGGGGGGTGTTGCCTTAAAATCCCAAATGCTATGACTGTGGCCTCACCAGCAATGGGGGAGAGAGAGAGAGAGAGAGAGAGAGAGAGAGAGAGAGAGAGAGAGAAGAAAAATGCACCTTGAAGTTCAAGATAA
>NW_027468657.1:8213208-8250708 GCF_046254945.1 Alosa pseudoharengus
TCTCGGCGCTCGTAATGCGGTGGGAGATAAAACGAGCATGGTTAATGTCGTCAAAAAGACGAGGAAAAAGAGAGACGTGGCGCCCCATTAATCTTTGGGGCGGCCCCACACTCCAATCCCCCTTGGTCTTTTTGTTCCTCTTTTTATACCATGTTACTCCGTACTGCCTGCCCACTTGGTCTTGATTTGTAAGAACTGCAGGAGAATCGGCAGCAGTTGCCATGCATGCCAATCAATATCGTCACCGGCCACATGCACACACACACACACATGCAGAAGCACACACAGACACACACACACGCAGAAGCACACACACACACGCAGAAGCACACACAGACACACACACACGAACACACACACACACACACATACACACACAAACACACACACACACACACACACACACATACATACACACACAAACACACACACACACACACACACACACACACACACACACACACACACACATACATTACACACACAAACACACACACATACTGTACACACACACACACACGCAGAAGCACACACAGACACACACACACGAACACACACACACACACACACACACACACACACACACACATACATTACACACACAAACACACACACATACTGTACACACACACACACACGCAGAAGCACACACAGACACACACACACGAACACACACACACACACACACACACACACACACACACACACACATACATACACACACAAACACACACACACACACACACACAAACACACACACACACACACATACACACACACACACACACATACACACACACACACACATACATTACACACACAAACACACACACATACTGTACACACACAAACACAGCTCAGAGGTGCAACTGACCTCGTGGAGTAGCACACTGACCCTTGGTGCTCGCTCAACCAATGCAACGCGACCAGAGACAAAAGAGTAGGAGCTTGCAGCAGCTCTGCATGAGGGGCGGATTTGCATATTGTGTCAGAAATCCTGATACAAAGAGACAGCCGGCAAGCCCCAAGCGAGTGGCTCGTTGTAGCGCAGAGCAAAAAAAAAGTAACACAAAAAAGTATACACATAGAAAGGTTAGAAAGCACAAGGAGAGGAGAGAAGTGTGGAAATTAAATGTCATTCCATGGCAGGGATGTCGGAGAACGAGCCGGTACTGAAGTGTGACGGGAGAGTTGGACGGTGATGTGACAGTCGAAGAGAAGGGGATTGTCAACACTTCTTCGCTCAGAAGAGTGGTGGGTGGACGTCCACAGTACCTTTGCAGGAGTAAAAATAAGGATGCGGCCTAATCTTATTCTGAGGAAACAAAGTTCCTCGTAATTATCTTTTCTGAAATGACACTTTGAGTGCTTTTACTTAATAACATGATATGCATGGGGCCACTGATTTGATTTTTCTCCCACTCCTATCTCTTTAACTGCTTTGCAGTCTTCCCACAGCAAGCGGCTGATGAGACTTTCTTTAATGGTACGTGGCAATCATCTCCCATGTTGACTAATCACAAATCCAGCCTCGACAATGATTTAGATTGAGAGACTGTTATAGAATGTAGCAAGGAAGCAGGGGGTTCGCTTTGTCTCATGAAACAGTCATATCGAAACAAAGTTTTGAACTATCATTTGACCATGTTCAGGTTTGCCACTGTCTGCACCACACTGAAGACAACCTAATATATATTCATGAAATCCAACCATAAAATGAAGGTTTGTTGTCGATGATGCTAAATTGCCAGGAGCATTCAACATGAACTACATAATTGCGCACAAATATTGGCAAGTGTTATTCAACTGGTTACATAGCTGCTGGAGTCCTTCAAAATAACAGCCTCTTAAAACTAAGGTCAGCCCATGGGCATGTTTTGTATATGAGTAGCCCAAGCTAGTTAATAGATACATTAACAACCTCTCTATCCACATTAGCAGATTACAAAAAGCTTTTGGAAAATACAATGGGACATAAAATGGGTTCTACCAGAAAGACTCAGTAGACAGAATAGAATCAGTTAACAATTTAATTAGTAAAGGAACGGCTTGGATGCAAGCATGATAGAGTCCTGAATAGGTAACAGTCTTTGGCGTAGGCCCCGTCTCGGATCCGTCCAGCGATGAGCGGATCTCGTCTCCTGCCGATGGATGAAGGCAGGGGCGGGGAGCCTACCCCCAAAAGGATGAGTGATGACCGTCAGGGCGGTGACTCAGTAATCTGGTTCTGAGAGGAGCAGAGACATTAGTATACATACAAGATTAATTAAACGGCATGACTGGGCCGGGGTGAAGACGTTGTGCCAGTACGCCGACAGAATTTTAAAGTAGCTAGGTGTTAACCATAAACCTAGGGTTGTAGTGGGGCCCGCAGGATGCTTTCGCTTTAGTGGGATTTAGAAGCTTGACGAGCTGGGCAACCAGCGTCTAGGGCAACCTAGACCAATGCAGCGGCCGGGCAACCGGCGTCCAGGGCAACCTGGACCATAAGCACTTCACGATCTGGGCGCCCAGTGACTAGCAAGCTAGTACATCTTGACGAGCCAGGCCACCGGCATCCAGAGCAACCTGGACTTTAGTGCTTATGCGAGCTGGGCAACCAGCGTTTAGGGCAACCTAGACCACGAGACGTGCCGGGCTACCGGCGTCCAAGGCAACCTGGACCATTAGCTGGGCAACCAGCGTCTAGGGCAACCTAGACCAACGTGACGGCTGGGCGAACTGGGCAACCAGCGTCTAGGGCAACCTAGACGAGCGTCACGAGCCGGGCAACCGGCGTACGGCGCGACCTGAACCATGAGCTGGGCAACCAGCGTCTAGGGCAACCTAGACCGATGTGATGGCCGGGCGACCGGCATCCAGGGCAACCTGGACCAAACTGGGCAACCAGTGTCTAGGGCAACCTAGACGTGCATCACGAGCCGGGCGACCGGCGAGAAGTGACCTGAACCATAAGCGTCGAACGAGCTGGGCAACCAGTGAAAAGGGCAACATGCCCATGGCTGAGACTAAATCACCACAAGCTACCGGCATGCTGGGCCCCAATATGTTTCAGCGATTAGTGCAAGGCGAATGCCAGAATTTAACCACCGCCACCAGGATTTGTGAAGGTAAATGAGGTACCTGAGTTAACATGGGAGAGCAACTTCTGAGCATCGAAAATGTCAAGAGGAGTTAGTTTGATGCATCCTGATGGATGACGTGGATAGCCCTTTTGGCCGGCAGTCTTGGCTGCGCCGATGCGGAATGAGTGAGAAGTGAACCTCTTTGGAGAGAGGTTACATTTAAGCAGCACGTTAGCTAGATGGCTGCTGAAAATCAGGTAAAGTGTGAGCCGTAGTTTAAGGTAGTGAACGGGGACCAGGGAAGCAAAACATGGTTAGGGTTAAAAGGTTAAACATGATGTACTCAGGATCAATGCAGGGGAATAGAGCTTGTGGTTGCAGATGCTTGGGACCGGAGCAATGAGTTAGTTGATATGGGTGCTTGAGTATATTCGCATCGAAGACATGTGGTTTAATATTTAGGATAGATGAGCATTATGACTAGTTTTGTAGAAGACTAGTGCTTGTGAAGCCAGATGTGTGTTCTGGTTCGATAGCTCACCTGCAGCGGCTAGAGTGAGATGAATGCATTGAGCTGCAGAGCCAAGGCCAAGATGGATGCGTGTGAGCTACACCTTAGCACCTGCTCTTGGAAAGCCCCCCAAAATAAGATGAGCAGCATCAGCAATGCGAGGGAAGCATGACCTTGCGACGTAGACAAAGGACTTCAGGACAGTTCATGCCTGTATGTGACAGGAGGAAGAAACATATGTAACTGAAATATGACAAGACAACGAGCAGATGAGTGCTGGGGTACCACCATGGTGCTTATGCATCTCAGAGTGCAGAGGAGCTCTGAGAATGACTTAACGTGAGCTCGCTATACCAGCTGCACCACTGTGGCAGGATAGTACAGTTTAAAACTGGCTGCTGGAGAGACAATGAGTAAAGGTAGCAATGAGGAGAGAATAAGCAATACATATTGCCCAACTGGATGCAGAAATTATATTAGTCATGCGCCAAGCACTGGCCCCCGAGTGAGTGGAGGGGTGTGCATTCACGTGACATTCCATGTGGCCGGGACATTTTTAATCAAAGCGACTGACAATGTACCCAGGGAATCCAGAGTTCTCACGGAAGCGTTTGCTCAGGGAGAGACTCGAGTCTGGCAAGGAGTATGATGCACGTAACTTTTGCCCCTGGCATCGCGGAGAACCAATATATTTGTGTAGCTGATATAGCGGGCCAGAGGCGATCTAAACAGATGACAGACGTAGTGTCATCCAATTGCGTCGAAGTCCGGAATCAGGCAGTTAACATTGACCGTATAGCGTTATCCTAAACCATGAGCTGGGCAACCAGCGTCCAGGGCAACCTAGACAGACATGACGGCCGGGCAACCGGCATCCAGGGCAACCTGGACCGAACTGGGCAACCAGCGTCTAGGGCAACCTAGACGAGCGTCATGAGCCGGGCAACCGGCGTCCAAGGCAACCTGGACAGTGAGCTGGGCAACCAGCGTCTAGGGCAACCTAGACCAACGTGACGGCAAACAGGTTAAAGCTAAAACAATTCTCCCACAATGCCAGTGCAATTAAAAACAATTTAGAAGGTAGAGCACAATAACGAAAAGTGCATCAGTGAGTGCCGGTTTTACACAGTCAAGAGTCAGTTCTAGACAGGTGATAAGTGCTGGGATTAGGAAGGCTAGTTTTAAGCCGTGCTACAAGAGGAGATATCCTCGAAAGCGCTGGCCTTCGGGAGATTTGTGAAGACTGAGGGATGACCCCCTCCAGTATGAACTGGAAACATGATCCACACGATTGCGTGATTCCGTGAACCGGCACTGCCATCCCTGTAAGAAAGTAGATGTTAGTGTGATATGTGGAACTGCTTCTCCATTGACGAATTGCAACCCCTCAACGGAAGAGGGGAGGCATGATGCACCTGCAGGGGTTAGCAAATTAAAGATTGGGAGGACTTGTGTGACATACTGGCAATTGATGACCATGGGCCGGCATGCCGTCATTTTGGTTCGAGCTTTGGTGTAAGACCCCCCAAAATTGAGAACCCAGATAGCCGAGAACGTCGGGGACGTCACGGCATACCTGAGACATGACAGATCAGCGGTAGCTGAGAGTAGTTTGAGCAACGGCAAGTGCATGCAGAGAATCACCCGAGGAAGGCCGTGTAGACTTCCGTGTAGACGAATGCAACGATGAACCGGCTACCCGCAGCCATGCACAAGGAGTGATACCTGAACCGAAGGTCCAGCAGACGAGTAGCCTAGCCTAAAGCCTATGCAGCCCAACGAGCCGCGAGGCAAATTAAGAGGCTGCACAAAAAGACAACTGGTTTGACGACACTCAACCAAGGTAGACATCGAGATAACCACAGTGAGTGTAGAACATCAATTAAACAGGTCTTAAATACAGGGTTGGGTTCAACGGCAGCGTGGTGCAGGCTAGCAATTAAGAGCACGAATCGCAGGGATTATAAAATCAGCAGGAATTATCGTAAGGAGGCTTAAGTGAAAGTTAAACCGTGTCAGACAAGTCAGTTTGCTGCCCGCCGAATATCGTTGGCAAGCAGGTTGCATGACTGTGGGTAGAGTGTAGCCCAGCTCGAGGAGCTTGGGAAGAGAGAGCACGATAACCTTACCAACCAGACGCCGAAGCTTGAGAAATCGTTGCCGAAAACGACATGGGCCTGCAACAGAGTTGCGCGAGGACGGCGACCCGGCAGTAGGTTACCGTGAAGTGAAGGCTGCAACAGTGTGAGCGTGACCGGCTCCGATATGCAGAGATTAGCGATGAAGTGACATGCAGTGGCCCTGACTGAAGGACGCACAGGTCTGAACAGCGCAGCGAACGAGCGCGGTAGGATTGTAACAAGTAACGCCACTGAGGGCAGAAGGGGCGAATGTAAAAATGCAGAGAGCCCAGGTCCACGCGGAAGCCTGAGCTAGGACGTCAAAGTCAGCGTACTGAGAAGCAGAAGCAGTGTTAGGTGGTACATATTTAAAGAGCCCACTGAATTCCTATAGGCTAGCGCTGATTGAATGAGTGAATGATCAGATTGCAGGGCTTTCCCGAAAGTAGGCAAAGCTAAGATTGGCTCCGTGTATAAACAAATCCATACCGTGTTTGTGGTAAAGAAGGTAAAATAACTGCATTGTTTTGCTTCAAGCTGCAGCCTATGTGGTCGGCCTCTGACACGACCCAGAAAATCTCCATACCAGGAATCCTAATGGTCGCGGTTAGACTGGTGGGTGGACAGGAAGAAGTGAAAGTGGGCCTGTTGGGAGGGAAAATGACTGGACACCATTTTGTGCTGACAGCTGTACAGATGGTCCCTCACACTCCCCCGATGGCCATCTTTAAGGGGCCAATTAAGGGCAGGTAAATTAGTGCACGTCCGTGCAGTCGCTGCTACAGGGATGGGGCACGGTAGGCTATGGTTCTGGACCGTCAGTGTGCCATTTGTCAGAATTAGACGACTGAGCGAGGAAAAAAAACAAGGCAGGGAAAGATGGAATGCTCCACTCAGGGCATTACAAAGGCCACTTAAAATATATTTATCTGAAGGCTTAGACATGCTAGCAAATAATCACAACCTCAATTAAACACAACAGCAAAAAAGTACAATAAATGGAGCGATAAAACTCACAAACAAAGCCACCGAGTGTGACAAGCATTGCCTTTTAAGTGCCTTCACAAACCGGGAGGAAGGAAAGACTGTAAACTCAAGGCAGAAAAAAAAGTTTGGACTCAGTTTTGCTGCAAAAAAGGCACGCCCCAGGCACCCATTAAGACAGTGCAGGCTTTGGCATAAACCTTCGTAATGGAGCACTTCACCTTCTGTGAGCAGGTGCTGCTATGCTGCTAGATATGTTGTGCTTCGGCAAGAGGATATTTCAGTAGCAGAACCCCAGCCTGCGTCTTCACCCCCCCCCCCCCCCCCACCACCACCCTGGAGATTTCGTGTCCTGGCCCTGACCCCTGCACGCATTCCCCTACTGCCTCACGACGGCTTGCGTTCCATTTAACATTTTATCCCGACGCCGAAGTTGTTGCGTCGTCGACACTGTGCGCGCGGGGAGATGAAAGATTTACGGCGAGCGTCGCTTAATTAAACCCCTCTCTGTTGTGCATTCGCCTGCCCCCTCCGACAGCGTGACAGTGGGGAAGCAATGGAGACTGTTCAATTAAATTAAAAGAAAACTCCTAAAAGTTCAGCCTTGTAGAAAGGGAGACTAAACTTTGCCCGGATCTTTTTTCGACACTTTCATTAAAAAGTACAGTTGCTACCGCACATCCTCAGCTGTGGGGACCCTCTCTCAACTACTGTGTGATGGGCGGGAAGATGACGAAGGGGGTTAGCTGTGGGATCCATGGGAGACAGAGGCGACCCAAACCCAGCCTGAAATGGGACGCAGTGTGCCCGTCTTTGAAAGGCGTGCTAATGGGCTTGAGACTGAAGCCTTGATGTCGGGACTTCGCTATCCTGCCGTCACTCTCTCTCTCTCTCTCTCTCTCTCGTTCTCTTCGGGAGGCAACACAAATCATATCCTCGTTCGAGCTTTGATCAGGGTCCGCATTAACCGTCCATGCTCACCGTAATGGCCCCGGTCTATTACAACAGGCGAGGAACTCCATTACTGGCTCCATTCATGAATCATTAACCAGCCGTTATGGTCAATACAGCCCATGATGAACTGCTGATGGCTAACTGGAGCCATGTGCTTTAAAAGGGCTGAGCTTGGTTGCCAAATTTAAGAAGTTCAACTAAGTTAGACTGCAGTGACTTTAGAGTATGTGAATCATTATCACCGTGTTCTGGATTGCGGCAAGTGACTTTTGAACTAATATTCAAGAAATGTTAACTCAAAACCCAGGCCGATCCATTGAGAAGCTTTAAGGGGACTCTGGCTGCTAATTACACTGAAGTACACAGAACATTTCCATGCACTTTCTGAGAAAATCAATATGAGACGAATATGTAATGCCCTTTTTTCTTCTGTATCATCACCATCGCTGCGCAGTTTGCTTTCAAAAAACTACACTCATCTGAGCTGACTAATATCTGAATACTGTAATTTAGAACTTATGTTGTACAATGCTTTAATTGTTTTGTGTTGTATTCTAAATTTCTAGCTCATGGGATTGAAAGACACAGCTTGAGATCGTCTTCGAAAATAAACAGCGACAGGGAATGAGTCAGAGAAGGCGTCGCGAGGAGAGTCGAGGCATCGAGGCTTCGGGCTGACAAAGGGGGGGACCAGACGCGAGGTAGACAGAGGGACAGATCTCTTGAAGCAAAGCCTGCATTCCGCGCTAGGGAAATAAATAAATATGTGAACACAAGAAGAAAAGATTTTTGGCATTTCACTGGCTGGGAATGTGTCGACTTTGGCACTTGCTGCATAGTGGGGGTGATGGAGGAAGGTGGAGTGGGTGAAGAAGAGGGGAAAAACACAGACAGAGGGTGGAGAGAGAGAGGACTTGACGAGCCGTCACACATGGATGCTGCTTGGGAGCACAAAATTGATGAGTTCATCTTCTGCTCATTATTGTCGTGATGGATCAGATTGCCGACTTCCCGCAAAGGCGGCTTAATGACTCCACGACACAAATCAGGCCGACTCCAGCTTTATACTTGTCTGTCCGTTAATGTCTCGCACACGACTCCTCTGATGTGCTTTAAACAAAATTGATAATTGCCCCGTGTCTCCATCATTGTAATAAATGACGTCTGCGAAGGGCCATTCATATTGTTTTTCTTTTTTTTCTCCCCACGCATTCTCAGAGTTTTTCAAAGCCCCGCTCAGGAGTCAAGTGATGGCATTTAACTTCCATCCATCATGTCTTTCCACGACCCCCACCCACCAGGCTGTCATGCATTCTCATCAGTCGCTGCTAAGCTTAATAAAGCAGCGTGAGTTATTGTCACAGCACCAACGTTAGGCATATTGTCATCGGCATGGTCCGGCAAATGCTGCGAGAGCTCGAGAGTGCTTGATGTGTCCACAGTCCCATCCTGGGCCTCCAGGTTCTAGCGCAGTGGTGCTGCTTGGTATAGAAAGGTGGCATAATTAACAGAGATAATCTAGAACCCACCCATTCCCCCGCCCCCATCACCACCCACCAATACCTCATCCCCCCACCCCACCCCACTCCACTCTCTCGTCCGATCTCCACCTCGTATTTGTGTCCCGGCTGTTGTTAATGTCCTGGCTCTAATGGGGATGGCGTCTGCGCCAATCTGGCTTAAAAACTTCTGTCTGCCTCCAGCATCCCCTTATTTATTCAATAATGAGACCGCACGAGGCGGTGCCTCTATTCATAATGGCGCCGGCGGAACTGTCTCGGATCAGGAGAGGCAGCAGGGTAATACGCAGGGATAGATCTAATTGAGAGATGATTAGGGCCTCGCTTGCTGATTGACTTGAGGAGCCACGTAGCTCTGTCTCTGTCAATAATGCTGCAGTTAAGGAGTCTCCGCCGTGGACGCTGGCTCCACGGAAGTAATGCATGTTGCAGGGACGCGCAGCGCGTTGGGATATTGATACCAATTCTGTGGTCAGCCTCTGTTCGGCTTTCCCCCCTAGTTGAGGTATCAGCCCTCAATCACCATAGGCAGAGTGGTTGCATCCCATGTCCTTTTCCAGCTTAGCTGAAGCCAGAGAGAGAGAGAGAGAGGGAGAGAGAATTGAGAGGGCGTTCCCCAGCCACATGTCAGTTTAGTTCACAACAGCTGTCATCACAAAGTGTAATTTGGCATTTTTATTTAAAAAAAAAGCAAATGCAAACTAAAGGTGTGTACTGAATACTAACTATATGTTGATGTCCCGCCATGTGGTCTGACAACATAATTGCCTTAAAGCAATTTTTGCTTCCTACCATCTTTCAAGAATAGCTCCACCAGTGCAATACATAGTTAAGCACACCATGGCACACACATATGACACTCATTTGTTGTGCTAAACAGCTTGATCATGCCTAGCTAAAATCCATCACTGGCTCACATGAACAAGACAGGAATACGAGCTTTTAAAGGTAGCACAGTGCCTGAGATCTTAGCCCCAACACACCAGCGCAGGGATTTGTCAATGTGTTTTGCATTGGAGGAAGAATACCCGTAGGACTCTGGCCTTAATAAGCGATGCTGAGCTGACACTCCTTTGGTCAAGCTATCTCTGACAGCGCAGGAACGGAGAGCCGGGGAGCGAGTGCTATTAGGATAAGCAGATGCTACTCGGGCTGTCGCTCGGGAGGCAGCGAAGGCGAGAGACTGACCGTGGGGACTGGACGCGGGTGCTTTGATAAATTATGATACTGACATGTGGCCCACCTCTGAGATGTAGGACCTTAGGATGGATGCTTAGGGGGGGGGGGGGGACAACCACAAAAAAAAAGATACAGACAAACAAACAAACAAACAAAAAAAAAACGATCAATGGCTGCCTCGTAATTGGACCGGGTCTTAATGAGGCCGCCATGCACCTCTGTCGACCAGGGGTCCAGCACACTGGGAGGCCCCATCAAAGCCGAAGCGGAGCTCACCAAAGACCCACTGCAGCAGCCCCCACACAAGGAGAAGGAGGGAGAGAGAAAAATACCATGTCAGGGTCTCTTTTAAAGGCCCACACCAGGGCCCCCAACAGACTCAGCCGCTCACTCTCAAAACATCCAGCACTGAACAGTCTCGGGTCTTGTGTTCCCTGTGCCTTTTAAAAGCAATTTGCCACCGAGTTCTGAAAAAGAGACGCAGATGCTGCCCTAAGAAGAGCTCTTACTTTTCCCCTCATTTTTAGACATCTTAACTTTTTTCTTTTCTTTTTCAAATTCAGCGTTGTTTTTGCTTGTATGAGGTTTTGGGCGATGGGGATACAGCACAGATGCCCTCATAACTTGTTTCGCTTCTTTTTATATATATTTTTTTTATTTTAGGGGGGGATGTCAGGCTGAGACTCCTGGTTTGATGCCGACTCGTGTGATGTGGCGCGTTCTTGGAAAGCGCAGTGAGAGCAGGCGAGGGGAAGAGTTCTATGGCTTCTCCGAGCTGCAAGAGAATTCCAAATGAATATGCTAATCCGCTGTTCGGAATCGCACTCACACGTTCTCCACAACATTTAATCACTACGCTATCATTAAATTCTGACTTCTGCCGAAGAAACTCAGAAAACAGGGGGCCTTTTTTTTTACCCAAATCGCGTCACTGGTAAACTTCTGCTTCTTGAGAAGGTTTAGCGTATCCTTTGCAGAGTGCAGGGTCAGGTGTGGTAGAGTGTGACCAGTTTGCTGTATGATTTATTGCTCGGCTTGCCTGTAAATTGCTATGAGTCAATACAAACAGGCTGAACTTCCTCCTCCGAGATCGGGTTCGATATCCATAATTTTCTCATTTCCGTCGGACCCTTATCAGCCTCACGGCTTGTTATTACCATTTTTACCTATGCCACAGGAGGCCTGGAAGACCTCAGCGCAGCACTGGAAGCATCATTTTTAATAGGCAATCCATGCCATTCATAGATATATACTTTAATATGAGGGTCAGACCATTCAGTCAATAGCCTTCTTTTACAGGGGGGAAATAAAGGTTTGCAAGTCTTTTTTGGCCAGGAAAGTAGAAAACTCAATCCAAGGTCATTGCCCGCTGTCTGTCTTCCCCAGATTTTATTAGGATGAATAGCAGCAGCTCTGATTCTTTCAAACATTAATGGATATAGACAAGGATATTTGGGGAATATGACAAGGAGAGTGAGGGCGTTCGAAGACCAAGAACAAGGGGTAGTGAACAAATGAGGTCGGCACAGAGAAATGCAAATAGAACACATTTAAAGCAAGTCCACTAACTGTCATGCCTTGATGCTCGACCTAATCTACCGCTGGTCAGAGGTTGATCCTTTATTTATTAATTTATTTGTGCATGAGACCAATCTGAGCAAATGGCCTGCTTTGACTTGGCATCTATTAAGCCCAACACATGAAAGTGTGGAATTCTCTTTGGAGGCCTAGTGGCCTCTTGCACAGCGCAGGTTTTATGGTAGGTTGAAATCTAAAAGGCTCATTAGATGAGCTTCAGACTACCCTTTTCACATCTAAAAGGGCAAATGCAATTCATATCTGAACTGGCATGTCTGGCTCAAATAAGACAAGGGCCATTATGCTGGAGACCTAGTCCGTGAGATCGTAAAACTGGCTCCACGGGAGGAAGGGAAGAGAGACGCACACACAAAACAACTTCCTGAAGTACTGGAGGACCTGAATGCTAAACATCCTCCCTGATGCCAGGAGATGGATGTGGCTCCGCGGCGCACATATGGCCTACAGCCCCAGGGCATTGTGGGATACGCTGGGTGGAAAACAGGTAAACTGATAGGGCACATCATTATCGTCCGGTCCCCCTGCATGGCTCTGCGGAACAGAGAGAAGAGGGGAGGGGGGAAAGACAGAGCCAAGGCAGGAGAGAAGCAGAGGGCAAGGAGGAAGGGATGGAATGAGTTGGGTGTGGAGGAAGAGGGGAATAAGAAAGAGTGTAGAACTGGGAAAGAAAAGGGAGGAAAAACAAAAAAAAAACAGCAAGCATAGGGGTCTCGGTGGCTTTGCCATCTGCAATTCGGAGCAACCTGTTTTGCACTGGCTGGTGGTGTGTGTGGGCGGGGGGGGGGGGGGGCAGTTTGCAGTTATGTGTGTTCATGTATTTTCTCCCTTTTTGCCCCATGTGTTGCTGGGGTGACTGACAGCAGGTAGGGATGTGGACCAATTAAAGGAGGGCTGGAGGGTTTGATGAATGTTCCCCAGCCCCCAGGTTCCCCAGCCCCCAGAGGACCACCACTGGTGAGGTGTGTATTTGTGTATTTGTGTGTGTGTGTGTGTGTGTGTGTGTGTGTGTGTGTGTGTGCGGGGAGGGGGTTGAAGTTGGGGTTGGGAGAGGGTTGGTGATGGGCGGCTCGGTAAGGGATGTGGCTTGACATGATACAATGCGGAGCACAATGGCCCCACAGCTGTCGAGGCGAATGAGTGTATGAGCGGAGAAAGCCCGTCGAGTGGAGGCCTGTGCCTGTGTGTGTGTGTGTGTGTACTGTATATGTATACTGTATATATTATATATATATTATACCCAGCCTCTCCTGTATATCAAGTGCACCTCTTCTCCTGCCTGATAAACAGTGAGAGTCATTAGTGTGGCCCCACTGGCTGCCTGTCTGTGAGAGTGAGACCTGCTCCGCAAGTGGCTGTTTCAATGAGACACTGTTGCATGGCCGAATGAAAATACAAAAATTACAGGGAGCAAAACAGAGTAGGAGCAATCCATTAGGCTGTGATTAGATGGGACATCATGCATGATGGTGCTGCTTTGTCAAAAGGGCTGCTACAGTAGGTGCTGGAGTTTGGAATTGAAAAAAATAAGTGCTCTGTCGAGGTCATCTGCTTGTTGCCATGAGTAACGTGCACACGATGAAAAGCTCTCCGAGCTAGTTTGTGTGCTGAAACCTTTTTTATAAGATTTTTTTTTTTAGTTTTACAGTAGGTGGTGTTGATGAAAGGTGTAAACAACACCAAAGCATCGGAGCTATGCAGGAAAAATTGAGTTAGTGGATGAAGTGAACTGCTGAAGAAACATAAGTTACGGCTCCGTTCAAGTGGATGTGTTTGGAAATAACAGTGTGCAGAGATGAAGTCCAATAAACAAGCACAAACCTGACTGAAGACACTAGAGCACTACAGAAAGAAAAGAGGTCACAGTCATCTACATCTTAAGTGTGTATCGTCTGAAACAATAAAACACTTATACTAAGTCTTAAGATGCAAAGGACCTTGACAGGAATGCAGGGAAAGAGTGGACACATTGGGCTCGGAATCAATTTGAAGAATATTACAAGAGGTAATGACCTCTATAATTCTGTGCCAACAGTGCGTATAGAGAGTGACATAATCAAGTCATCCGTCAGTTTCTGTTGGTTACGAGTCATCACCTTAATCCTTGTGGACAGAAATGTATTTAAAGCCTTCACTAATATAACCTAAATCCACTATGAGTCAGTCACATCCCTACCAAACCCCTATGAATGAAAAGACGAGGACCATACAGGAAGTGCAACCTGTGGTTGACTGTAGAGGTTTTTTTCTTGTTTTATTTTTCTTCTCAGTGAAAGCCTCTATTGTTTCACTCTCATCTGTCTTTTCCATCGTTCTAAGGAAGAAAGAGAGGGGGGTGCACAGAGAGAGAGAGAGAGAGAGAGTCTAACAGCTGAATGGGAATACAGCTTATGCATCCTCCTTGTGTGGTCAGCCACCACCACAGCCTACCACAGCATTAACGTGTGCCAGATCGCATGGGATCTCTGAATGGATGCAATTATGGACTGCTGCCTCAAATGGACAAGCAGGCTCATACACCGAGGTCAGGGATGTTTAAATGTTGCTAATAGATTGAATGGCTGAGTACTCTGTATGGACGATTTAGGATATTTAAGTGAGTTTGCGCTCTATACAAATACAGTAAGTAAAGTCCAGTTGGGTAAAAGCTTATTTGGTCTTGAAAAGATGTTTGGTTGTAGTTTTTTCCATCTCTATTCAAAATTAAAACAAATTGTATTCATACATGGATGATCTATCTTTTTTATAATTTACTTGCTGATTTTTGAAAGTTATGAACACATTTAAGAAACAAGAGAAATTTATTCATACTTGAGTTGGAATGCTATTGTTAAAAGTGTCAGTAGCTAAGGGTCAGAAGAAATTTGGAACAGTGAAATAAGTTACTTTTTTCTAGGCACTGTTGAAGGTTAGCAGAAATATCAGAGAAGTGCAAGTCTCTGCCTGAGTTCCAAGTGAGCCAAGGCAACTCCCCATGCACCATCTGATCTAGTTTGCACTGAGAGACGGATCAGATGGATCTATTTTAAATACTTAATGCTATCTCTAATATAATTTATGTCACAAGCTGTTGCCTGGCATGGCAAGAGAATAGGTTCAACAAATAAGAGATCAGTGGGAAATCAAAACTGCTTGTGCAGATTTTTTCACCGCATCTCGATTTTTTTCTTCTTCTGTGAAACAGGATGAGTAAATTGGAGTCTTCACTTCCCACTTCCACCAAATGTTGAAGTTAACACCATGTGTGGGTTGGTGTGAACTCAAACTCGTCTGAGTCTCCGCAAGAACACAGGGAACAATAAAACCCATCGATTCAACTTGTTGTTGACCGAAACGTGATTATTTCCCTTCCTTTAGGACAAAGATGGATGGCCTATTTGCATAGGTGTGCGACACGCCAAAAAAAAGCGTGCCATTTGAATTTCAAATTTCTGATTGGCACTCCACGAACGGCAGCGATGCAGGAAGGTGAAGGTCGAGGCCTGTGAGTCACCTGACAAGTGCTAATCCCCCTCTTAGCCATGTTTGCTTTCATACCAACATCAGTGGGCACGGTGCAATCGAGCGGTCAAAGTCTGTCTCCCCTTTAATTTATGTGTGAGTCTGAAGAGCAGATTAAGTCAATCCCACGATGCTGTCTGACGTGATGGATCTTTTTTACCGACTCCCCTGATATCTGAGGGAAGCTCCAGAGATGTTTTCTTTATCTATGCATCCCGATCTGAACTACTGAACTGCAAAAACAAGGCCATATGACACAAGAAACCCCCCCACCCCACCCCCACCCCTGTAACCACAGGCTATGAACAAACTTTGTGCCCGAGAATTCCAGCTAAACTGTCCTCAAGAGCATTGTAATCCACAACATTTTTGGGGAAGGCAATAAATTATTCTACAAAGTCAGAATCTTTGGAGATTATACAAAGCAGCAGAGAAACGGAAGGAGGGGGAGGGAAAAAAAGAGAAAACTTCTCTCTTCAGCATGGGAGTGTGATGGCGTACACTAATCATTTCTGGACAGGGAAGAATGTGGGGAGAAGTGATGCGCATAAATAATTTAATTATCGGGTTGTGTTTATTTTCTCAGAGCGGCTTGCGGATGGAGCCTCAGATGCATGCATCCCCCCCCCCCCCCATCTGTTTGGCCTGCTCAGATCAACATGCCTCTCAACATCGTGGGAGCTCATCATCGGTGGCTCTGCCGCAGTGCTGATGGGTAATTATGCTGTATGCTGTTCACACATCTCGCCTGGAATCGTACAAGAAAGCACTCATGCATGTTCCACCAGGAGGAGGGGTGTGGGGGTGTGCAGGGGAGAATGAAGGGCACAGCACCACCTGGTGGTGGAGTCTGGTGGGTCCAAGGGTTATGACAGCAGGCAAGTGTCCAAGACCTCTCAGTCTGTCTGGCGTCCTCATACGGACAATTAGGTAGGAAATGTATCTGTGGAACCCAGGGCACTCACAGGAAGTCAGTTGCCATCAACACTGGTCATTAACACCAAAAGTTTCACTGCTTAAGAGGAAAGATATTGCTGGCCAGAGAAAGACATCCAGTCTACATCATTGTAACTGAAGATCAGTCACACAACCACAGAGACTCTATAGTTCTCTAAGCCAGTGTTTCTCAAACTTTTTCAGATCAAGGACCACTTACCCAGTGAAAAAAAACTCATGGACCACCTAGCTAATAGACACAATAGGCCTACTCACTGAACCACCTTGCTTATTGTCTTTGCACCTTGCTTATTGTTTTAGAGGATTCATATGATTTAAATTGGCATAGCTTACATAGGCAGTGTTGCAGAACTGTTTGGAAGTTGGTTCAATATTGCAAACAACTCATCTATATTGTTTTTTACCATGTCTGCTCGCGGACCACTTGGGATACCTTGCGGACCACCAGTGGTCCCCGGACCACACTTTGAGAAACACTGCTCTAAGCAACTACACCATAAGATGTCTGGACTAATTGTCTGGACTGGCCAATTTTTTGTCTTATGGAAGGAATCGCTCAGCTTTTGGAGTCAGTAATGTAATTCAAATGATCTTGTGGATAATAGAGGATCAGACTAATGTTTCAACTCTGTCCTATGGGTGTTGTCCTCACCTCAGCAGGAATCTGGGCCATTCTGTTGCTTGCTTCCCCACTGCAGAAACACTCTTGGCTCTGCACTGAGCTAATTAATACTTAATTGAATGCATCGTAATGCTGCAACAAAGAGAGTTTGATCAGACTGACATCCTCCAGAGAAAGGCATCATAAATCACGCCTATCAAGGCGCTAATTGTTGAAATTGAAAACTGAGCATGATTGATTAAAAGCAAGTTTTACTTTTTTTTGTTGTTGTTGTTTAAGAGGAGTGAAGCTCAACCATTTTCACGAGGAAGTGAATGCGGACTTTCTCTCACAGGTTTTTTCGAGGAATCGCCGCTCTCACATTCTTCAAGTGGCACATGTGATTATGAGACAAAAGGACATGCTTGATGGAATTAATGGCTTTTGTGTGGAGAGCTTAAATGATCAAAGTCCTTTTTTGAGTGGGGTGGGAGGGGGCGGTGGGTATGTGGATAGTGGAGGCTCATTTAAAGCATCAACAAATGGGAGAAAAGACTAAGGCTAACACTGACAACAGCAAAGACAATGTAAGAACTGAAGCAAATGCTGGCGACAAGAGGGGCCATATTTGCTGCAGGCCCAGCAGGCTCTATCTTGCAGCTCAGTCTCTGATGACAGTGACAACTTTTTAATCCTGGCCAATACCCCCCCCCCTCTCCCTTACCAAATGTACAGTCATGCCCCATCACAAAGGGATGATGGCTGTCTGCTTTTGTTAATCCTAATGAAGCTTGAGGCCAGAAAAAAAAGTGTGAGGGGTGATAATGATAACACTACGAAGGAGGGTGCTTGAGAATTGTCTTCTTCCCAGTGGCCAGGCCATTTTAGTTTGAGTTGTCCCTTTTCACGTGAAGCACGGCAGCCCACCAGGAGCCGCCTCGCTCTGCTGCAAGTGTTCCTGAGGCCGTGCTCTGGATATCAAATTGATATGAAAGCCCGTGAGAGACCGTTACCTCCAGAGCTGTGGTGTAAGTGGTGAAATGCCTACAAGACCACTACACGACTCCCGAGTTAGGGAGATGGACACAGGAGTGAAACAGAGAGAAACAGAAAGGCCCTTAGAGAGTGCAGACCGATCCACCACGGCCAATATGCCAGCAAAGTACATAGAAAAAAAAAAACATCTAGCGATGTCAAAGAGAGTAAAAAAAAAAAATTTTGGTCCGTCTGTTGATGTGGCTCTGTGCCCAAGTGTGTCCTTTGCCCACTCTTTGCCCCTCCACTAAGTTTCATGACAATCTGTCTGGTAGTTTTTGTGTAAGCTTTCGGACAGATAAACAAACAGACAGACAGACAGACAGACAAACAAGCAGACAGATAAACCAACTGAAGCAGAAACATACCCCTACAAAAAATAACCTTCTTCTAAGTGTCAAAACTGCAGTTTTCTGAGTATTAAAAGTTAGTAATAGCTACAGTGTTCTAATAACTTCTATAAAATAAAACTACTACTAATGATGATAATGATGCAGATGATGACTATGATGATATAATAATATTGGGTAACACTTTACTTGACATAAGAGTGACATGACACTCTCATGAACACATGACACATGAACCCTGACCCTAACCCTAATTCTAAACTCTAACCCTAATCCTAAACCTAACCCTAACCCTAATCCTAACCCTAACTTGTTATGACAAAAAACAAATGTCACTTAATAACAGAAGCGTTATGTCATAAACGTTTATGACACTTTTGTAGATACTATCAAGCAAAGTGTAACCTAATATTGTTGTTGTTATTATTATAATTATCATTGTATTAAATCAAATTATAATCTCATAATCTGATGCGCAGAGACATGTTATTTGTAAATAAATAGAGCTATAGGAGAGGCTTCATGCCTGAGAGATAAAGTTGCCAAGCCCACATCGGTCACAAAACTCAAGTGACAGTGATTGCTCCTGTGCCTCGGAGACATCTTGACAAGTCAAGATACGACGATGAGCGCCTGTCAACGAATAAACCCACATCGCCCCTCTCTTTCACACATGAACTCACTCGACACAAAAAGCTATTAATATATCCCAGAGCCACACCTCAACCACACACACACACACACACACACACACACACACACACACAGAAAAAAAAACATGGTGAAATGCTCCACCAGCTGCGCACCAACACCAACATACACACACATACTCATGTGCTACATGTTGCTGTGCAGGCACACACCTGTGCCAATGATGTGTGTGAATGTGCATGCTCTTGTCTACGTGCCAGCTAGTGGCAATATTGCCATAGACACACACACACACACACACACACACACACCTCACCTGCCTCTTCATCAGAATTAAATTACCAGCCAGCCCGAGAAGTCGGAGAGAGAGAGAGAGAGAGATAGAGGTGTACGGTAATGAACTGTACTTGTGCCATATGTAGCCGTTATGAAGAGGAGATTAGGTGCGCCTGACAAACAGGCGCGTGGGAGATCCACAAGCAGAATTAATCAACTGCTCCCTAATAGCCCCGGAATAGAAGCATCTCAGGCATGACTCGCTCTGACAGGCATCCCACCCGGCTCTCTAAGAGACAGGGAGCCATGTTGCTCACTGGAGCAGCCCTCATTTACAGGGAATTTCAATAAGCCTGTCCACAGCCTTCTTAAAAAGATGTGCTGGCCTGGTCTGCTTTCATCTTTAAAGATGTTTTTTTTTTTTTTTTGGAAACTCCCACCCCCTTCTTTAGTGTTTGATATTGCTCCAACCCAGACAATGGGTGTAAAATCTTATTGGGCAGAGTCTTTTGATATTCAGAGTGGTTCCGGCGGTTATTGAGGAAGTCAATATACCACTGATCAGTGGAAAGTGCTCCCTTTTGTTAGAACACTACAAGTGGAGAGAAAGGAATGAGATTAAATATGCAGTGGTTCTGGCGATAGACATGGAAGGTAGATCTCCTTGGTCACAGCCATTTCATTTGACATTTTATTCCAGTGGAGAGGGGACACATTTTAACCGAGTGATATTTAAATCACACAACTCAAAGTCTGTTAAGTTAACGTTAAGAGATTTGATATCTCACTGATCTCTGCTCTTCTGCAAACATCTCCGATACCTAATACGCCAAAGGCACATGAATAAACCCTCATCGAGATGAGTAACAGACACCAACCTATTAACGGATGTAACAAAATGTAAACTATTACCTATTTTTTATTCTAGACAGCCATTAAAATGAACAGCACTATATGAAGTTTGCTTTAAAAGTGGCAACCATATTTTTACACAGAGGATCAAAGTGTCTCTGGTAAATGCTTCCAGTGGAGCCTGACTGGGTGCTGGGGAAGGCTGAACACACACACACACACGCACACACACACGCACGCACGCACGCACACGCAAGCACACACACACACACACATACAGTACACACACACACAGTACGCACACACACACAGAGACACACACACACACACACACACACACACACACACACACACACACACACACACACACACACACACAGAGGCCATGTGTGTGTATGTGTGTGTGTGTGTGTGTGGCTCGGCACAACAGCTGTCTGCCTCGGTGACGGCTTTCCGCCCAGACAGGCAGGGGTAATCCCTGACACATCTCTCTGCTGCCAAACAGCTGCATCAGCCGACGCTGGGGGAGATTGGCGTTTGCATGCACACCCCCACAGACACTTCAATTAAAGACAACAACAGCAACGGCACTGGAGAATGGCGGGTAGTGGGGTTAGGGAGATCCAGACGAGAGAAAATGTCAATTGTTCGAAACCTCAGATGGAGACGTATGGCTTTATTGCAGTAGATATGGCATAGATGCAAATGTCACTGGAAACTCAGCTGTCAATTAACAGTGAACCTCACCACAGCATCTGATTTCATGACCTCATGGTCTGATTGGCTCATCCCTGTTTGTTCCTGTTTAAATGCCATGCAGTGTCAACACGTTAATGTTACATAATCTATGTCATATCTCATTAGAGCTAATATGGGGCAAAACGGATTCAGATGTATGGAAAATGAGGAGAATAATAAACCCGTATTAGAAAGGAAATGTGGCAAGACCCCATCTCTATGTCCAAACTTCTTGATGTCCTTTTAAAGCGACAGAAAGAAAGAAAGAAAGAAAGAAAGAAAGAGAGGGCGAGAGAGAGAGAGAGAGAGAGAGAGAGAGAGAGAGAGAGAGAGAGAGAGAGGGAGAGAGAGAGGGCGAGAGAGAGAGAGAGAGAGAGAGAGAGAGAGAGAGAGAGAGAGAGAGAGGCAGGTCATCATCCAGCTTCACACAGCAGCACATCTGAATAGCTGGAGATCAGCAGTTGTGTCTATTACTGTGATTATTTTATGAATGAATCATCAAGCAATTTCATCCACTTGAAAATAAGCTAAAAACTGCAAATATGTGGCATAGCAACCAATGCTGCTATATATAACACTATTGAACGTATTGAAAGCTTTTGTGTAAGAGAACAAAGAATACAATATAAAAATAAAATTCTCTTATCATGATTTTTTGCATCCTGCTTTGTGTGTGTGCTGTGGCTTAATGATGCCATAGTCACTCATGGTCACTCATTGGTTTTGCTAGGTATGGCTTGAATAACAATGACTCAGATATAAATGTGGGAAAATGTTAATTAAATTCTGACAAAGCCTCTGTCAATGACAAATTGCACTTCATCAAACCAGATACATCATTTCCGTTTTGTAAAGGGCACGTTCACAGGTTTATTCATCACTGTTAATGTGAAGCTTGTTAAAGTGTTTGCTATTTTTGGTGAGGAATGTAGCAGGAGATATTGAGTGTTTTTCACAACTTCAAAAAATTTAAAAAAACAATTCAATTCAGAAAGTCTGTGCTCCCCTTCCGCATGCTAACCAAAGGCCAGAGGGATGGGAACCTTGGTGCTGATACGGATACCATGTGTGAAACCAGGACAGCCCCTAAATGATTCCACTTGTGCATATTTAAGAATACACATCAAATGAACTCAGATATAACTCAGACTGCACTTTTCTGCTTTTTTGCACTTCTGGTTAGACACAAACTGCATTTCGTTGTCTCTGTACTTGTACTCACAATGCACAATGACAATAAAGTTGAATCTAATCTTGAATCTAATATGAACCTTAGAAATGAAATGCAGCAGGGAAAAAACATCAACAAAAAACACATGAGAATTTGATACCTGCTAGTACCCTTAGCAGGTATCAAATTCTGTTCATTGCAGCAACATGTAGGCGATAAGGTCATCATTAGAGACAGACAGACAGACAGACAGACAGACAGAGAGAGAGAGAGAGAGAGAGAGAGAGAGAGAGAGAGAGACAAGACCTCTCCTACCAACCTGGTCCACAGCCAACCTTTTCTACTAACACATACTAACAGCCCAGGCGTGCAAGACCAGGTCCAAATTACCCAACATACTCCACCAAAGCAAATGTCCTCATATTTAAAAGATAATTATTATCAACATTGGCAATCAAAAAACAAATCACAAAGCAAAATGCAATGCTATTAGAGACAGAGAGAGACAAAGAGAGAGACGCAGACAAATAGAGAGAGGCAAAGAGAGAGAGGCAGACAGATAGATAAACTGTGAGAACAGCCATTCATTTTCACATACATCTTTAAACACCATTAGCCAGGGAGAGAGAAAGACAGTGAGAGAAAGGGAGAGAGAGACAGAGAGAGCAGAAGCATCAGGGGCCGTTCCAGTTCCAGATCCTCAGGCCGACCGACACCTCCAAGATTTGCCAAGTCCAATCTCCTCGCCCTCCCCCACCCCCCTCTGCAACCCCCCAACCCACTTTCTCTAATGCACACACAAGAGCCTCGGAGAAGCATCGGTGAGCCCTGTTAAGGCCCAGAGCGGCGCCTTCGTCCAAATACTGATCCGAGGCACATGAGCAGGCAGACCTGGTAGTAGCAAACAGAACCTAAATAAACACAGTGTTTGACTGCAGTGCTACCTATCTATCTTGGGCCTGGCAATGGGTGAATTACCATTTCATTCACACTGCAATTCTGTGGGCTGTGGTTGTGCTTTGTTCAAATCCCTTTCTCCCTTATTCAGCACTCTGCTGTCCTATAACATGGGTTATCTTAACACAAACCCAATTGCATACTGAGAAATGTCAGTCGTCTCTACAAACCATGAGTGACTGACCTAGTCTACCAAAGCAATAGCCAATATGCTTAATTAAACTCTCACTAAAACTATTTATTATCTGCTCATATGAATGACACAGTACAACCTCTCGGTGTTTAAATCACTATCTTTTTTTCTTTTTTTTAAAAAAAAGGGGACTATTTGAAGAAATCATAAATTGACATTGTAAATTCAAAGCAAGGAAGGCAAATGTGGCGTCATGGAGGGGCGCTGGCTGAGAAATGGCCTCTGCGATTTATACACTCGTAAAACACATTGGCGCCCCAGGGGCTTTAATGAGAAAGGGGCATTAAACATAGTCGGCTTCCAGCGGAATTTGACTGATGACCGCACATGAGTCAAAAAGGGTGGTGAGCGGGGCACGGGGGGACGCGTGCCACCACAGGCAGGTTTCGCCGAGAGTAAGCGCCTGCCGAAGCAACAGGCGACACCTGCAGATTATACATCATCAGCGACATCACACGAAGAACAAAAGGTAGAGAAAGACAGAGGTAAAGAGAGAGAGAGAGAGAGAGAGAGAGAGCAGGTTAGAAGACTATTCTCTTTCATAGTGTGATAGGGGCGACATCTGTCAGGGAAATGAGTGTGACTATGAAGCATCGGCGCATCCAAAGAGCCTCTTTCATGGTTGACAGTGAGGGAATCTCACCAGGTCCCTCTGAACTGGAGAGTCATGTCAGGCTCATCCAATCCAAGACAGCCTATTGGCTCGGAGCACTGTGCTGAGAGACAGAGAGAAAGAGATGGAGATGGAGAGAAAGAGAGCGAGAAAGAGAGAGAGACAGAGAGAGAGAGATACGTGCCAGCCAGCCAAGGATCTCAGGCACTAGAGTGCTACCGCACCGCTGCTCAAGAATTCTGCAGTTGCTGTGCAACAGCCACTTCAAATATATCCAGAAATAACGAAGCAGCACAATGGATGAGACTGGATCAACTCTGCATCTGCGACAGAGTGGAGGCTTCAAATTCAAATGCGATTGTGCCAGGCCTCCCTTTTTATTGGTACAATAAATCCAAGCACACTAGCAAACAAATCACATTTATATCGCATAATTTTACTCGCCGTTCAGGTTTTCAGTGCTACCCCCTACTGTTATTTATTTATTTATTTTATAACGAATCGCCACTTTCCATTTCTTTTTGTAACTGAGGTCTGGCGCATGTTTTGCCAAATGTAATTGAGTGTTTAAATCTAGTTCAGTCTGTCATTGCTCCTGTGCACAAGCATGAGCAAATAAGTGCTTGACTAGGTTCTACCACACGGTTTGACTTGAGATTGTGTCATCTTGTAATATCTGATATAGGCATATTGGATCATCTCCTGACTGTTGTTAATGTGTGTTTACAGCACCCAACTACTTAACACATGACCCTTTAGTACTAGATGACAAGTAAGCAGCTCTATCACCAGCCCCTTGTGTGGAGTGAGGACACAAACCTCATTGCCAGCCCTGGATCAGTGACCATCAACATTCATTAAGACAAATATGTAGAAGGGCTCAGTGCAAATTGATAAAGGACAGACTGCAGGTGTGTGATGGTACCATGAGTAATGACTCTGCCATCTATCAACACAAGGCTGTTCAAAAACGCATTAAATGACTTTTTAGTTGAAAGTATGTCACAGAACCACCATACCATAACATTAACCAACCTACTAACACACTAAGTATAACAATGTGCTAACAAGCTACAGCTATCTCTACACTCTCTAGTGATGACCTTTTAAACTATTTTATTGGGGAAAAAAGCAACCAACAACAGCCAATGGTTGTCATAATACATGTATGTTTAAAGAGCTGTCGTGTTACATCCATACTGAGTAAAACCCCAACCTGTCCTACAGATTTTATTCCATTTTATAAAGTGGCTATGTATAGGATTGAAGATGTTACATGACCTTGAAATAACAAGAGAGTAGTAACTTTATAATAATAACTTTATAATAAACACTTTATGCAAAATAATGTGGAAATAAATACCAGAGTGTTACAGAAAATAGCAATATAGTGTTTATCTCAAAACAAATGCTTTTAATGCTTTGTTAATGTTTACTGTGTTAATATAACTTTTTGGTGTGGTTAATCTTTGTTGTCTGGTTGAAAAAATGCTTTTGTTTGAGATATTGTTTTTCTAAGCTACAGACATAAGCACCTTTGACTACTGGCTGTTCTGCACTTACTCTGGATGTGGGAAAGAGCCCCCCTTTCCCTCCCTCTCTCTGAGCAGAAGTGAGAGGAGTACTCTATTACAAATGATTTCGTTGCATGGTCTCCATGGAGGGCTGTAAGTGGCCTGAGGGGTACGACAGGATCCCTCAGTTTTGTCTCATCTCTCTCTCTCATATCTCTCTCTCTCTCTCTCTCTCTCTCACTCTCTCATCTGTGAACATTCCCTTTGAGCTCTGAAAGACATTTGTCTCCACTCTCCTCATTCAAAGGGAGAGATGACTTCTCTCTCTCACACTCATAGACTTTTATTCTTCTCCCTTTATGCAAATCTATGGCGGGCAAGAAAGAAGGGACAGAGAGAAGAGGTGGGTGTGGGGTAGAGGTGTCAGTGTTACAATTTAGCAGAATCGTTTTGTATTCATTCGGGCCAGCTTATGTTCAGGCTGAATGCAAAGCAGTGCCTATTTTTTTTCCTTTACTTGAGGATTGTTTGATACATTCATATCCTTAATAGAAATGATTATGGATTTGGAGGGGACCGGGGAGCTGTTTGAATAGCCTGAGCTCTGGGCCCCTACTCTGCCAGCAGAGGAGAACAGAGGAGATCAGGCCTCATTTTTAAGGCTGACAAGATTAAGCCGCTGCAGCCAAAAGAGAGAGAGAAAGAGAGTGAGAGAGAGAGAGAGAGATGATCAAACCAAGTGGGTTCTCCAACTCAGATCTGGGCCCGGGAAGAAAAAGAAGAAAAAGAAGAAGAAGAAGAAGAAGAAGAAGAAGAAGAAGAAGAAGAAGAAGAAGAAGATCAACAGCAGTCTGGCTGATAATGAGACAGAGCCCACTGTGGGCCACCAGTGGGTCACACAAGGGTTTGAAGACGGCTTCACTGCACGTCACTTTTTAATGTCTGATCCGGATCTCTTTGTGGTGCCGTAGTCCCCCAAAATGGTGTGCAACAAGACACTTCTCAGTTCGCCAAAGACTATTCTCAGTCATATTACAAGATATAACAACGTAACACACTTAAAATGGATTTGTCAAAATGTATATCAGATTCTATATTTATATGGGTCATCATATGTTTGGGATAATGGGAAGATTAGTCATTGATTCAGACGAATAAAGAGATTTACTTCTACAATCATTGTATAATCAGCATCCATTATTCAGAGGTAATTGACCACTGTCACCATGGTCTGACTGATAACTCCACAGAAGGGAGCCCTCCATATTACACTGATCAGTTATCATGTGGATAAAATAAGAGTACTATTACGCAATTACACACCCTGGATGAAGTCATCTGCTGAGCCATGGCCATAGTGTATACATCACCATAACTAGACATGATGAGTATTATCTGTCATGTATAATAATTCAATCTGTCTAACCATTGGAATCTGCTGAAACATGTCACTGCCATGCTGAGATAATGAGATCTCTAATGTGTATCAATAATGAAGTATGTATATATGGCATCTCCTGTTCAAGATGATGGATCTTAAAGATAAACAACAATGCTGTTGTCCCTGGCATCCTCAGCCATGGAGTTTTAGTTATACGGAATTGGTCTAAAGCTCGTCTTTAAAGTAATGGGATTTTCTACTTTTCTACAGGTTAATTAAAGAAAATGGCATTGTAAATCAGGCTAAATAAAAAAGGAAGGATTGCAAATATAGACATTAGCATTGGTTCTATTATGAAGAATTGACTCTTTGATCTAAGGCTACCAGCACAGCCAACATTCGCCCTTACTAAATAATTATACATGTGATTATCTCCTCAAAACTAAATAATGTGCATTTCATTAATGGAAATCAGTCTTAACCATATGTGAAATCCCTTTCTATCATTAATTCAAGGCACAGGCTTATTAAAACTCTTCCTTAAGCACAGAAATGGACATTTTATGATTAATAGCTCACTGCCGGCATGTGGAGACTAAATCTCTTCCTAACACACCTGTTTCCCATCCACTGACAGGTAGTCCCATGTAGAGCATGATCATTAATAATAAGTATACAGTAGGCTACGCTAGGTAACGAGATACAACATCTATGGTCTAGCAAGATATAAACCAGTCATATATTAGGTGAAAAAATATTGAAAGACTGACATCGTTTTACTGGTCATTATGTTTTTTGCCGGTTGTAAAGCATTCTCTCTTAATCAGTGGATGTGACTTTATTACACCAGTGCAAAGGGAATTGCTAGAAACTGGGGAAAATCTCAATTTCATTTTAGAGCCTAGTTGCTCAGCTAATAGCTGTCACAGTTAAATTAATGCTGATATTAGCGCTGCAGCTGTGTGTGCTTGCAAACGGCTCCCAAAAACACCAAGTGAGCCAGACAATGACCTAATAAAGAAAACAGGCTAGGAGGGAGGGAGGGAGAGAGAGAGAGAGAGAGAGAGAGAAAGAGAGAGAGAGAGAGAGAAAGAGAGAGAGAGGGATGCTATACTGAAAATAGGTCTATAAATAACATAGATGCAAGCTGTGTACACACATACAAATGGCAACATGAATAGAGATAGACACACATATGTACTTATACAGCCACACATGCACACTCCATATGGCTTTCACTTTCTCAATTCCCAAATGCATATAGAGACAAGCACAGTAGCACACACAAACACACACACACACACACACAGGGGCGCATGAGATATTTTGAAAGTGAGGGGGATCAAATTGTGAACACAAACCCATAGTGAGATCAGATTTCCAGATATCGGATCGCTACCTCTGGTCCACTTTCGACCATAAACTTGCCAGAATATTAAGATAATACCATTGATTGTTTTCAAAATATTTTTTGAAAGAATGGTCAAAACTGTGAGATGAGCACAACGCCAGATCTGCCCTCAGACCAGCTTCTTGCTATGTGCAATTCTACTTTTATTTATTTATTTTAAATGTATTTCACACTATTTGGGCCAATGGTAGAAAACTCTAAAAGCAACATGGGATGTTGATATTTTATTAAGCCATGAATGAATCATCATGCCTATCCAAACATGATAAAATAGCCTAGTTAGGCCTATACTTAAATTGTCTGGTATAAACCAAATCAACTCTCCACTATGTGTTTGCAGTTAATATTTATGCAACGTTAGAACATGTTGGCTTAACAAGTTACCAGTCCAGAACACACGAATGCAAAATTGCAACAGAACGTTGACTTTATAATCAACTACTATTTGTTCCAACAGCATTTAAACAAAGCATTTATAAAATTAAAAAATAAATACTGTTACTGTAGTAACTGTACCACATTATCCCAAGCTTCAAAGAGCTCCCCACGTCTGTGACAGGCAGACGTGACGCCACTAAATTCTCACCTTGTTTATACCCCACACTGAACGCGTAAGAATGCTAGGTCTATCACTCTGGGCCCACTTCCCCGATAACGACGGAGACACGCTCTTAAGAGGGTTTTCTACGATTCATCTTACGATCGTTCGTTTGATTTTTCCGACTGTTTCCCGAACATGCTCGTAGCGTGAACGCGCGTGCACTGCTCTTAAGATGCTCTTAAGGGGAGCTGTCCACGTTAATAGTTCTGAAATATCCTCTGATTTGACGGTGATGTCAGGTGACTGCACGTCACAGCTATAGGCCTACCATTTAAACTTCGGATCTACACATTAATTCACATCAATACGAAAATAAAACACTTTGACATCTGCATGTAAGCATCCCAAGTAGGTTATATACCACACAGAGACATAAATAATTGTAATTATTTTAAGATTAGATTGTTGCACCATGCAATAATTTTTCGCGGTGCCACTTATGAACACGTTTGAAGATAAGAAAGAAGTCGAGTAAGAAAGAAAGGAAATGTGTAGGCTTAGATTTTGATGCAGTAGGCTACAGACTAAACCACATGTTGCTTTCTCTGCTTTTTACCTCATATAATAAAACATTCACTTAGCAAAGATAATGTCAAACTATTCTGGCAACGTCTCGTTTCATAACTTGATTGCATTTTTGTCCGCTTTTCATCACATTATTATGACCAATAAATGTAGGCTATTTTGCACGCTAAAATCTGATTCATCACAGGTAAACACAATAAAGAATGGGAACGTAAATTGGATTATGTATTCTAAGTTGTAATTCCTCTGTATGTCCTGTTGGTGACCTCAGTGAGAAGTACTGTTAAGACGCTCTTAGCCGGTAACGAGTACTCTGGAGCACTCGTAGATCTACGAGTGTTTTCACGATGCTCTTAAGCTACGATGATTTCGGGGAACAGTCGGCAAATCTTAAGACGTTCGTAAGAGGGACTTTACGACGCTCTTAGGCTTAAGATGCTTTCGGGGAAGTGGGCCCAGGGGTGTAGCCTGCTCTCTTGGATGTATGCACCAAGATAACTGACATATCCAATTTGTGTCTTGAAATTATGTTTGAAATAAATGTCTTAGAACAAAAACGTTGGGTATAGACTTGTATTTTATAGGCTAGTTAGGGTAGTAGTAAAAACGAGTTGATCAGTAGGCTAGTTGAGTTTGTTATCAATAAACATAACAGCTAATGTCATGTTGAGCAGGAGACTAGGCTACCATAAATCCTCAAATTATGCCCGGGATTGATTATTTATAGCCGGACAAATAATGGCAGGTTCCCATATAGGCCTACAAGACGGGGTAACAATTGCCTAACCAACAATTGCCATCAGTCCACCAGCACTAGAAGACATTGTTTCGATTTAAGTCAATGAAATAACACCTTTTCTAAATATTTTATTATATTGTTGGTTGGATTAATAGCCTACGGTTGGCAAAGAAAAGTCGTTTTCCTACCATGGGTCTCCAACACACGCTCTCAAGCTCACTCTCTTGCCGCCCCTTTCGAGGTAATTGCCGGCTGAAGCCTAGGGTAGCCTACTACATTTAAACACAATTGTTTCGCGACTCAAGGCATTCCAGCCTACGAATTTAATAAAAAGTACTAAATCATGCATAATTAAACAATAACTCAATTTAGGCTTGGCTATGCAAATATTTTCCTATTAGGCTACAGCACAACCCCATACAATGAATGGCTACCTTGTCTCGCAATAAACAGCGGTGCTTGTTTCACTTCAATGCCACAATCCAACATTTTTTCAACTGCATGAAACATAACCGTGAAACATTAAATATCTCCCAGATTTCAGTGCCCATCAGTCTAAACATTTAGAAATATAATCAAACAGTCCAAAAGTAAATTAAATCCCAAACCAAACCGAAAATGTTATGCTTTTGATAGCCTACCGGTATGCCGCTCCAAACGAAATGCATGTCTAAATGCAGGTTAGAAATTTAAAAAGCCTGCCTCGAATAGCCTACCAGCTTGCCTTAAATAAAGATGCTGTGCTTTGCAAAAGACCCCAGCCATAATTTGAGGATTTACACTAAGCAAGTAGCCTGGATTATTTTATGGTGGTTGTTAGTATATAAGTGAATATAAGATTGTGCAGTCTTAAACTGTAGATGGCTGTGGTTAGTGATGTGATGCTGTTAATGGAGAGTTTTACATAGTTAGCGCAAACCCTATAGGTTATTATTTATTTAGCGTACCTATAGACCCTTTCAAGAGAGTTCCATTATCAGCATCATAGTTGGCCCCACAAGACTTCATTTTTAACATTCCATATGTTATCTTAATGCAGAGGAAGTAGATTGGGGCCCAAATAGAACGTTCAAGCATTGTTTTTGTTTTTGTTGTTGAAAGTGTCAATAAGGCTTTTTTTCCTTATCAAAAGTGAGGGGGGCGACGGCCGTCTCTTCAGAACTGCGTGGGACACATCCCCCACGTCCCCCGTGCCTCCTGCGCCCTTGCACACACACACACACACACACAAACACACTCACACACACGCGCGCACACACACACACACACACACACACACACGCACACACGCACCAACACATCAACTCAACACACACACACACACACACACACACATACACGCGCACACACACACACAGACAAACTCAGATACATTGAACCTTTCGTCCCTTACACTCAACCCCTGACTCTCAAGACTGCCAAAAAGCATAGAACACAGCACTGCATGAATAGGAGCCGATCTCTTTGCAAGCTTCTTCCTGCACACATAACAAGTCCTCCACTTACTGCCATGAATCCTGTTCAACGTTTTCATCTCCAATGCAAATACAACCCTGCTTAGGCAGGCCGTCATTCATCAGTGTAGCGTCTCTCTTGCAGTGGTTACTGTTTGAGCTCGGCGCATTAATATTTCATCGCGACCGAACGTGCCGCACTTAGGAGGCAACTCTCAGGCTTCGGCTGGCACCACGTGTAAATCTCCAGGAGAGAGAAGGGAGATCGGAGACTCGGAAGGTCAGCGACTCGGTGTCCTCAACGATGAAGTGCACTAACTCTCCTTTGTGAGTGCACACACGTAGGATTCATTCTGCCAATTACCGAACACGTCACCTATGACACAAAGGGGCCTGCCACTGCAAACACTGATGGTGGAGATTTATGAGCGACATACACACACATGCACACACATACACACATACACACACATACACACATACACACACATACACACACAGCCACAATGCCGTGGCCTCATCATTGAAGGTGCTTAGATTCGATCCTTGCTGCATAACAACACCTGTGCAATAAACCTCGGCTCACAAAGACCGTCAGCCACACCACACACAGGCTAAACCACCTCAATTTCCAGCCAACCTCTTCACTGTGAGTGGAGTGGATGGCAGGTGCATCTACTGCATATAGATTTGCGCATACAGCCATTCAGTTTGAGGGCAGCATACTGTAGCTAAGATTGAGTGAGGTCGTTGTAGCTCAGCTTACATTTACACATTACTGCGGTTGTCCTGTGCATCAATCACATTTTTACTCTGTGATAACCTCATGGAGTTGGATGCTACCTCCTAATAATGAAATATGTTTATGGCCTGACAGACACCATCATTTTAGTGATGTGTGCCACTCATCTCACATTTGCATTAAACTCAACAGGACACCGACGCTCGCCGTGTCAACGACAGCTTCCTCAGCTTCCCCCATGACCTTTGACCCGAGGAGTCGGGCGGCTTGCATGTTGCAGTCATTATGATATTGTATTGTCAGCAGGGAGAAGGGGTTTGGCCTCTCGCGCCTCCAGGATGTCATCACACCTAACAGTGGCGGCAGGCGGGCAACACACACACACACACACACACACACACACACACACACACACACACACACACACATAAAGCCATGCGGAAGGGGGGAAACTGCCAGTGGTGCATTTTCCACTCTGCCCCCAAGGCCCCATAATTCACTTTGCAGGTTGGCCGACAATTTGCTAAGCAGTTTAACACGGCCACGAGGAGCGTACTGGCAGTGGAGGTGGAGGTATTAACGAGGAGGAGAGAGGTTTGACTCGAGAGTTTGCGGTGGGGGGGGGGTGACAACGGTTTGCCGGCAGGGGCCACTCTCCAAGCCCGAGGACAATGGACTAAACTTGGAGAACCTCCAGTTCAGTGCGTCTTAAAGCAACACCAAAGAGTTTTTTGTACCTTAAAATAATGTTTCCAAAATCGTTTCAGTGGTTCATCAACTCGTAACAGGGTGAACGGCACTTTCTGCATTCGCTTCGCGGCCCTCTATCGGCTATTACCGCACTATGTAAGTTTGCTGCATCGGGTAGCGGATCTGTAGTTCGATGGAATGAGACATGAGAAACTACAAATTTGACTTGCATCTGATGTCGCAATACATCGTACTTTCATAAAATCATGCAACTTATTCTACCTTGTCTGTGGACATTGTTATTTGCAAAGCCGGTGCTCGATAAACAAATAGTGCGTGCGACAGATGAAAAGTTCTTTGGTGTTGCTTTAATGCACGTTTAAAGCACTGCATATGAATGGGCACCTACGGAAGACGTAGCCGAGGCAGCAGATGACGTCTCTGCTAACGTGCTAGCCGGAGGGCTCTGAGGCGCTCCTGAATGGAATCCAACTGTGGTATTCCATCATGGCGTATGGAGCTTTAGAGGGCCTCTACAAACAAAAGCCCCATGGGCAAGGAGGATGCCTCCACGCAGGAGACAGGATAAATATACACGTGTAGCCCAAGGAAGGAGGGAGCTCCCATAAAATATAAATCTGCTGCTTAGAGGGGCATAAGCACATGGTAATGAATGGGCATGCTCTCTCTGTTCCTCTCCTCTCTCTCTTCCTCCTCTCTCCCCCTCCACACGCTCTCTCACTCTCTCTTTCCCTCTGCTCTCTCTATCTCACTCCACTCTATCTCTCTCTCCATCTGCATGCTCTCTCTCTTTCTCTCTCTCTCTTCCCTCTCTCTCTCTTTCCCTCTGCTCTCTCTATCTCACTCCACTCTATCTCTCTCTCCATCTGCATGCTCTCTCTCTTTCTCTCTCTCTCTTCCTCCTCTCTCTCTTTCCCTCTGCTCTCTCTATCTCACTCCACTCTATCTCTCTCTCTCCGTCTGCATGCTCTCTCTCTTTCTCTCTCTCTTCCTCTGCTCTCTCTCTTTTTTTCTTCCTTTCTCTCTATTTACCCCCCCCACCCCTCTACTTCTCCCTTTCTCTTCCACTCTCTTTTTTAGGTTACCCAGATTTACTGCATGCATATAAACATCCTCTGGTGGAAATCACCTGGCACAATGACAAACTCGTCCCCAAATGGGGGTAAGAAAAGAAAAAAATAAAATAAATCTAGAGCTATGGCTTTTGTCAGTGGTGGCCTAGCGTAACCCCCTTTTGCAGAAATGTGTAATATGTCTCATGAATAAAGAACCTCTTCTGATTATCAGATTGTATATTCATACTATTGAAATTAGCAGTTATGTAATACTTATTTTCTAATAAATAATTGAACAATAACTCTCAGCGAAAAGTGAGATGAGAGGAGATAATGGAACGAATCTGCAGAGCCATAGTTGCAACATTTCTTTTGACAGAATACCATTGAACGGGAGGCCTACATGCTCAATGCATGCCTATTATGTTGTATTCATGGTAAAAACCGAGCTGTTTTTTTGCAGAATTCAACGAAAAGACGCGAGAAGATTTGAGATAGCAATTAGCAATCGACTGTGAGAACAAAAATGCCTTTCAGTAATGTTCCGTGAAATATGACTCTAGGAGAGGTGGTGGTGGTGATGGGTGGTGGTGATGGGGAATTACCCAAATACCCAGATGATTGAAACGGATAAAAGACACCTCCTTTAATTCACCACAGCTGATTTGATAATGAAACCCCAATTACGATTTCACAGTGGCAGTAAATTATGTGCCTTTGCGGAGGTCTAATAATCAAGAGGAAAGCTTGGAAGTTTCACACTTATCATGCATACAAATCTACACAAATTCGAACACTGCTCACCGAAGATACCAATTACAATTCACATTTAAATGAGATAGCATTACACACGAATACATTTCACTCAAATTTAAGAGCATAACACCTTCAAATTGCTGGAACAAGTGAAGACAAAAAAAGCCTCTAGTAATTATTTTATTGGAGGCCCATCCAGAGAAAGGAAGCAACGGGACCCAAGGTGACTCAAGTGGCACCGGCGCTGATGGGGATGGGAGGAAGTCAATTCTTCATCTGAGAAGCAATTAATTAGCATGTCAAAGACAACGAGTGTCCTAGGCTTCATTTCTCTTAATTGGAGTGTAATACGGTATTTGGAGAGGCAACACACACCCAGGTAATGAAGATTGACACCTGCTTATTACCCCAGAGCATGAGGGGAGGGGTGGGGGGGCTGGAGGGGTGAGATTGTGCTCAAAAACTCTCAAGCCAACCGTGCGGGGGGTGTAGGGCGGGGATGGGGGGGGGGGGGGCAGTGAATGGGGGGTCATTCAGGTCAGGCTAGTTGATACCTCTGGAGGGTATCAACTTTCAAAGAGCAAACAGTAGCCCCCGGGGCCAAGCAAGCACCGGCTTCACTCCGAGCACCTGTGTACACTTTCCTCAAGGATGAAACAGCTGCTAGTTCTGAATGATGATGACTCTTTTATGCACCAGTAAAACCCCTCCGCCAAACCCGACCTAGCCCAACCCATCCCACCCTCTCGCTCCCGTCCAGAGGGAAGGGTCAGGCCTAGTGGACGACTCTGCTCTGATGTTGCTCTGATGGCGCGGCCGTGACACTAAGGGAGATTTATGGTGCGCTACACTGCGCTACGCTACGCTCTGGGAGCGCGGAGCCCCCATCTGTAAGGCACACCACTCCCCCGGCCACTCGCTCCTGCAGTCACTCACAAATGCAGACTCACTGGCGCCCGGCACGCGTGTGATTAAGCAGAATGTAAACAGCACACACACACACACACACACACAAACATGCACACATACACACACACATACGCATATGTGAAGACACTCGTGCACACACACACACACACACACACACACACACACACACACACACACACACACACACACACACACACAAACACACACACACACACACACACACACACACACACACATAAACTCATGTGCACACATACTCCTACACATAAGATCTCAACTAAACTCTTTGAATACTGTCAGTAAGTCAGATTAGCTCACCAAGACCCATGCTCTGGTGTCACCACAGAAAACAGCCCTTAATAAAACCACAGCCGGATCCACTATCGGCTTTTCTCACCAAGAAGACAGTGTGGGGGCTCGGGTGGGGTGGTGGGTTAGTGCAGCCGGGAACGAGATTGGCCTGAATCTGGTGCAAGTCTGCATCAAAGGACAGACAAAGAATGGCTATTTGCATGTGGCAGATTGGGCAGCTTGAAGGGGTTAAGCATGAGTGGATTAAACCCTCGCCACACATCCGTTTCCATACGCTAATCCTCTTAGTCCGCCACTCCTAATACGTTTTTATATCTTCCCTATCTCAGGCAGAGGTGAAATATCAGATTAGTTGGCCAGCTTTGAGTAGATCATATTACATTCTTATCTAACGCTGAGGCACACCAGGGAGCTGGAAGAAAGGAAAGAGGAGAAAAACTACGGCAGGTAGTATCGCGGCGAGATTACTCGAAACTGCACCTGCCTTCAAAATTTGTCTCCATTTGGTTAATGGGCTTCCTTCGACTATTGCAGTTGCTCTCCGTAAAAAAAAAAAAGATGATCATCTTGCCATTTCGTTTCTGGGACTGGTGGTTGAGGATTTGTGTCTCTCCTCCGTTCTCTCTGCTGGGTTATGAAGGAAAGCTTGCCTTTCTCTCCAGAACTGAAGTAGTATTCTGGAATGAATCATCTGTTCTCTCTGCTGGGTTATGAAGGAAAGCTTGCCTTTCTCTCCAGAACTGAAGTAGTATTCTGGAATGAATCATCCGTTCTCTCTGCTGGGTTATGAAGGAAAGCTTGCCTTTCTCTCCAGAACTGAAGTAGTATTCTGGAATGAATCATCCGTTCGCTTACTGCAGGGATATTGTTCCCCAACTCTGCTTTTATGACAATGGCAGGTAAAAGTGAAAACACACAATGCAAGTGTGTGAAACGTTTCACTCCTGAAGCCTAACAAACAACAACAACAACAACAACAACAACACACACACTCACACACACACACACACACACACACACACACACACAGAGAAAACGCTTGGTTGAGCATGGCTGAACTACTGTACGTGGCATACTCAAAAAGCATGCACACACACACACACACACACACACAATCCAAAGTGAATGTGACAGTCCTAATGAGTGTGGCACTGAGCAATAATGCATGACACAGAGCAGATCCTCACTCTGACTACTGCATTTGACTTATTCAACTTTCATTTAACATCATCATCACCATTTAATGTGCGGCGTAAGATGTTATTTTTCTGTGAACGGATGATCGGATAAATCCAAACCCTCTTTACGCACAGCTCACTCTGGAGGAAACTGATCTCAGTAACACCCCTCTTGCACCGCTAGTGATAAAGCGTTAGTGTTTTTAAAGAATGTGCATAAAATATGTCTGACCTATGAATTAATAATGCACTGGTTACCAGTTTGCCTGTGTGTGTGAATGTGTGTGTGTGTGTGTGTGTGTGTGTGTGTGTGTGTGTGTGTGTGTGTGTGTGTGTGTGTGGGAAAGTATTCTGTGGGAGGCACAAG
>NW_027468657.1:8255708-8265708 GCF_046254945.1 Alosa pseudoharengus
TTGCTGCCGGCTAGCCTGGGCAACAAAAGAGCACTGATTTTAGGTGTGAGGGTAATCAGGGCTATGCTGAGTTCATGCGGATGCATTGTGTGAGACCTGATTGCGCCTTTTGTCTGAGCCTGCGGTGGGGAAAGGTAAAGGGAGCGCACGGCAAATATTGTGGAGAGGTGAGGGGAGACGGAAATAACACCAGCTCCGTTTCCATTCATACTGAAGTAGGGGTTGAGAGTGGGCAGGGGATTCATGGCTTAATCTTGAATGCCTCTGATCTGATACAATACCAGGAAATGTGCACTTCCATGCACTGCCAAAGGACCTGTACACTGTCATGCACTTGGTATTGAGGTAGTGGAGAAAGTTATGTCTTAGCATCTAAAAAGATTCTTTAAGACTGCCTCCTTGACCCCCCCCCCCCCATCCCCTGTAAAAAAGAAATCATGATATAATCTCTTCACTGTCGTGAAAAATCTTCTAGCACAACATTCAGGGAGATTAACACCGCAGATGGGATGCCTAGTCATGTTTCCCTCAAGCAAAGAGCAAAGTTGACTCCAAATGAGGTCAGCACTCTTTACTCTCCACTCCATCTGTTTCAATACATCACTAGAAAAGAGAGGTGTCAATCTTGCACGCCTTTTGGTGTTTTTGTTTTGTTCGTCTTTCAGGCAGCACTGCATGGAAGGCACTAGGGTTAGGCAAGGGTTAGGGTTAGGGTTGGGTGCCTTGAAGTCGACGGTCGCAGTGCTGCCTTGAAGTCGACGTTGGGGCTTAAAACACCATCAAGCATCTTCTTGCACTTCCAGCCAACTCTAGAGACAGACTAAACAGACAAACTACAGTCATGACCTTATGTCTTTTATGCCCTGGCTGAATATAGTCAGCTGCAGCCTGGACAGAAGTCAGTAACGTCAGCCTCTTATGATTACTATTAAGCAAAAATGCATCTTTTATAGTTGGAAACGCTTCACACAGATCAAACAGTCATAGACGGCATTGCTGAAGCATATGTACACATAACCATTGCAGGACCAGACTTCAGTGAAGCACTTTCTTCAGCTTTAGCTGTGAGAAACTGAAGATGCAAAGTACAATTAGTCTTTCGTTTGCCAAATAAAAATTAATATATATTATTTAAAAATTATTAAAATATGTGTTGTTAATACTGTATACAGTGGGATTTTGCTGGAGTTTCTGTTCTGTTGTTTCTGAAGTTATGTGGGATGCACACTAGTGTGTGGGAGTGAAAATTAAGTCAATTATTTCTAATTGGAAATATTTTTGTCATCTGTATTTGGCCATGAAAAACATCAACACGTCACATGCTACATGGCTAATTGCTTTCTGAATCATACATAAACTGTATTATATTATGCACAGTACTTTTGAGCATAGCGCACTGTAGCACTTACTGTAAGGTCAATGGACCATTTGGCATGATAATGATCAATTTGTCTAATATTCATAATTCACAATAATGACATAAAAATAAAATAAAATAAAAAACATCTTGACCAACATTATATATATATATATATATATATACACACACACTATATTTATATTTATCCCATTATTTCCGATAGTGTTCATATATATATATATTGACCCTGCAAGTAAAAATTCAAAAATAAAACGTGAAGATGTGATATGAAGTTGTTAAATTGAAGATATTCTGGTATCTTATATGAGAGAAGCCAAGTCAAAAATGTTATTGAACAAAATGATAGAATGCTAGAGCAGCTACTGAGAAATGGGACTACAGACCTGCATCACTAGGCAAACTCCACCAGCCGTGATCACATACTGATAGGAACATTTGCCCTCAAACATTTGACAAGATGAATATCACTACCACAAGCTAAACTTCTCCTGCGTCTTTGAACAAACTTGTGCACACAGCCAACAGAGCAACATGTATTGGAGCTGCAACCTTTCACACATGCAATCAAGTCAAAGAATATGACTGGACAGATTGTGGATAGATTCGGTTAGGGAGGTGCAACCTCTGATACGGCGTTTCAGAAAATGTTTAGCCCTAGAATTGTCCCTGAGGGAGAAGGATGCTTTAAATGGATCCATTACGACTGGTCAAGAGAAGGAAAAAATTGGAGGTCGTAACGTCATTGAGAGTACGCCCACAGATTAAGCCTGTTAGGCCTCTCACGCTTTCTGCCTCCAGTTAGGGTAGTTGAAGGGGATCGATTTCTCAAAACGTACTGTGACCATACAGAGGCCGCCATAAGGTCGTCCAACCACAAGGCCACAACTAGAAATGCCAAACTTAGTCACTCTAGTGGGGATTTCATTTGATACAAAGCCTTAAAAATAAATACAAATAACTCAAGGTGCATATGTCTGGTGCAGCAAACCCAGTTTCAACACTGGCTCATGGCAAGCCCTAACCCGGAGTCCCTGGAGAGAGCTGGGAGTCAGGGCACTGGAGAAACACCTGCTGCTGTGAGCTGAGAACCAGGATGATAGCAACAAAAAAAAACCACATACACCATGAAACTAAGCACAAACTGGGCTAGAGTGTGCTACAGCCTACTACTCAGGCTGTGCAGGGACAAGAAGTCACAGCACTCATAGCAAGGGTCTTTGATTGACATGATTAAAAGTGTGCCTCTCTCTCTCTTTCTTTCTCTTTCTCTTTCTCTCTCTTTCTCTCTCTCTCTCTTTTTTCTTTCTCTCTCTCTTTCTTTCCCTTGTTCTCTGACTTTCTTCCCCTCTCCATTTCTCTCTTTGTTCTCCTGTCCTTCCTCTCTCCTGCTCTGCTGGCCGCACCTGTGAAAGAGACTCGGTGTGTCTGAGCATCACTGAGAAAGCAATAATGCCACAACCCGTCAGAGTCGCTCAGCTATTCCTTTCATTCTGAGCAGCGGGGACATTCCACAGACGCAGAGCAGTGCCTTGGCAGAGAGAAAGAAAAAAAAGGAAAAAAAAGGGGGGGGGTGGATCAGTAATTCTCTGTGTACTCTCCACGTTGTTGGTTCAAGGCTTGGAGCAATATGAAGAAAAAAAATAGTTCAAAAAGAGAGAGATTGAGAGGCTGCCGTTGCACAAAGTACTACCCTCCTTGGCCTTCTTTTCGGCAGCTCATGGCACCTTTGAGATGCTTTGCCTTGCAATTCACCCAAACCTGTGTTGCCAGATAAGACAGCGGGGAGCAATAGAAGGGCAACAGTGCAGCAATCAGAGACTCGTGAGATCTCAAGAAGTTATGGAAATAAACAGATAAATAAGGATCTGCCTCCAACACAATTTCAATTGATTCTCCGAAAGCGAAACCTTTCAAATAAACCTCTCACATCCCCATCTCTGATAGCCTCCTATGATTACCATTTCCCCTTTGGCATTTTCTTCTCTTTGTCAAAATGGAATCTCAGGCAGATTCACAGTATTTCTGCGATGCCACCTTTTTTCAATTATTATTCTTTGTAAATACTAAAGCTTCTGCTTTTACTCCTCTGGTGCCGACCATTTCATCTGCACCTCATACCACACGAGTGAGTGCACTTCAGCCTTTGATGGTCATTCTGTTAAAAATGAGTCGAGCGAAGGTAGATTAAATCCCCATTCATATGCCCCACTTACAACGGCAGGCAAGATCAAAACCCTCCCAGTCTGCCACTGCAGAGCAGAACAAATGGCAGAGTACCACTGTGTCAGACTCAGGTCTGTGGGCAACATTTCAAGGGGATTGTGTGGGCTATTTGTTGAAAAGTATCACATCATTTGACTATTTGAAAAAAGAGAGGCTGTACTGGTTCAGTAGTTGAAGTACTTATCTTTACATTTTGTGAAATATGTGTCAGTTTAATAGAGAAGCCTATCGGCATATGTAAATGTAGAAGGTAATTTGTAACTCTGGATAACGAGTTTGCATTGTAGCTAAATAACATAATCGATGAGATGCACAGGTGAATCAAAGAGTATAATATGATTATTTGAGTTTCAACTTATTGGTGGTATTCAACAAAAGCACAATTCTCTTAACTGTATTGTCAAATTTGTATTTATATTGAATATTAATAAATAACAAGTTCATTAAATAACAATAATAATAATAATAATAATAATAATAATAATAAACGGCAATACAAATCTATTGAACAGAAATAAATCCCAATTGTCTATTAATGACCTTAATTGCCTAAAATGACCGGAATTACGCCAGTCCACATTCAGTCATACCGCATACCGGTGTGTAGAAAGCAAATACCAACTGTTGCAGAGATGCCGTGAGCTGGGAAGAAAACGAAAAGCGGACGCTAGGTGTCACCCTTGTGACTTAAAACCTACTTCAACCAAGATGTGATCTCGTTATTTGGTCTGAACCAAATCGGTGCGACGTGCAAAAAGAGTGCGGCAGACAGAGAGAGAGAGAGAGAGAGAGAGAGAGAGAGAGAGAGAGAGAGAGAGAGATTCGCGATTCAAAAAGCTTTCATTTGTTGTTGCCCGTCATTTAGTGCATCGTTTCCACAACTTATTTTTCTTGGTCAAAAACATCAAATCAGATAGCACATACAGTGACAAGAAGTATCCAATTTCAGATGTCACTATGTAGTTTAGACATGATAGAGATAAAGGGATGTATCGCCTTATTTACTGTAACTTACTCCATGACAGGTATGTTTGAGTAAAGCAGTAAGTTATTAATGTCTTTTTAATGTTGACAAGTAACTGTATCCCTTTATCTTAAATCATCGGTCAGAGCAATATCAAATCAAAATGGACCATACGCCAGCATAAAAATCAGTTACAGATTCATCGGATGCTAACGTTCGTGTGAATGGAATAAGGTAATGCAATGAGTAGGTAGTGACGCATCAGTCGCACGCGTAAATGTGAAGCAGTGTGGATGACACCGAGATAAGCAAACATGTGTGGAATGACATGGTTTATGATTCATCTTAATGATCTTATCCATGGACTTACAAGCAACACGTGTGAAGCATACTTGAATGGTTGTGGGTTGTACAATTACGCGTACAGTACGCGACATGCTTGGCAGGTAATGAGAATGGTGTCTGAATGTGCTGTGAGGTATGATCGTTTCAAATAAACTAAGCTATACCTCATACAGCAGTTGCGATTTTCGGCTAAGTGTGGATTAACTTTAATTTTATCATTTTAATTTAGATTAAATGGTAGTACTTGTACAGAAGTAACCATCTGTTATCCAATGCGCAATGCCAGTGCATGCATAAAAATCTCTGCTTGGCCACCCATCCAATCATCGTGCTGTTATCTCTGCTCCCCTCCCTCCAAACTACCTTCGATCAGTTTTGTCACCTGAAAATATAAAATGTCAAGTTTTCAATCAGTCGTCAATAAGCTACAAACAAATTTGTGTCAATTGCGCGCCACCGGCAGAATGCCACGAAGAGAAAGACAAATCTCGTATGCCTTGGAGACGCGCGGAGTAGTCTGTGCATTCCTGAATGGTTGATTTGGTGTGCTGATCCAGCCACACAGATCTTGGCTGCAGAAGTGCAGGCTAGTTGGCCGAGTTTCACAGCTGATATATGTCCCACCCACCAGTAAAGCCAACCCACCAGCGCAGATTGTTGTTGGCTGAGGGGTTTAGAGATCGTCCTCTGATTGGTCGTGTAGTTTGGAGGTTCAGATACTCGACCGACCAATTTTATCTTTGATTCGCTGAGGGGTTTGCGGGTCTTCCTCTGATTGGTCGAAGGCTTTGCGGGTCTTGAGATCGAGCGCCCGCCGCTGCACTGTGCAGTCGACAGTGCTCACTGAAGATGCTAGTTGAGCATCAACCAGAAGCTGCGCGGAGAGTTGTGTAGTCGCATCATCCACAGGCTGGATATCTATGAAGTAGCTTCTATCCTATCCTGTTGCAAAACCCAAACGATCTCCGTCGTGGTTTTAACGTTACTAAGGAAAGCGGTTTTCATTTTCGTGGTTTATTTGTTTTATTTCATTTTTCATCCACATTGGACGCAGGCGTGTTCATGTCAAAGTCTTTCTGACTGGTCTGAAGAAATTAATTTACACCCAGTAATCTTCAATACTTTCATTAAAGACAGAAGAAAAAGAGAGCGACCTCCTTTCCCTGCGATTTGGAAATAATGGAAATGGACTTGACTACTGACATTAAGACGCCTTCATGAAGGGGACAAGAAAAACGGACCACTGTTTGTAGTAATTTTTGTGATCAGTGCTGATTGCCTTGATTTTCTCTTAAGATTTTCTCCTTGTGGATTCTGTCTTCTCGGCGGATATGCGCTTTCATGGAATTGCAACCCAAGAATATATCATTATTTGAGCCTTATTTGAGAATACATGGGGCTCCGCACCTATTTTTATTAATATGCATTTACATGCAACTGGAAACATGGTGTTGAGAATAACCATGGTGGAACGTCATTAGCACCAACCGGTTTAATTTTTTTTTATTGATGTGGACCCGCGCAAAGGAATGTACTGATTGAGACTTATCACCGTTTTACGGATTTTGTTACTGCTTCAAAATGGTCGGTTCGACATTATTCCTGGCTAGCAGTTGTCTCCTGATGTGAACTGCGCAGATTTGATGAGTAGTCCTCCGCCAGTTTTCCCGCACCCGTGCAGAATGTATGAATTCTTATTTTCTGTCAGCAGACTTTTCACATAAACTGAAAATAGATGAGCTCTGAATAGTGCACGGGACTCTGTCACAACAGTGCATACAGCGTAGGGCCTAAGTGAAATTAATTCAGCACCAGTTGCGAGCCTTTTTATTTTCGATATCAACGTGTTTTTTCTTGGTAACTTTTATGTGGGGACATACAGAAATATTTGGAATACTGTAATAAGATGCGCAGATAAAAATAATCAGTCGATGAGATGCATGTGGTGAAAAGAAGAAAAACATCAACAGGTACGATACACTTGAAGGAGATGGAATTTATACACATTTTCGTGTTTTTATTGTTTTGCTGGACTGGTGCCGACGCTCTGTTCACTAGGACATACTATGTGAAAGAGGAGCAGCCAGCATACACGAAAATAGCCAATCTTACCCAAGAGTTCATCGACACGAAGTTTGCAGGTGCAAATCAGTCCGTTTCCTTTCGCATTATCTCTAGCTCTGAGCCGAGATGGGTGGAAATCGACAACATGGGGGTTCTAAAAACCAAGCAGAAAATCGACCGAGACGTGGTTTGCCGCCATAACCCCAAATGCGTTGTAACGTTGGAACTGATGTCAAACACCATGGCTATATGTGTGATCAAAATCGAAATAGAGGACCTGAACGACAACGCGCCAAGATTCCCAACAGACCACATTGATATAGAAATCTCTGAAAACGCCGACCCGGGGACAAGATTTCCCCTAGAGGGGGCAAGTGATCCGGATTCGGGGAGCTATGGAGTTCAAACCTATAGCATCACCCCGAATGAGCTCTTCGGACTCGAGATTAAGACCAGGGGGGACGGTTCTAAGTTTGCAGAGCTTGTTGTCGAGAAGCCTTTAGACCGAGAGGTTCAGTCTAGATATGATTATTCCATTACTGCAGAGGACGGGGGAGACCCCCCAAAGTCTGGCAGGGTGAAACTAAACATCAAAGTAATAGACTCCAATGACAACAACCCCGTTTTTGATCAGGCTGTATATTCAGTGAAAGTGATGGAGAACTCTCCCATCAACACAGTTGTTATTAATCTTAACGCAACAGATCCAGACGAAGGCACAAATGGCGAGGTTAGGTACTCATTTAATAGCTATGTCAGTGACAAAACAAGAGAAGCTTTTAAAATTGACCCTAAAACGGGCGTCATCACTGTCAATGGGCCACTGGACTACGAAACGACGACAGTTTACGAAATCGACGTTCAAGCCAAAGATTTAGGCCCGAATTCTATACCTGCACACTGTAAAGTCAACGTAGAGGTCCTCGACGCAAACGATAATGTGCCAGTGATTAACCTCCTACCAGTGAGTAGTGAGATAGAGGAGGTGAGCGAGAACGCTGGGCCGGAGTATGTTATTGCTTTAGTGCGGGTTTTGGATAAAGACTCTGGTTTGAACGGGAAAGTCAAATGCAAGCTTCTAGGTAATGTGCCTTTCAGACTCCAGGAGTATGAGACCTTTTCAACCATCCTTGTTGCTGGCAAACTGGACAGAGAGGAAAGAGACAGGTACAACCTGACAATTCAAGCTGAGGATAGTGGTAACCCCTCACTGAAAACAACGAAATCATTTGCTGTCAAAATCAAGGATGAAAATGACAATCCACCCCACTTTACCAAGCCGCATTACCAGACCATGGTTATGGAGAACAACACCCCTGGTAAACATTTATTCACGGTGACTGCGAGAGACCCTGACATGGGCTTAAATGGCTCTGTAACTTACTCCATTGTAGAAAAGAATGTTCTGGACATGTCCATCTCCTCATATGTCCAAGTAGGTCCCACCACAGGGGAGATTTACGCGCAGAGATCTTTTGACCACGAAATGACAAGGTCTTTCGAATTCAACATTATGGCCAAAGACCAGGGCCAGCCATCTCTTAGCAGTACAGCCACAGTAAAAATCGTTGTAATAGATGTCAATGACAATATTCCTTTCATCACGTCTCCCCGTCTGGTGAATGGCACCGCAGAGGTGTCTATACCCAGAAACGCGGGAGTTGGCTACCTGGTTACCCAGGTGAAAGCCGACGATTACGACGAGGGGGAAAACGGTAGACTGACATACTCCATCACTGAGGGAGACAGGCCTTACTTTGAAATCGACGAGATGAACGGGGAGATAAGGACTACGACGACTTTTTCCGACAGAACCAAGACGACCTACGAGATCACGGTGATGACACACGACCACGGGAAGCCGTCTCTGTCCGCGTCTGCATACATCGTCATCTACGTTTCCCCGGACCTGAACGCACAGGAGTCTATTGGAACGGTCAACCTCTCCCTGATCTTTATCATCGCGCTGGGCTCCATTGCTGCCATCCTGTTTGTCACCATGATATTTGTGGCAGTCAAATGCAAACGGGATAATAAGGAGATCCGAACATACAACTGCAGGTACCCGACCAATTATTTCATCTTTAGATATCGATCATATTCTCTCTGTGTCATTCATAATATTCCAACAGTCACCAACCTCACTTGTGCAAAAATACAATATTTGGTGCATGACTGTTGCCATAGCTTTCGATGTGTTTGTAGGAGCTGTGTGTGGCTTGTGATGCTTCTGTGTTGTGTGCATGCAGCAGGGCCAAGGGCCGTTGAGGAAAAGCAACTGACTCTTGAGATGAGATGTGACTCAGTAACAATAGCTCCAGTATGGTTTTCGTTCATCAAAGTAAAAGTACAGATTCATTTTCTAAAGAAGCCATTTTATCATAATTAGACTACCCATAATAAGATTGGAACATCAACATAACTGACTCAGCCATATGTGACAGCATTTCTGGCCAACGTAGTAATTGCATAACAATTTGTATTGCTTATTTACACTATGTATGTATGTGTGTGTGTGTGTGTGTGTGTGTGTGTGTGTGTGTGTGTGTCTTTGAGCAGGTGCCTGCTCTGGTGTGTGTGTGTGTGTGTGTGTGTGTGTGTGTGCATGGATTGATGTGTTGGTCTATCCATAGCTCCATGATTCATGTGTGATGATTTAAACCATCCCTGTTTAGTCACTATTCCGTTGACTAGACTGCAATTACGGTACCTGCAAGGCAATTCAATAATTACCATTATTACACACCTCCCAGGATTAGGACCATCCACAAACTAAAATCTTTTGTCTTATATGTAATTATATTTTAAAGCCTCAAGTTAGGGCTATTCAATTTATGTGAACACATGATGCAGATCTAGAAAAGTAGTTAACATTGATCGTATGCCTTTTACGAAACAGCCATTTCCTAAAGCTATTTCTCAATTGCTCCTTGTCCGTCAGTAGTCGGTACAGTAGTTGGACTATGTCTCATTCTAATTTCTTGTAATTTTCTGCATGTTCTCAAGGCTTGAAAGACTTTGAC
>NW_027468657.1:8270708-8303208 GCF_046254945.1 Alosa pseudoharengus
CAGCCCTCGTCGTGGCTGACGTGTGACACAACATCGACAAACATCTCTTTGACCACAGTCTCTGTATATTTTCTCTGGCTGCAGAGATGTGCTGCTGTAGGCAATCAAGTTAATTTGTGTGTGTGTGTGTGTGCATGTATATACAGTATTTGTGTGTGTATGCGTGTGAATGTGTGTGTGTGTATGCCCGTGAATGTGTGTGCAGTTGTGTGTGTGTGTGTGTGTGTGTGTGTGTGTATGTGCGTGAATGTGTATGTGTGTGTGTGTGTGTGTGTGTATGTGCGTGAATGTGTGTGTCTGTGTGTGTGTGCAGGTGTGTGTACGTACATGCAAGTGTCCTGCTGAGGAAAGCTCTCTTGCATCAAGCAGGGAAATGAGAATGCATCCCTGATTTTCTTTCTCTCACCTTCTTGTGACATTCATTTGCTTACCAAAACAAAACAACCCAGCCACCCAGCCATCCTATTTTCCAGGATCATTGTTTAAGAGTATGTTGTTGGAGTAATTACACACCCATTTATATGGCGTGCAAACAAACATCACAGCTGTGAAATGACCGATAATAACTCTGTCACAGGGTTTTTTTTTCCGTGCAAGCCCGGGCTTGAAAGCACTTGACTCCACAAGCCAGGCCTGTCCCAGAGGTCTGTGCAGGACACAAGCGCCCGGCTGGTGTGCTGTGGTGATTAACAGCGCATCTCCATCCCCAAAAATATCTGGCCCTAGCCTGGAGGCCCACTTATTGTGGAGTGCCGTGTCGGTGATTCAATCCAAACAGAACAGCGATGCGGGAGCTGCTGCTGTTCTGGCCCTACTCAAGTTTTATGGGGTTTGTTTTTGTTGACATTTGTTTGGTTTACATATTAAGAAGAGTGCATTTATCTATGAAAGGAAAGCACCTCTGTGTTGGGGAGAGCTATGGGTGAGTGTGTGTGTGTGTGTTTGTGTGTGTGTGGAGGGGGGTCGGGTGGGGTGCTGGGTTGTTGAGGTAGGGACTGGAATTTCAACCTCCTTCATGGAGCATTACACACTTCACTCTAAGGCCTTGTTAAAAGGGCTTAATCCCTCTTTTCCTCTTCTTTTCGAATCAGGCCCTCCTTCTCCACCCCCCTCCCACCCCCCCGACACACACACACCCCAGCCCTCGTGTTTGATCTGCCAATAACTCCCACAAACACGGCGAGAAAAGTGGGGTCAGGAGTGGCGGCAATTAGAGAACCTTTTTTGCCATGGCTGAGAGGCACGCAAACATACAGTAGAGTTGAGTGGTGTGTGTGTGTGTGTGTGTGTGTGTGTGTGTGTGTGTGTGTGTGTGTGTGTGTGTGTTTGGGGGGTTGTTGGGAGAACAGAGGACCAAGATAACAGTGGAATAAATCTCTGGGGCTCGTGGCGAGGGCATTGTTTACAGACGTTCCCCATGAAACAGTACGTCCCCAAAGGAGCTGCTTTGTGGTTCTTACACACACACACACACACACACACACACACACACACACACACACACACACACTCCTCCATATCGCTGTTCTATTTGTGTGGTCAACCTGTCCATGATTTCAAAGCAGGAAAAAAAGAGAAGTGAAAGAAAAGAAGCCCAAAGAGGAGAGTTGCCTATCAGGGGATCTGTAGGTGGAATAGAGCCTGTTTTATAATTCTATAGAAGAACACAGCCAAGGGCTACACTCTGGTGAATTTGGAATGTGCTGAGGTTCAGGGCACATTTGATAGCGACTGCATAAGTACATTTCCCTATGCTATCGATCGGTCTAAAATTAACCTTATGGAGGAGCATGGAGCTGATCCATCTTAGCGGGTTTCATTATGGTGTTAAATGGAACGGATTAAACACAAAGAAGAAGAGCTCGAATGGAGTTCTCTCATTACTTTGTGCTCCGTGTTCGCGTATTGTGGGAAAGCCTTTTGTAGGATTTAGCCGAGTTTTGTGCTGTACTATTTGAAGAGATCCCACAGTTCTGACTGGCTCAACAACCTAAAAGCTGGCCCCAGGAATCCGTCTATTATCATGTGACAACTGAGATGGTAAATCGTCTCCGTTTTTCTACGTAGGGATTTTAGCTTTTTTTTTTTTTTTATGAAATGCTGTCCCAATTCCCAAGGCCCCCAGAATATACTTCACATATATTTGTTGGTATATATGAAAATGATTTAGTTTTATGATTGCATTTCATTTGCAAGAGATATGAGTGGAGTTTATTATAGATATAAGACACTGGGTTGTGGGTGTGGGTTGCTAATACTCTTGACTCGGGCTCACACTGCGAGACTTCGCCCCAGGCACTCTTCAGCATCCTCCAGAGCACCATGAGCGAACGACACGACGCGTAGCAATGATTTCAGATCAGTGTGTACTAATAAACATCTTCACTGCCGCTGCTCTCACTTCATCATGTTGCCTGCTATGTATCCAACTTGTTATACTGGCAAGGTTGAAGTCATTGCATTGCTGGTGCTGGCTCCCCATATATATGCTGCTGTATAACCTGGCAAAAGTAATACTTTTTGGTTGAGTGTCATTGGAATCACTTTCAGTAATACATATTTTTTGGGTCACATGTTTTGATCATGTCATTACCAGTGGGTCCCTCTCTTCTTAGATCAAGTCTCTTGCTCTCTTCAAGCCATGTTCGCTTGACACCTAGGTCATGGATCTTTTTCGAGTGTTGATTCTTTTGACTTGAATTAGCGAGCAGGATGAGTTTTTTTTTTTTTGTATTTCCACAAATTTCATCAGACTAATCCAATTAATCATCGTAAATCCCGTACAAGATAACGTAAAGGTCACAGCATGCCGCCTTGCTGAAAGGCTTTGAGCTAAGACTCTGCTGAGCTCATCGGCTCTGATGAAGGCAGTGCAATTTCACCAGTCTCAATAAAGAGGTGCTTCCTATCTCATGAAGGGAAAGTGAAGCTAATCAAAGAGAAACATGCGCGAGCGCGCAGACAGACACACTCTCTCTCTCTCTCACACACACACACACACACACACATACACACATATTCACACATTTTGTCTCACACATACACACTTTTACACTCCACCTACTCAGACACATACCACACACTCACACACACACACACACACACACACACACACACACACAACCACACACTCACACACTCACTCACACACACACACACACACACACACACACACACACACACACACACACACACACACACACATAGGCACACTCTTTCTCACACACTCACTCACATAATTCACAATCACATACAGACACATACATACACAGTCTTTCACAGCAGCAAACGAACCTTGACATTGAAATGTTGCAATAAGTTCAATACCCTCCTTCTTTTTCCCTCATTCACTTGAAGTCTGGCAGATCGTCACCCACTTCAATGCCTACCCCTTCTTCAGAGGCAGCAGAATCAAGAATGTTATCTCATGCTCCATCCGATATGGGATGATTGGTCCTGCCGGCTGATATGTATTTAAGTGATATGAAAAGGTTATGGTTGCCGGCTGCCATTGTGGGGGATGTTTGCCCTCAAGTGCTTGTTACCAAAAAGAGAACTCAGTGTCGCGTCCACGGTGAGACCAGATACAGCGGCCTGCGCTCGCTCGCGCTGTAATGCTCCTCATTCTGAGGCATGGTGGAGGAATTCTCTGCAGCTCGCTTGCTCGCTGACAGACAATGTGTCCTTAGTGTTCTTTTAATAATAGTGCTGAATGCCAATACAACATGCTTTTTTATGATTTGTGAATACTTTCATACTGTTCTTTATGTCAGGGTCAGTGAGTTTTTTTTCTTCTCTCTCTCTCTCTCTCTCTCTTTCGTAAGGTGGATGTAAATATGTCATGATGACTTAAGATGTCCGACCATGGTTCCATAGGGCCCTGGGGCTCCACTGAGTCTTGCCCGTGTAAAGCTGCGTGCGTGCGGGCAGGCTGCAGATGGGCACAGGGGGAGGGGGTGGGCGGTTGAGTGACACGGCTTGACAAAAGCATGTCGGTGTGGCCCATTCCTAATGAGATATGAAGGGAGGCCAACACGAGGCGAAAAAGAGTGGGATCAGACAAAGGGAGAGAGGGTCTACATTTATCTCCATTTATAAATACTCTATCCATCTTAGATAGCAAGTCTATCTATCTATCTATCTATCTATCTATGTCTATATAGATGGTATGTAAGATAGTTTGGTAGATAGATAGATAGATAGATAGATAGATAGATAGATAGATAGATTAGAAAGGAGAAAAGAGATATTGTGATTTTGTCTTTGATTTGAGTCTTTATTTAGCTGATTTGTTTGCTCACAAGATGCAGTGACAACCAACAGCTGAAAAGCACGATCCGTGCCTTTAATGTTTGCTTGCCCTGCTAAACAGTGCTGGGATCCTGCTGAAACTCTACACTGCCTCTGAGAGAGAACAGGCGATCGGAGAGGATACATCAATCCCCGGGAAACCTTTTTAGTTCATTCAATGCGCTAAACGACAGAAGTGTAGAAACACGGAAATTGTCAAATTCCATTGTTTGTTTGCAAACAGCTGAGAAGCCATGTCACCGAGCATATAAGCAGAGCAGTATCCAATAATATAAGCAGAGCAGTATCCTTCACTGCAGTGTGTGTGTGTGTGTGTGTGTCTGTGGGGGTGTGTGTGTGTGTGTGTGTCTGTGTGTGTGTTTGCATATCCTTCCTGAGTGCCAGAAACATGATCTGTGACTCTAGACCTGGATAATCATAATATTTATGGAAGTATAAATTCTCTGGACACTCAAGGGCGTCATCAAAGAGGCGAGAGCGGAGACACTCTGCGCAGTGCTTAGGTTTGTAGAGTGCTAAAGCTGGCTGTGTGGGTCACCAGTAGGTAGGGAATCGCTGCAGGACGTGTCTGGTAGTGTGAACTAGATTCTGCGTATTAAAAATGCAATTTCCTAATTATTATATGCGCGGTGTACAGTTTTTGTTTGGAGAATATGAGAATACCATCTCCCTAAGCAGTCGAGCAGCATGTTGACTGCAGACGTGGTGTTGGTTTGCTTTAGATGTATTTTAAGCAAATAATAGCAAATGACAAGAGCTTGCAGGAGTGCTGCTCCATATTCAGGCTTCTCTCTGAGGGCCTATTTAGCATTGCGAATGCACCGTCTTCTGTTGTACTAATAACTCAGATGTCTACTGAAATATGTGTTAAAGCCATGCTGTGTGTTGTGTGGTGAAAATGCATATTACAATGATCCATCTTTGCCAGTGAGTTACAGAAAGAATACTGAAAACACAAAAAGTATTTTCTTTTGTTCACAAATGAAAGCAAGCATGTTCGTTATTATGTGCTATGCAGTTTGTTTATCATGGTAATTCAATATTTAAAAGGGTCACATCTAGATGATGGTTCATGCCACAGATACCCAAATGTGAATGCGGGTATATGCAACTGTAAAGGCTTAAATCCATCTTAATCTCATCTTAATTTTTGATATGATTATAAACATAGTATGTTAGGATCTTAGAAATCTCCTGCTGGGTCTACCATTTAATGAAAATCCCCTTTGCTGGCGTCAGTGCAATCTTTTTTGATTTATGAATTTTTTTTTTTAATCATAAACAAGCGTTGGGAAGGGATGAAGATCACCGCAGAGAGAGACACAGAGAGAAAAAAATCACACTCTAGCACAGGAAATGTGTGATAAATGCAAAATGTGTGGTGATGAAAATATAAGGACAAGACACATCATCCCACATGTGATGCAGAAAATAACTTTATTTTTTTCTCTCTCGTCTTTCTATCTCTTGCTACACCTCAGTCCTCATTAACACAGTTTTAGCTGCCAGCTTTCCGAATGCCTGTGGCTAAATTAATAGGACACCAAAGGTCGCCCTACATTCTTTAACACGGTCCTGATTCATTGTCAGCTCTGCAGGAGAGAGCAGGGACATGTATCCTCCATCTCACTTAAGCTGTCCTGAAATTACCTGTTGAAGTCGCAGCGATGATGATTTTTAAAAGTTAACACCAAGTGGAAGACGTAGCAGCCACATTTGAGATAGAGAATTGTTGGAACAAATTGAGTTGGCATCAAGATTCTTTGAAACTAGATGGTGAAGGAAACGTTTGTGAGGCGTCGGAGGCTGTCTCTCTCCCAAAGTCCTTCTCAGAAGGCATCCTTTGTTCATCATTCCGCAGTAGACCCTTAATCAGTACCTCCATTTTTTGTCAATTCGAATGGTAATTGTAAGGTGTTTGTACTGAGCCTGTCATGGGGGACATGAGACTGTTACACCCCTACAATGTGTTTGTGAGTGTTAGCAGATAGGACTAGCTGGGGACTTGCAGCCAAGGAGTGCTCTATAGGGAAATTACACACGCTTCCATTATCAGATGCTTCAAAAACAACAAAAACCTTCCTGTTCTGTTCATTAAAAAGGCACAGAAAGAAAAACAGACTACGAAATAGGACATCAATAAAATGGCTTTAAATCACTGATTATTCCGGAACATGATCTCAGTGATGCATCAAAGCAGCGGTTAATGCAGTGCATGGAAGACTATTTATCGTTTGTCATTTTTCAGTTTATTATCTTTTTTCTCCAAGAGTGTTGATGATTGACATGATGGAGTACAGAAGTAAAGCAGGGCACACTTTCTATGGTAACACATGTACAAGTGTATAAGTAAAGGCCATACATGGTAAATGTAAAGTTGGATGTGTTTGTTAGCGTTTTGTTCTGGTTAGTCACACTTGAAGAGCAACAACAGCCACACAAATGAGCTCAAATATCCTATTTCACCCCTTTCAGGTTTTGTACGCCGTACATGAAGTGCTTCGTGATTTCATCCCTGGAATGCTAATGTTTGTTTCTGAGTTGCGCCACTCTGAATGAATGACCTCACTGTATATATCCGAGAGTGCATGGGGACACTTTGATTAGGACTTGGCCGCCGGTCTGACCCCTTCAATTTAGCTGGTATATGGAAACTAATAATGGATGAAGCTAATTACCCTTCAACTCTTCCTCATTATGTTTAGACTAGGCTTTGATGTCTAAAAGCAGTGGGGGGTGGAGGCTAGTAGCAACCAAACACTCACACACACACACTAACACAGACAGGAAGAAGTACAGCTATAAAAAATACAGCACAAACAAAAAATACTGTCTTGCTGATGTGCACTTACTCCAGTGCTCAAGCTCTTTCCTTTTTTTCCTTTTCTTCCTCCTCCTCCTCCTCTTCAGCCGGCTCTCTTCCCCAGGAAAAGCCCTCTTACCTGGGCCATTTATTTGCTCAGGCGGGGTGTGCTGGGCTGGAGCCGGAGCCGGTGCCGGCGCCGCCAGTGGTCGGCGGTGGCCGCGAGGGGACGCGGCGGGCGGGCGGGCGTGATTGTGCATTGTCCCCGCGCTCGCCGAGCGGGAGGCAGAGCGTGTAATGAGCTGTGGCGCTCGCACTCGCGCCTGGGCCTGCCCGGCCTAATGGGCTATGACCACGCATAGACCTATCAGGCTCGGCTCAGTCGGCCCCCTCTCGTCATGACCGCTCAATCTCTCTCTCTCTCTCTCTCTCTCTCTCTCTCTCTCTCTCTCTCTCTCTCTCTCTCTCTCTTTCTTTCTCTCGCCTTGTTTATGTCTCACTCTGCTTCTCTTTCTCTCACCCCCTCTGAGTCTCTCCATACCTCTCTCTTTCTATTTATCAGACCCTCTCTCTCTCTCTCTCTCTCTCTCTTCCTCTCTCACTCTTGTTCTGACTCAGTCTCTCTCACTTGTTCAGTCTCTCTCAGTCTCCTCCATCTCCCCGTCTTTTAACACTCACACAGTCTTCTTTGCCTCTCTTGCTCTCGCTCTCTGTTGTTTACCATCATTCTGTCTCCCGCCACACACACAGCCATCTTGTTTTAAACCACTCCTCATGGTGTTTTGTCCCAGGCTTGACTAGATCACTGTGTCTCTCCTCCAGACTACACTCTCTTTATCTTTCTCTTTTTATCTTCTCCTCGTCTTTCTTTTGTACCTCTCTCTCTCTCCTTTTTTGGCTCCCTCCCAGCATATAGATACCTGAGCCCCCCAAAAATTTACTGGAAAGCGTGTCATCATTTATACATTTGAAAAAGCTATTAGGCAGCATTCTGAAAGCAGCGAGTGCTCGGTCTCACTGAGGAAAAAACTAGAAAAACAAACAAACCTGCAAAACACCAAAGCAAACAAACGCATTTATGAACGCTGAAAAATGCTGAGGTTAGTCGCAGGCGGGCCCGAGGTTTTGACTCTGATTTATTGCAGTTTTTTTTCTCGTCCTGGGTGCTCGTTTGCATTTGGATTACTTCAGGCAGCAGACCAAAAGCAGTGCAGGCAGGTTCCGCTGTCTCTGTCTCGGATTTGTTTTTTTGTTTTTTTTAGGGGGGGGGGGGCTTTATTTTGTCAGTTGGTGCATTAGGCAGGACGAAGGGGTCATTGTGGGTTATACAGGCGCCATCATGGCCAATGTGGACGCTGGCAAGATGGTTCATCTCAGTGCAGTGAAATACAGCAGAGAGAGAGCAACAAAGGGATGTCAAGAGTCCAGTTAGAGGATATGTGTGTGTGTGTGTGTGTGTGTGTGTGTGTGTGTGTGTGTGTGTGTGTGTGTGTGTGTGTGTGTGTGTGTGTGTGTGTGTGTGTGTGTGTGTGTGTGTGTGTGTGTGTGTGTGTGTGTGTGAGGTGTGGTGGGGGTGATGGTTCTTTATACAAGGGAAACATAGCTTTCCTCTAAGTGGTCAGAAAAGCATTTTTTTTCCCTTTTCATTTTTTCTGTTTTGTGTGTGTGTGTGTGTGAGTGATGTGCAAAGGCTTGTCAGAGTAGGTGAAGTACAATAGAGGGGGGAGCCCTTGCCTTTCCACTCACGTCCCGCGCTTCACATCCTGCCGCACGGCTGCCGGAGTTAATGAATGAAAGCGGTGTGTGCTCCGCTTGGCCGTTCCGTTCGGAACGCTGCGGCTACAGTGAGGGTCTCGCCTAACCACCCCCCCCCCCCCTGATGAGGCAGCTGTTCTCAGAGGGAGAGAGAGAGAGAGAGAGGGAGGGAGAGAGAGAGATGGATAGAGGGAGGGAGAGAAAGATGAGCTGCCTGAAAGGACTGTAGATATTGCGTCTCTCTCCCGGTTCTCCCGGCTGCAGATGATGAGCGCTTCATGTGTCCTGGGGGGGGAGTGGGCTCAGGGCACCCACGGAGGTTGAGCCTGGGTGCCCCCTAGATCACAGCCAGCCGCGCTGAAGCGCCATTAGCCTAAAGCAAGCTGACAGGGATAATAACAGCAAAGACCACACACACGCCCACACACATACACACACACACACACACACACACACACACACACACACACAAACAACACACACACACACACACATACACAAACACACACACACACGTCCACACCCTCCCCAGTCACTAAGGAGCATACGCCCCACACTATTGGTGGAGGTGTGGAAGGGGGGTTGTTTGGACGTGGTATGGGGAGTTGTTTGTTATATCCAGAGAGCATTGTGTAGAACAAAATAAAGAGAGTGTTTGCCTTAAGGGGGTTTAAGGATTTCCCCCGTGGCGGTGAGTAATTGTTATTGCGTTCCACTTTTATGTGTCTTGAAATAGGAAGATGGGCTCGGGAGCCTTACATTTGCTCCAGGTTGTCAGGCGAGTTTTCTTTATGGGAAATATTTCATATTTTACCACTGCCATAGTTCCTGTAACTGTCCCCCGAAAAAACACTGCCTGCAGGCACCCTCCACCAAACACACACACACACACACACACACACACACACATACACACCAGAGCTAGAAGGGATAGTCTTGTGCACACATTGGTTTAGTGGTATTAAACAAGTCACTCTCTTTTACCAATGAAACCAAGGATGGCATTTGTGTGCATGGTCACAAGCCAGTTCACCTCTTAATTATATTTTGTTTTTCCATGGTGAAAGCAAACTCAAATCCACAAGGAGGTTCAGTGGACCGTGATAGTCTGACTTTATTACTTCTCAGTCATGTGGGGATAATAATGATGATTTGGGGCCACAGATTTGTCCCATGAGACTTCAAAGACTATAAGTGGGGGATGGCACGGCCACTCACCTTGGCAAAGGGTGCTTGCCCACGGCTGTGGATCAGCACAGTGGCATCATGTGCCAGGTGGGCCGAGTGGCAGGGACATGGGCAAGCGACCACACCCGGCAGCCGAGGAGGGTTAGGAGTCAAGAGAGAGAGATGAGACCTTTATTTCTGCTCAGGTGCCTCCTATAGTCCCTATGGGCCAATACACAGAGAGATGGAGAGATAAAGAGAGAGAGAGAGAGAGAGGGAAGGAGGGAGGGAGGGAGAGAGTGTTTCTAATTATATCACCCCTCCCCACCCCTCCTCACCCCACCCCACCCCAGTCGCCTTGTTGTGATGGCCCACGCCAGGCGACAGCTTGCATGAGCAACCGCAGAAAGCTGACTTTTGGTTTAATTTGGAGGACTAGCAATAATCCAGACTAAATCCCTTAAATCTGCAGCTTCCCCTCTGTCGGATTACGGGGCCGTCTTTAAAAGGATAAGGGCTGCTTATCTCTGCTTCCCTCAACATTCTCGGCAAATTCAAAAAAAAAAGAGAGAAAAAAGAACGGGTTAGGGACATGTGGGCATGTTACAGTGTCCAGCGTAGCGCCGCCCGAGTGTTAACAGTGTCCAGCGTAGCGCCGCCCGAGTGTTAGCAGTGTCCAGCGTAGCGCCGCCCGAGTGTTAGCAGTGTCCAGCGTAGCGCCGCCCGAGTGTTAGCAGTGTCCAGCGTAGCGCCGCCCGAGTGTTAGCCGTGTTTGGCTGTAGCGGTGATGACACACCTCGCTAACAACAGAGATCAATAATCAACATGATGAGGCACAGCTGGAATCTGGCCGTAGTGCGATGCGAGCGTGCGGGATTGCTGTGTAATGCTTTGCAGTGGTCATTGCCATTGTGACCGAAGCAGAGCGGATGTTCTGTCGGAGATAAAGAGATCTCGATAAACAGGCCACATGCTATCTGCTAAGCCTGGCCTGTCTCTTCTGCTTTGTTTTCCTATTAACACTTTTGTATACACTCACTCATTCAATTTAAAATGGTGGGCCTGTCTGTCTGAAATAAGGAGCCGAAATGAGTGACCAGAATGCTTTCATGTCAAAAGCTGAAGAGATAAAAGGATTTTTATTTTATTTTTTTATTTGCTCCATGTCTCGATATATCCAATTTATTTTTTATTCAATTCATGGTTGTTGTTTATTTAGTGTGTATGTTGGAATTTTGTGTGGCTTTTGGGAAATGGATAGATTGAAGTGAATATGATCATTTGTAGTTTTGGAATGGTATCACCCCCCCCCCCCCCTCGTCTTTAAATAGGCTCCATTTGAAAGAACCGCCAGCCTTTAGAGCTGCTATTTACTCCTTTTTATGTAAATGATTGAAACAAACATTTTGGGAGTCGCTAACTCTGCCACATGGTTAGGCTCAGTGAACAAAGAGCTTGGTTTTCTGCTTTTTTCTCATGAAGGATGCGGTTGGATGATATGGAGTGGGGTTGGGGGAGGGGGGGGGGGGTAGTGGAGACATTGATAGGAGATAGGAAGAACTCCCGACCAATTTGAGCCTGTTTGTAACAGTCATCACTAATGAAGTGTTCGCGCTTCTTTATCTTTTTTCTCCCGTTCTTCCCCCCCCCCCTTCTTCTCGTTGGTTGTTTGGATCTGACTAACTGTCAAAGATGGCAAGGGAATAGGCAGCAATCTCACACTTGCCACAGAGAGAGCGTGCACCGTTTGAGCTGCTTTGAAAGTGCAATGCTGTCATGTTTCAAAAGGGTGAAGCAGGAGGAGGCAGGGTAGGGTTAGCAGTCCTCAGAGAACACATGGAGTGGGAGTTCAACTCTTTAGAGGGCTGTGGGTGAGGCGGCCGGGGAAGGGCGGGGGGGTGTGGGTGTAGAAAGATCAGGGAGCTCGGGCCTCCGTTGAGGGAGTGCTGCCGAAATAGAGCTTGGATACTTGTTTACAAGGTGACACCTTTTTTAGACTCAGCTCATTAACCCCACCACCTGAGTGGCCCAGGTTTTCCCTGGGTGTAATGAGTCGCGCGCTCGCTCGCTCGCGCTGCTACCACAGACGCTCTCGCTCTCGCTGTCGACGCCGCCGCCGCCGCCGCCGTGCGCCAACACACCCACACAAACACAAACAGACTCCGCACCGCACACCACGCACTGAATGTGTGTCTGTATGTAAGAATATCCAGCCGGTAAATATTATCAGTTGCCGTACATGGCGAATGGTGTATAGGAGTAAACACACGTCATTATCCTCTTAATTGGGCCGCAGACAAACACATTGTGGTGCGATTTGAGAGCACCCAGAGTCCTTTTAAATGTCACACAATATTGAAACGATCCAAAAGATCCAAAAATAGGGGGAAAAAATCCCTTCTCTCTCTTTTTTTTAGGAGACTTTTTGCTGGCGTGGTTCTCCCCCAGACGCGAGACTGTCTGATACCCCCATATCAAGAGATCACATTTAATTGGTTTTGCCCTGATTGTCCTTGTCATTTTGCAATTGTGTCCTGGTTAAAATGACAAGATGGAGGCGAAGTGCTGCGCTGTGGCATTTCAAACCTCACTCCCCACTGAGAAGGGGATATGCTCTCTCGTTTTCCTCCTTTCTCTCTCTCTCTCTCTCTCTCTCTCGTCCTCACTGTCTCTTTTTTCCTCCTCTCTGCACTCCTCCTCTCCCTCTGTTTGTCATGCAGGCGGCATGATCTCCACACAGTTTGGGCTGACCTTTGCTACAGTACCACTAATTGTTGCCATCACAGAGACCCTGTAAACCACACTGATAATTAAATTGGATTTATTTGAAGGGACAGTTGTGCCAGCCTTGGCAATTCAGTTCAAACACAGCAGTATGTGTGTGTTCCAGCAGGGAGCAGGCTACTATAATAACAGCACAACTTAATCCCATTATACAGTGTAATTATAAAAATAATGATATAATAATAATGAGAATAATTATTATATTAATAATAACAACAACAACAGTGATAATAAAATAATAATAATAATAATAATAATAATAATAATAATAATAATAATAATGTATGCCATACTCTTCATTGTATTCATTCAGCTGCTACTACTACTACTAAACTAAGCTAGTGTTAAGAGCCAGTATAAGAAGCTGCATTTTCAAAGGTATTGGGAATTGCTTGTTAATCAAGAGTTCAGGACCTCAGGTGTCAGATCTCTGATGTTTCAGAAGAAAACATGGTTAGCGGGGGAGAGGGAGGCGATACATTATCGTTTGAGAAGCCGCGTCAGCGGCACAAATGAACAGGGACATTTGGAGTGCTCCTTTGGCTGTCGTGCTTCTCGTGTAATGAGACTAAGAGGGCCCCAATTATTCAACTCGCGATCAAAACAGCAGGGAAGATTACTGGCTTTCCCTTTTTTTCTTATCTTTTGACATTTCCCGCCTGTAATATCTTTTAATACAGGCTCTTTTTTTGTCGCGGAGGCAACCAAAGGCTTGATAGGCCTGAAATGTACTGGCATTGAAACAGAGGGACATGTGCATGTAATATTGAGGCTCTCTGGTCTTTTTATAAACATTGATGTGTTTATGTGGGCTTAGATCAGGCCGTATTAAAAGCAAGGCTCCTAAGTGTTTATGTGGGCTTAGATGGGGCCGTATTAAAAGCAAGGCTCCTCAGTGCACGGTGCGTTAGCGCTCCCGCCGAGCTCCCGTCACCTGACCAAAAACGCAGGCGGGGAAGCAGCAGGGGCTCGGGCTGCCTCTGGCGATGGACTGTTGATGGCTACATCTCACCATATTTCTCTCCCGTGTGACTCCCTCCCTCTCTCCCTCCCTCCCTCTCTCCCTCTCTCCCTCTCTCCGTCAGTATAACGCGAGGCAGGGTTCCTCTTCTGCCTCTGTCAGATATCCCATTCCCACATTTCATTCCTCTCGTTTTTTTCTCTATTCTCTCTCTCTTTCACTCTCTCACTATCTTTCTCTCTTTTTCTTACTCCCTCTCTTTCTTTTAACTCACTCACTCACTCACTCTCTCTCTCTCTCTCTCTCTCACTCTCTCTCTCTCTCTCTCTCTCTCCTTCTTTTTAACACATCTGAGCTTAGCAATTTAAGTCTTCTTAGGCTCAGTGTGTTCAGAGGTTCAAGTTATTCCATTATGATGAGGAGGGGGAAGAATTGTCACTCCCTCTCTCTGTCACCCCCTACCTTACAACTTCCAACATCTCGCAGATTACACGTTAAGAGCGCAGTCGGAGGCCCCTGGAATAGGAAATAAAAGGGATTCCACCCAGTTTGGGCATATCAGAACCACATCAGCCCCGCCAGGAATTAGAAGCGTGCGTCTAATCACACAGAGTATAGAGTGAGGAGAGGCGAATAACATTAGTCCCCCCTGCACTGAGACAATGCGCCGACTCAATCTACATCTAACCAGATAAACATCCAGCCCCTAAGATATGTTGGTGGCAGATAACTGCCTGGCATTGCAATGATACACCCGGCTAGACAGCTTTTTTATTTTTTTATTTATTTACTATTTATTTATTTATTTATTTTTCTTTATAAGAGACAATTACTGCTTGTTGTCTTTCGGAGGCAGAACGAAAGGATTGCGGGTTTCCATTTCAAGGAAGTCATGGTGATGGTGGGGAGTGCTGTGAGCAAGGTGGACTGTTAATACCGGAGCGAGCAGAGAGAAAGAAAAAACAAAACGACAATAACAGCAGCGGAGACTTCATTATGAGCTGTAAACAAGATCCTATCACTCCTGTCTGCTGTGCAAAGCTGTGAACGCTCTGTGTGTCCTCCAACTTGACCTCCCCACCACCACCCGGCTCTGCCTCCCTCTCTGAGCACTGTGTTATGACGGAGGATGGGGTGAGGGTGGGAGGAGCAGTGGGTGGGTGGGGGGGGGGTGGGTTGGGGTGGGGGCGTTCAGGTCCACGGCACTGATGTCGGCCGTCTGTTGTTGTTGTCCGTTACCCCTGGCCAGGGGGGGGGAGAGAGAAAAAACACAGTTTGCCCCCCCTAAAGACGGCCTAATACAAATTAAATTAAATGAAGTCAGTGTGGCTAATCCCTGTGTGTTTCAGCTGTTGGACTCCCCCCGCTGAACCTCCGGGGTCAAGCCCAATGCATCTGGCTCTGCTGCGACTGGCCACACACTCAAGCTGCTCCTCGCAACCCTTTCTCACCCCCACTTACCCGCTGAGGTGTGTGTGTGTGTGTGTGTGTGTGTGTGTGTATGTGTGTGTGTGTGTGTGTGTGTGCTCGGTGTAGTACAGTCTAATTTATGTGCATGCCTTTGCATGTGGTTATGTCGTCCTGGTTGGTTCGGCTTTTCGAAATGAGACAACAGAGGCTACCACCGCCTGATGGGATTATGTGATGCGGGATTTGAGGAAGTGGAAGTAGAATAACAGCTGAAGGAAAAGGAAATAAAGAAAACAGCGTAAAAGAAAAAAACACTAAACAGTGACAGGGATGTTGCAGCTACACTGGCGATGGACTTGAGAGGACCCGTTTGAAAACATGGAGATGCAGCTGGCGTGTCTGCCACCATCACTGTTTGCCGCTGCTGTGCTGTCGGCGATGTTGGCAGAGCTTTTGCTTTGACGCCAGGCCGTGGTGCCCTCGATTTACCCACGAGCTGCAGCCCCTCTGAATTCGCAGATGTGTGCCAGGTGCCGGGCGCGGAGGTAATGTGCCCCAGTCCATCTCAACCTTCTGACAGCCGCCTACCAAAAGAGCATTCAGAACGCGGACGCGGCAGATGTGCCAGACATGGTTTAAACGGGTAGAGGCGGCGGCGGCGGCGGTGGCATCGGTGATGGAGGCTGAGGGTGGGGTGGGGTGGGGTGGGGTGGGGTGGGTGTCTCTGCACCAGCCACGCTGACATTACAGGATCATCAGGCTGTGTGCTGATTGGGTCAACCTGGTGGTGGTTAGCGCTCGCCGGCTCTAATGCGTCCTGCCCCATCTGTCTGTCCAGGCGTGTCCAGGGCGACGGCTTGGCACCGGCGGCGGACGCGGCCCCCGCTGCTGGCGTATCGTATCCGCCCGCTCAGCTGGAACGCCCACTTCATTTGTAAAACAAAGTCGGCGCCGGATAAGAGCCCCAGCAGCTGGGTGCCCGTAGCTGGAGGTTGGAGGAAGTGGCCTGAGGTGGACGGAGTGGACGGGGGGGGGGGGTAGTTTCTGTGGAGAGTTGGCCCGCGTGGCGAGGCTGGTGTGGGCCAACTAGGGCCCAGATAAGGACAGGGAGGGGAGTGTGTGTGTGTGTGTGTGGGGGGGGGGGGGGGTAACACCTGCACATACACCTTAGCGCCCATGCCAAAGGCGAGCCTGCCAAGCCCATGGCGGGAGTAAACATCATTTGTTTGAGCAAATCACCAGAGTGTGGCGATTGATGAAAGATGATGAGACGTCACCTGTATCCCCCCACAACCACACCTTCCTGTTTTTTATCCTTTTTCTTTTTTTTTTGTCGTTTTCCTTTTCCCTCTCTCTCTCTCTCCATCAGAAGAGTGGCGACGCGTGGGCTGCTGACGGTGTTTATGTGTGTGTGTGTGTGTGTGTGTGTGTGTGTGTGTGTGTGTGTGTGCGTGTTTGTGTGACTCATCTGTTACCACGTGTCAGATTAAGGGATGTCAATAACGCGAGCGGTTCAATCCATCTCGGCGAGTGAGTGCATCCGCTCTCTCACTCCGGCGGAGCCATGCAGTCTGAGACGAAGCGCTGCAAATCTCCACCCCGCACTAATAAATAAATAAATAAATAAACATATAAATAAATAAATACGCCGCCTGCAAAAGATGCCTTGTCATCACGATGGGAGGCGCCAGGTTTCGCTCAAGAAAGCAAGAGCGAGAAATAGAAAGAGAGAGAGATAGATAGAGAGACACAGAGAGAGAGAGAGAGAGAGAGAGAGAACAGAGAGGGAAATGGAATGGTGGCAGAAATAGGAAATGCTAGGTGGAGTGTGGCGAGTGTTTTATGGAGGATGGTGTGTGTGGGGTGGTGGGGGGTGGGGGGGTGCACTCCATTAGAAGTCCCAGCAGTGCTGACGGATACTTGGGCCATCAGACCCCGCGGTGCCATATCATTATTTTGGATCAAAGTGTCAGACTAGTGCTTGATGTAGTATAGTAGTATATATAGTATATATACTCTTTTGATCCCGTGAGGGAAATTTGGTCTCTGCATTTATCCCAATCCGTGAATTAGTGAAACACACTCAGCACACAGTGAACACACAGTGAGGTGAAGCACACACTAATCCTGGCACAGTGAGCTGCCTGCAACAACAGCGGCGCTCGGGGAGCAGTGAGGGGTTAGGTGCCTTGCTCAAGGGCACTTCAGCCATGGCCTACCGGTAGGGGTTCGAACCGGCAACCCTCCGGTTACAAGTCCGAAGCGCTAACCAGTAGGCCAAGTACTATCATAACAATGGCAGCCTCCAGAATGGATGGCCCTTTCAGCTCCTCGCTAGGCCTCCATACTGTCTGGTATTATATCCATGTAAAGGCGCCTGCGTACTCCATCAGATTCAGGCCGACAGAGGAGTGGGCCAGACAGCATGACGAGTGGCTTACAAGGCGCGTTCGGGTTCCGCTTTAAAACGAGGGGGAATGAAGCTGTGTTATATTTAGCTCTCGTCTATCTCTCTCTCTCTCTCTCTCTCTCTCTTACTTAGTTTTAATCATCGGTAGCAGGCAGCAGTCAGTTAGCACTTTGGCCTGTGAGCATGTTGGATTACTGTAGCCTAAAAAATATGTCTGAAAATGCTACAAGTTGTACCGTTTAAAGCTTTGGATTAGGAGGGGAATGAGGGAGAGAGGGAGAGAGGGAGAGAGAGAGAGAGAGAGTGAGAGAGAGAGAGAGAGAGAGAGAGAGAGAGAGAAGCCAGTGGGGGTATATTTTGTACACTAAATTGTGCTGGCCGCCTTCCCATCTCTAAATTGGTTAACTGTCAGAGGTTGCATTTGAGAGAAGCCCTCAGAAATCCCTGATACTAATTCACTTGGAAAGAACTGACAGTGGGGGAGGAGGACCACCAGTTTTGTCATGCTAGTTCTGGTGTGTGTGTGTGTGTGTGTGTGGGTGTGTGTGTGTGTGTGTGTGGGTGGGTGGTGGTGGCACAGAAGCTCTGTGAATCTGGGCGGATTTAATACCCCTGTAGTCCCTTTGATTGGGCCGTTCAGAGCTCTCTGCTCGTGAAATCACTTCTCACCTGTCTCAAGTGACACCTGGCGCAGGCTTAGAGGTGCGCTAATGTGAGAGTTAGAAGTCCCTTTTTTCTTCTTTTTCCACTCTTTCCTTCTTTCTTTTTTTCGCTTCCCACCCCACTTTCTTCTTCCTGACATCCAAATTAAAGAAAAATCCCAAGGGACTGCCTCCAGAACGTCATTGCGATTGAGTTTGATTAGGTTCCACGGGCTTAAAGAAAAGTAAGCCGATTTATCCTTTGAAACAGGCATGCGATAGCCAAGTCCCCCCCCCCCCCCTCCATCAGCCCCCCCCCCCCTTTTTAAGTATGTAAAACTGTGAATCTTAATCTCATTGCATTATTCTGGATTTCACTGAAACAACCTGGACAATATTGTGTGGCATCTGAATACTCACCCATGCAGGCAGACACACATATGTACTGTATGTGTGTACACCCACACACTTCCACAGACACTGCTCACACACACACACACACACACACACACACACACACACACACACACACACACACACACACACACACACACACACACACACACACACACACACACACACACACACACGGAGAGAGACACACATATACACACATATTTTGCTTGAAGTAGGTCTCAGATTTAACCACAGCTCCCCTCTCTCTCCCTGTGTGCCTCTTACTTTTCGTGGGGCTCTGCGATGTCCGTAGATAACCTCCTACTCTCAGAGGAGCCTGGCTCTGAGTGTGCTGCCCCCCCCCCCCCCCCGCCTCTTGCACTCACCACAGCACCCCCACACCCCCCCCCCCCCACCCCACCCCACACACACACACACACAGATCCACCCCCGCGTTTCTCAACCAACTCACACACACTTGAAACCGGACACCCTTTTGGGGCTAGGTGTTTAGTGACAGTTTGATAACAACTATACACACACACACACACACACACACACGTGCGCGGATAGGCAGCCACGACCTGCCTGGTGAGCCAAGGGCCCATGGGCCGTGGGCCTATTATTTAAAATCTCTTCATCAACGCTAAAAGGGATGACTTTGACGTGGCTTGGTGGCTTCGTGCATTTTTAATCCCGTTGCTATTAATGTATGTATAATTGATCAAGTCGTAACAGACTCGCTGGTGCACGGCCGACTGCGGTCCCGGCAGTCTGCTGGAGTCTATTACAGGATGCGGCAGCAGTGGGGGCATAGTCTCGCTTGGCTTATGCTTTTATTATTATTTTATTTATTATTATAATTCTTTTTCTTTGTCGAGTGCAGATGCAGACAGAGGGAAATACCCCGATGCCTCGCCATCGTTTTCCCTTACTTTGCACTTCGCCATTGTTTTCTCCCCACAAAGAAAAGAAAATATGTGCTAAAAAAATAGGTCACCCACCGGAGGAAGGAGAAGAAGAACTGAGCGGATCAGGAAGGGGGGCATTGTGTTAAGGGTTTTTGTCTACATTGTGTTCCGTCGGAGACAAAGAGAGAGAAAGATACGGACATAAATATACCAGTGCGACAGGGTGGCAACCACGTGTGGGTCTGTTGGTTTGTGTAAATATATCACAATAGGCCTGATGTTTTCCAAAGGGCTTTCGTGTTCCTGTGTGTGAACATTTACACACATTCAGAGAGGGAAGGAGAGAAAGAGACAGACAGACAGAGAGAGAGAGAGAGAGAGAGAGAGAGAGAGAGAGAGAGAGAGAGAAGGAAACGCCTGTATAATCTGGGTTGCGGTTCATTACTGCGCGTGTGAGTCGCAGAGCCGTCAAATGCTCTCCCAGCGGCTGAAATACCTCACAGATTCACAATGGGAGAAATTGAGTTCGGTGCGAAGTGACGGAAGATGAAGTGAAACGAGAGCCACGACCTGACAGCTTATTTGTCATGCGGTGTGGGGTTGGTCTGCTGCTGGGTCCAGTGCTGGGGGTGGAGGTGGGTGGGGGTTGGGGGGGTGGGTGATGGTATGGTGGCAACCCCTCTGTTGCGATTGATTGCTTATCAGTTGTGTTTGTTAGGCGGGCGTTTGATATTAAATGGTAACAAGTCCTCATATTAATCACGGCTCGGTTAACAGGGCAGGAATAGAAAATGTAATCTAATCTCAGACCGGGGGTATGCGCCTGGGCTCTCCTTCAACCTGCAGCTACCCCCACCCCCCCCTAACTCCCTTCCTACAGACACACACACACACACACACACACACACACACACACACACACACACACACACACATACGCACACACACACACACACACACACACACACACACACACACACACACATACACACACACACACACACACCCACACACACGCAAACACACACACACACACACACACACACACACACACACACACACAAACACTTACACATACACACTTACTCACACTTCTCCCTGTCTCTCTCTTTCTCTCTCTCTTTCTCAGTGCTGATCCTCCCCGAGGGGCCTTGCAGTTCTGGAAAAGGGAGAGGGGAAATCTATAATCTAGCAGATGGCAGAGGATCTATGGGAAAGGCAGTAATGGAGGGGCTGGCGCTGACGAGCGTGTCCGCCTGCCTGCCCTGCCGCGCTGCCTTAAGCAGAGCTAAATCCACTCCCACCAGGTGCCACCACTGCTCGCCTGAGTCGGAGCGCCAGTCGGTGGTCCTCTCTCTCTCTCTCTCTCTCTCTCTCTCTCTCTCTCTCTCTCTCTCTCTCTCTCTCTCTCTCTCTCTCTCTCTCTCTCTCTCTCTCTCTCTTCTCTCTCTCTCTCTCTCTCTCTCTCTCACTCGCTCTGGCGTTCTTTGGCTGCCGGCATGGGTGCCACACAGGGTGCTGCGACGGTGCGGAGATGCCCCCCGTAGACCCCCCCCCCCCCCTCTCTCCTGTGTGTGTGCCAAGCGGCTGGCAGAGGGGCTGCGTGTAGGAGAGCTGACTTTGTTACTTAGAAAAGGGAGGGAGAGAGAAAGAGAGAGAGAGAGGGAAGGAGGGAGGAAGGAAGGAAGGAAAGAGACCGATAGAGACGTCTCTGGAAGAGGGTAGGGTTTTGTTTACTGGATTGTAGAAATGTAACCCTGGCAGGATGCATTTTGGATTAAGACGAAAACACAAGCAGACACATACACACAGACACTTTCTCTCTCTCTCTCTCTCTCTCTTTCTCTCTGTTCTCTCTCTCTCTCTCTCTCTCAGTCTCACACAAAGACACATACATACTACATACACAAACACACACACACACACACACACACATGCACTACTTACAAAAACAAGCCTCTCGATTTGTGCCACCACAGCAGAGGCCAACGTGAGAGCACCCTGCCTGTTCCACCACGTGCCAACAAAGCCTCAGACGACGGCGAGTGGAGCCAAGCATATCGGGCCAATATGAGCTCTGTTATTTATAATTAGAAATTATCTCCAGCGCCTCCAGACCCCGCCCCCCCCCCCCCCCAACCCTCACCCCATCCTCATCCTCCACCCCTCTCTGTCGTTCCTCACTCCTCACCCCTCGTTCTAAACCCTGCTGGCTGGGCCCTTTCCTCGGGAAGAGCCCATAAACAACAGCGCTCATTATGTGTACCATTTCCTTCCCAGGCTCAAGGGAGGCCACATGAATAAGCTCCTCTAAGATGAGTCAAGAACCGGCCCCATAATGAAACTGTGAACACCAATCAGGCATTAAAATGGAGGAAACGCCACGGCCTCGTTCAGATAAAAAGGGTCTGCATTTAGGTCGGCAATCAGGGCCGCTTCTTTTGTTTTAGTGTTATTTGTCCTGTTTAAAGCCGTAATTGTGCCTTATCACACAATTGGTGCTGGGAGATGCGAGGAATCCAGACGTCGTCCTTCAGCATTTGTAGGCCCCGTAACTGCTCACAACGTTCATGCTGTTCCAACACAAGCGATGAACCACAAGGGAGTGAGTCTGCAAGGTGGGCGGGCTGGGTTTTCGCATATTTCTGCGTTCCAGGCACGTTTCTATCTAACACACACTATTTCCAAGCAAATTTGAACAAGCTTCAGTCTTCGAGTTAAGTGTTTTGCTCTCTGAATTGAATTAAAAGGAGAATTAACAGCATTTTATCTACTGCGGAGAAAACAAGGCCATAGACTGATAATTAATAATTTGCTGTTGGAGCATGCTGCTTCAATTAGTCTTTAATTTTATGCATCCCTCCATCTGAAAATGAAAGTGTAATTGTATTGGTTGATGTATCAGTCTCACCAGAGATGATGCATAAATTGCTGGAGAAGTGTGACGAGTGGCTTTTTTTTTTCTTCTCATCGCTCTCCTTCCTGGTACCTTGCAAACTTCCTCTGCGCTCTCTCTCTCTCTCTCTCTCTCTCTCTCTCTCTCTCTCTCTCTCTCTCTCTCTCGTTCATTCACCCTCCTCCTGCCATCTCTTGTTCTCTCTCTATCCCTCGTTCCTTACCCTCCCCTCCACCCTGGCGGAGGAGCGCGGGCACAATGAAAACACTCTGGCGTCTGGACTATGGAACCAATTGTCACGCTGGGAGGAAGGCAAATCAAATCTCACGGCAGCGACTAAGCAAGGAGATTGCTTTTCCTCTCCCGCGTCGCTCTGCTCCGCACCGCACCACACCGCACCACACCGCGCCGCGTCGAGCCCTGTGGATGCCAGTGCCCTCATCGCAGGCGAAGAGTTTGGGATTGGGGTGAGGTGCCAGTGCTGGATGTTGAGAAGAGGCTTATAGCGGACATGCAGAAGTGGATGTGGATGTGTGTGTGTGTGTGTGTGTGTGTGTGTGTGTGTGTGTGTGTGTGTGTGTGTGTGTGTGTGTGTGTGTGTGTGCACTGGGAGTGCGGTTGTATCGGATGGGTTGTATTAGATGTGTGTGTACGTGTGCTTATATGTGTTGGTATGAAGTGGAGGTGAGCTGTTACATTGAGCATGAGTATGTGTGTGTATGCGTGTGTGTGTGTGTGTGTGTGTGTCTGTGTGTGTTTATGAGTTCTGTAGTCAAGTGGGGATAGTCCTGTAGTCAGGAAGCTGGCTGGCCTTGGTGAAGGTCTCCTCCCCTCCCCTCTCCTCTCTCCACGCTGGTCAGTAGCGGCGGCCGTGGCAGTGGGCCGTCAGTCGTTGCTTTATGATGTACTCCCTCCAGGGCCCCTCTGGTGCCGGGCATCTGAAACGGAGCAATAATTAGGGGGGGGATTGAGTGACGCCGGCTGCCACAGCGGGGCTGTTCGGATCACAACAACACATTGTAGGAGCTGATTAAGGGGCCATTTGTGGTGGCCTTGCAGTAGCTGAAACCCCCCCCCCCATACACCCCCCCCCCCATACACCCCCCCCCCGTGCCTCGAAACCCAATCTGAGAGGAAGAATTATCGACATGCCCTCCCCATCTGATGGTGGCCCAAGAGGGTAGCCATACAATACATTTCTTTACAGGAAGCAGCCACTAATGCACTGGGATGTTCGGCTCAAGCCACTTCCTGCAGGCCAAACAAGGTTATGCCCTTTATAGTGTTAGGAGTTAATGCCACAGTTCTCAGAGCTAGATATGGCGACATGGCTTTATAGTGTTATAGTGGAGTTAATGTCACAGTTCTCAGTGCTAGGCGACATGGCTTTTTGATGCTAACCTGTCAAAATCACAATATTTTTTCCCGGGTCTGAGTTGACATTAGCAGCAGCAGCACGATTTTCAGCACAAGCTCGGGTTGCTAGGCAAATTAAACTATGTAAGAAGCTTTGACAAGGTTGGTCCCTAGTGAAGGACAACTATGTCATCTATCAAAACGTCGCCAAAAGGGAAAGAGAGAGAAATTGCAGCGCCGAGAGGCCCCTACTCTCACACACACTCACACATACCTCTGTGCCTGGGAGGACTGTAAGGAGTAAGACAGGAAACAGTGGCATTCACAGCACAGGCTTAGTGCTTCAGTCCTCACACAGCACAGATGGAAGGTAGGTGGTATTAAATATCTCAAATATAATATACAACACACACCCCCTCATGAGAGACCATGTAAATGTACAACCAGCCTTCTAGGGCAATTAGGGGCAGCAGCGGTGGCTCGTGTGTGGTTCGGGGGGTAGCAAGGGGTTGTGTTTGTAGGGGACCATATTTGTATACTGTCTTTTTAACGAAGTCCCCCCACCCCTTGTTTTTTCTCCCCACGCCGAGTTCATTAGTCTCCATCACTGGGTGCCCCTGTAGCCGAGGCGGAGAGCCTCCGTAATGAGTCCACTCAGGGACCAAAGTGGAGCACAGGTGGCATGTTCAACCCACAGAAAAAAGAAATGAAAGACGAGCAGAGAGGAGGAAGGGAAAAAAAACGTGAAATATATATTTATATATCACGTGCTCTACCCCCATGCGCAGGCTGCTGCAATAATTGCCTATGCCAATTACTTTGATATTAATGGACTCAAGCCGGACAGTTACAAAGGGAGAGACAAGTTACCTTGTGAGTCATGGGTAGAACAAACAGTCCATGCTCTAAATTAAGGTTCGCTAATACAATGTTAATTAAAATGGCTTTTTACAAATTATCTCCCTGATAACAATGAGTTAAGGTTTAATTAGTAGTGCTACAAAAAGGTATGGTGTTCACTGGACCCTTCATGGGGTCTAGATTGCGTCGTGCGAAACACACAAATCTCAATCAGCGGTCTGCGTTGCCATCGTTGGTAATTAAAATATTATCTTGCTGTTGGGGCTTAATTGCAAAAGAGGGAAGGTAACACCATACATGGTGTTTCACTTGTAGGTCACGCTAGATGTTCCGACTCCCAGAAGTGAACTAGTTTTGAGCTTGACTATTTGTTGCAGTCCTCAAATAATAATAAGGAGATGGAACAATAAAATATGTCCAGGAAGTGTTAATTCAGCATGGCTTGTGTTGACGCCTGAAGTAATGGAGCACCAAAACCAAAGGCTGCGCTCCACTCATTTTCGTTGCCTTCATTAACAGTCTGTCACATTTTCTAAAGACCATAACAGGTCAATGGTAATTACTTGTTTCGCGGATGAAAACAAAAGAACAGTGTGTCAACTCGATAGTGTGATGCATTCTCTCTCTGTCTCTCTCTCTCTCTCTCTGTCTCTCCCTCTCTCTCTCTCTCTCTCTCTCTCTCTCCCTCTCTCTCTCTCTCTCTCTCTCTCTCTCTCTCTCTCTCAGATCTGAGGGATGAAATCTCTGATTAATTCACCCCACCTGCGCTCACCTCATGTTTTTAATTGTGTGTGTACGCTCGCAGAGGTTGCACTGTGGAGAATACAAACCTGCTCCCCATTAACAGGGGATGAAAGGGGGAGCAGTTGTGTTTGTTTGTTTGTGTGTGTTTGTTTGTTTGTGTGTGTGTGTGTAGGGGTGTGTGTGTATGTGTGTGTGTGTAGGGGTGTGTGTGTATGTGTGTAGGGGTGTGTGTCAAATAAAATGCCCATCCGTGTTTGCAAACTGAGGGACAGCCGTGTCTTGTGACATCCATATAGATAAATGAAATCATCATACCTTGACCTTTAGTTTCAGCGCCTCTTCTGTTTGAGTCATATCATTATGTTATTATGATGGGTAGACCTCACCCCAAGAGGCCATTCTCTTGTGTGTTTCATCATGTCTGGAAATTGGGTAAAGTGGAACTCTTCTGAGGACATGGTGCTTTTTTTTCTCAGGAGGAGAGCGCCTACAGCTTATCAGAATTCAGAGTGAGACTAGCATCCACTGTTTATCTCTTATTCTGTGTGACTGGTGGAATGGGGGTGTGTCTTTGTTTACTGAACATCCACCCCTGCTTCCATGTTCTTCCGTGGCTAATTGGCTGAATGTGTTTAGATGTATAGCAGGCATATGCGCTGCAAATAGCCGCCGTGCTAATATTTGATTACAGTAATTAGTTATTTTGACCACTGTGGGCCCTCTCTACCCTATTGCTCACCAGGAACAAACAAAAAATCCCATGAAGGCAGGAAAAATGTTGACGGGTGAGAGATGCCTTTGAACTCCCATCTTCCATGTGGGTCAGATAACCGTCATATGCATATTCTACCAGCCTTTTTATCTGCACTTGCAAAAGTTAAAAATCCCCTGGCATGCTGTTAGTTTCTTCCCTCTTAATTTTTTTTTTAATATTTATATATTAATATCCTCTTTAAAATGGTGCGAAAAATACTTCATTAAAAAAACAGCAAAGGTTTTTTTTTTCCTTGTTCCTATCTCACGCTTTCCTCTCCTTTCCTCTCTCTGTCTTCTCTCTCTCTCTCTCTCTCTCTCTCTCTCTCTCTCTCTCTCTCTCTTACTCCTTTTTTATCGCCTGATGCGTGGTCTTCCCTAATGGCTCCATTTTGAAAACTGGCCCGAGTAAATATGGAGGGGGGGGGGGGGGGGCAGGGGGCAGGGGGAGGGGGAGGGGGAGGGGGGCAGGGGGAGGATGAGGAGGATGGGATGAAGGTGTAGTGTGGCGGTTCACTATGCCACTCTGCACAGAGCTGGCTAGGTCTGCTTTGAAAGAGAATAGATTCTGCCTTTGAAAGCTGAGGCAGCTCACCGGGGCCTTTGTGTAAAATAACATTTCAATTGAAAGGCAATTACTGGTAACATTATTTTGGTCCCTATGTAATTAAATGTATCTCTGTTTTTTCTCCTCCTTTCTCTCTCTCTCCCTTCATCCCCCCTCCCTCCCCCTACCCCTCTTTCCTTTACTCTCTTCTACTCTATCTTTTCTACAGACCGAGAATTATTCCATCGACACCAGTTATGTAAACAGCAGAGCACATCTGATTAAAAGGTATGTCTAGCATTTCTGTGCATATTCACAATTAAATGTTCAGGTGGTAGTCATGTAAAACCTGCATGTCAATGTTTCTTGCCACCTTCCTCTGCAGTTAGTATCTACAGGAGTTCAGTCTCTCCTTTAAATTTTCTATGAAATAATTCATTCAATATTTTAAAACATTTGACCCCCTTCATTTGGAAAACGATTAATAATTCCATGTCATCTCGATCATGGTACTACTTAGACTGTTAGTTAATACCAAAGACATGCAGCCCAAATTGGCATGCAACAGCGCACACATGTCAAAAGAAAGTAGAGTGGGAATCTGACAAAAATGTGAGGAATGTTTCCAAATGTGTGAAGACATCTTTGTGAGTATATCAGTTAAGACCCCCAAATATGTGAAGACATCTTTGTGAGTATATCAGTTAAGACCCCCAAATATGTGAAGATAGCTTTGTGAGTTTATCAGTTAAGACCCCCATTTTCTAAGTGGAAGCGACAGGCTTACCAGTGGAGGGTCTCTTTGAGACTTTGGAGGATTGAGTCGCATTCCTGGCTTAACCTGACGCAGGGTTTCGTTTAGGATGGGGTGAAGACAGCTTCAATAACCCCTCTCTTCCCAACCCCCTTAACACACACACACCCCACCCCTTGAGAAAAGCCAAGGGTGCTTTGAGTCTGAGCTCTGCCCCAAGACCAGTAATTTGCGTCTTACCTGGAGCTTAGGACAGAACAATCCCTGTTCTCCCTCTTCTTTGAGCATGCATTTTTTTTTTCTCTGAGGGGGCCATTATGCCAATTTCCCCTCTGAAAAGCGTCCCTGTATTTATACTAAACAAAGGGCATTCTTGTGGCGGCTGGGCCTGAGCACGACAAAGAAATCCCCTCAGGAGCTCCTGTGCCTGTGGTCCGGGACAGGTGCAATTATGCTGATAACATCAGAGAGCCACCGTGGCCGCCAGGGCCCAGCCTGCCTGCATGCCCCCCCCCCTGCCTCCCTACTGCAGTCTGGGCCCAGCCTCCCTGCATGCCCCCCCTGCCTCCCTACTGCAGTCTGGATGGTGGGTGGAGGGGTGGCTGGAGGTGCCCCGTCTCCACCTGCAGAGTGGCAAAGGAGAGACGCACTTCTGCCCCATCCTCCATGTGGTAGTCGCAGGAAGCCTCCCCCCCCCCCCCCCTCTAAAAAAAAGAGGTGATGCCAAAGTCACCGCGAAACACGGTGTCCTTTTGGTTTGTCACTCGCCACCGTCACCTACAGCAGAGAGACAAGTGAAGAAATAGAATGTGAGGTATAAAACATGATGTGACACAGTTTAGCCTCAGTCTGGTAGTTCTTTGTGGGGGTCATGACTAATGTCCAGGCCTGGAGAGGAGAGAGCTAGCTTCTGTCTCTAAGCTACAGGTTTCATCGTACAGTTTCCTGCAAATCAATGGCCGCGCTGCTGTCATTCATCTTTTTTTTTTCTTTTTTAAAAAGAGCAGCAGTTTTCTGAGTCGGTAATAGATCTAAAATAGAGGTTCCTCCGCTCTTTACCTGCAGCCTTGCAGGAGCGCACATTGTGAAATGGATCCCGACACCTGACCCCGGGTTGATCAATAGCAAAGTAAACAAATGACATCAGCAGTGGAGACTTTTTTTCTTTCTTTCTTCTAATTTCTAGTAAAAAAAAAAAATTCCAAGGACTTTGCTACAATTTCTCTAGAAATCACACACTGCAGAGCTCAGGGAGGGTAGTAACGCAACAAGGAATAGAGAGAGAAGGAATGAAAGAGGGATGGAAGGGGAAAGAAAGGAATAGAGAGAGAAGGAATGAAAGAGGGATGGAAGGGGAAAGAAAGGAAGAGAGAGAGAAGGAATGAAAGAGGGATGGAAGGGGAAAGAAAGAAAGAGAGAGAGAAGGAATGAAAGAGGGATGGAAGGGGAAAGAAAGAAAGAGAGAGAGAGGGTGAGCACCTGATAGAATTTGATGTGACAGGAAATCACTTCCACCTCCAACCCTGTCTCTTTTCTCGCCCACAGCACATCGACGTTCAAAGACATGGAGGGCAACAGCCTCAAGGACAGTGGTCACGAGGAGAGTGACCAGACCGACAGCGAGCATGACGTCCAGCGAGGCCACTACCACGACACGGCCGTCAACGACGTCCTAAACATGACCGTGCAGCCAAACGGCGGCCAGCTACAAGACCAAGGTAAGCAAAACCCCCCTTCCTCATCCTCCTCCTCCTCTTCCCCCTCCTCTTTTTCCGTGTCTGCATGAGCCTCGGAAAAACCAGCCCTGTGATCTGTCCGATACTGTGGCCAGTTCGCTGATTCAACACCGGGTTCCGCTTTAGCCGTACTCACACCTCTGTGTCTTTTCACACTTTGATGTGCCCTGGCTAATGCGGAGAGATCTGGCTTACTCCAGTTCCCCTTTGATTCGGGGCTCACTAACATTATCGACTGGCAGCCGGCCGGCCTCCGCCATGTCTGTCTGCCCCGGTAACTGTGGCACGCAGCCCTCGCCAGAGTCGCCTCAACAGCGGCAATTAGGCAAACAAAGGTGGAAGGTGGGCCGATTTGCATACTGCGATGACTCCCTCATGCATTATTCACAGCCGATCACTTAGTTGGGGAATTAATGTTGATGTTTCTTTTTTCGGAAGCCCCTTTTAAAAAAGACATCGGATTCGCTGGCAGGAGCCAGTAGAGAGAGGTGTGCGTGTTTGTGTGTGTGTGTGTGTGTGTGTGTGTGTGTGTGTGTGTATGTATGTGTGTGTGTGTGTGTGTGGTCTCTCAATATCTATTTGGTTTGTTTTTGTTTGGGGCTGGTTGCATTGAGGCTGCCCAAATGATGTCATGCTGAATATATTGAGTCAAGAAGAGCCAAGGGCTTTAGAATGGCTGGATTGAACCTATTCCCTCCTATGGCATCTGAAACAATGGCTTCTGCAGCAGAAATAGCTACATCTAAATAAGAAGAAATTGGACATAAAATATAGTTAATCCTCATGATTAACTCAACAGCCGTTGAATTAAATAGCCATTTATGTACTGTTTTAATTAAAAATCTCAACTTAGGGGAAAAAGGACAGACACATTTAGGGAACGAAATAGCAATCTTTTTTTGGGAAGTGGAAGCAGGCTTGGTCTGTGCTGCACGGGTTTAATCAATCATGGTGAGCTTGGGTTCATGATTTCTGTAGCTTTTAGCTTATCTGACTTATTTTACTGTGCGTTGAGACCCTGCCGAGAGGGAGTAGAAAAAGTCTAATGAGAGAGGCACCAGGCAAAAGAAATCACACTCTTGTGAGAAATGTGCTAACAGCTTCGAAATTATTCATCAGACAAGGACTCGTTTTTTTCCCCGGGCATGTCCCAAACCATACAGAATTGGCAGGAGAACCAATTAGCCTCTCGTTGGAGGCTCCCGCATGTCCCTCTGTGGCAACCTGACTTGGCTAATTAACTAGTCACCATTTTCCTTCTGAGGAATCATAGGATAGATGGATACCTGACAGTGGAGATCCCAGGTGACCCAGGAGCCATCTTCTGCGCTAAACCAGGCACTGGAGCCTCCTTCCCTCCAGAAACGGCACATCTTTTTGATTTGGAATATATCATCCAAAATGGCTGGCTTCTTGAGTGGAGAAGCAAGTGCTCCTCTCAGGGACCGTGCACTGTTATGAGGATCTTTTAGCGGTTGGAAAGTGCTGCCACAGCTGCCTTAACTGTGGGGGACACTAATGAACGATGATTAGCGACTTTGTGACTTTTGCTCCGACTGTATAATCTCTCGAGCAGAGAAGAAATACCAGCGTCTGTGAAATACGGACTGACAGGACTATTCAGTGCTGGCCAATCGCTGGACACAATGAGAGAGGGGGAGAGAGATGGTGGTAGGGGGGGATGGACGACAAAAAATATCGTGGAGAATGACTGCAGCCTTCCCTGCACAGCTTCCCGTCATTAGCTCGCTATATAAGGAGCTGTTTTTCAGTTATCCAATGAGAGCAGCCCACTCAGACAACACACACAGAGAGAAAAAAAAAAAAAGCAGTGGGGATGATAAGCGGGGTGAACAATGGCTCCACACACAGTCGGACACTGTTTTTGACCAAATGCCATTAGGCGGTGACAAGCCTCAGATGGTAATAAAATTTGGTGGGCCTCTGATTCATTTTATTGCGCTGTTTTTCAAGTCCCCGCTGCAGCACAGCATCAGGCCCGTATCTCCTAATGGGAGAAAGAGAGAGAAATGTGGAGCGCGGAGAGCAGAGAAAGGGAAATGGCTCCATTTGACTCTGTCGCCACATTGTCCTCCGAGGAGCCCTAGTGTCCACGTTACAGGCTCCTCCATAATGAGGCATGTTAATAATTATAATATGAATTGACCAGAGGCCTGTTCACGTGCAGAAATGTAATGACACGGCAAATGGAACTGTGCAACCATCGCGCTTGCTCTCAATGGTCTAATTACACATTGAGACGACACGATGGGCTCACCAATCCTGAAGTGGTACGAGTCTGTCTCAGCCTAAGACAAGACCCCTTAGAGCTGTGAGCTGGAAATATTGATGGTGAGGTATTATGGGAGGGCCAATCATCAAGTGTGTACAGTACTGTGATTTGTGAGATGTAAATAAAAGGTGAATACATGTTTCTTATATGCACCAGGAACAAGACATTAAAAAAAAAACATTGAGGAAAAGAGATCTGTTCTTAGGATGGTACACAATCGCATATTATCTGGGGCCAGTGAGTTGACTGTCGTTGAGAGCTTCAGATCTGCTGTTTGGCTCGTGGTGTTGCTAGAAAATCAGCTCACACTGCAGCTGCCGAAGGACACAGATCCTGATGCAGACCCCTTGTACTTAACTTGTTGTTGTTATTTTGCTGAAATGTGCGAGCTGGAAACAAAGAGCAGGCAGGCAGTCAGGCAGGCGAGGAAGGAGGGAGGGAGGGAGGGAGGGAGAGAAGGAAGGAAGGAAGGAAGGAACAGGACAAGGAGAGGGTAGTAATGTACAGGTCCCCCAGGCCCCCTCTGCAGTGCAAATATTTACTATTCTCACAGCGCCACGTCAAGGTGCCGTTCACGCGGGGGAGCGCAGATTTACTGCTGTCGTAAGACGTGCACCCCCCACCACGCACCCCCCTCACACACACACACACACACACACACACACACACACTCACACACACACACACACACACTTCCCTCCTATCCCGAGATGGAGTGTGGGAATCTGCCTCGTGTGGAGGAAAATGGTCACTTGAGAGACTCCATGTTGCCCACAATGGAACGTGCTTTTCCGCTGTCTAATCTATTACCATTGTCCATTTCCTTCCCCTTCGCCTTTTTACTCATAAAAAAAATCTCAATAGCTCAAGAAATCTCAGAGGAGCACGCAAACACAATGCATGTACTGTATGTGAATAGCCCCACATGGCCCCACACCTGTGCATTGAGCAGTGTGCGTTGAGGCGTTTCTTTTTATTTGGTCCGTTTGTTTATTCGCTCGTCTGTGCAGT
>NW_027468657.1:8308208-8323208 GCF_046254945.1 Alosa pseudoharengus
ATCCCCCCAATCCATTTCCGCCTGTGTGGAATCTGTTGCAGAAGCAGATTAAATGTCTTCCTGCTGCGTATTAATTAGCGGTGAGACAAAAGCGTCTCCTAGCTAGTCGCTACCTATGCCTGGCACCACTCAATACATTCCCATTCTTTATGTATATTCAATGAGAGAGATCCTGCATACACTATCAGTGCTATGCTCTCTGTCATCTTCAAATCATTTGGAATGCAGATATTTCTGCACAGCGTGGGGAAACTACATAGAGATACATTCTCTCTCTCTCTCTCTTTTTTTCTCTCTCTGACTCTCTTTCTCTCTATCTCTCTCATACACTCACAGACACACACAGACACACACACACTTACACTTATACACACACACACACTTAGACAGGTACAGCAGACAGGCTTGGCCCATAAAACATGGATGAAGGCAGATGTTAAGACGTGTCGCTCACTTTCGCAACGGCCGCAGGAAAGCGCCGGGAAGCGTCCAGCGTCTGCGGTCCCCGGTCCCATTCTTATTCGCACGCAGCCCCTCTCCTCGCTCCGCCTGGCCACACCACACCTCCTCTCCTCTCCTCGCATCGCATCGCCTCCCCTCCCTCCCTCTCTCCCTCCGCCGAATGTCCTCAGTCACCTTGCTCCGATGAGCTCAGCGTGTTAAAATTCACCATTTCCAGCGAGACTATCTCCCCTCCCGCACAAAATGACCGCGGCTGGGCCAGATTATCACCTATTGATGAAAGATTAAAGAGCCGGCAGAAGACGAGGAGATCAGTCGGGGCCCACGGATGCCGGGCGGCCCCTCCTACCTTGCCAGAAGGCCTGTGTGACTGCAACTGATAAAGGCGGACTGCAGACGACCTCCCCCCCTTCCCAAACATACACACGTACACACACATATACACACACACACACACACACACACACACACGTATAAAAGAAAACCTTTATGTGCAAATTCCTTCGTCCGTCAAAGCAGGCATATTCTGCCTATGTTTATGCAACCTTTATTCCCTCTGGAGCAAACCAAGTCCCCTACCTCACCCCCCCCCCCCACCCCCACCCCCACAAAACTCAGGGGCTCGACTTTCAGGCTCTTTGTAATGGCAATAGAATATTTATCCTCCCTATTTCCATGTCATTGTTTCTTGCCTTTTCAAGGTTTCGCTGTGAACGAGAGCGGAATTCGATCAATTTGTTCTCCGTGCAGCCAATTAACCTTCATGATTTTAGGCCCTTGCCCCCAAACCCCCTTTTAAAAAAAAGGAGGATAAAACATAATGGGGAAGGATGGCTGTTAAGTTTAACGGTGGAGAGGGAAGTGATTGAAAATGGGCTTTTTAATGATGTTCTGCTCCTCGTGCTCGACCCATTAAGGAGCACCGCGGGTCGCTCTGAAGCCAGCGGGGTTTAGGGGCTGGGGGCAGGCCTGGGGGACCGAGGTGGGCGGGGGTGCTGGAGCAAGGCTGGCTTGGCCTTTCAGATCCACACAGCCAAGAAAAAAGCCCCATCACCCACCCCTCTCTCACCACCCTGCCTCCACAAGTGCCCCGTCCCCCCCACCCTCCGGGGTCAAAGAAGTGTATGTGGAGAGGGAGGGGTGGGAGGGAGAGAGGGAGGGAGGGGGGGGGCTTGTCTTTCTTTTTTCATTAGTGCCGTTATCAGGCTCGGCAATCATGGCAATAATGAAAACCTCCTGAGAGGAGCACTCGTATTAGCACGACAATGGGGCCTAAAACAAAGAGAAACCTAATAAGTCTCCAGCCGAAGACGGACACGGGCCAGCGCGCCTCCCTCCGAACAGACGTCTAATTTAATATCCTGCCACACGAGATGATTAGCTCACGTGACGTCGGCTTCCTTGAGGACACGTTGGCATGCCCTTCTCAGACATTGTTTGTGCCGGCTCTTTGAAGATGGCTGATACAGAACCCGCCCCCCCATCCCCCACACCCTTCACCCCCTCAGACCACTACTCACACACACACACACAAAAATGGTCCTTGAAGTAAAGTGGACGCAGTGAGGTTCTTCTGCCTGACACAAAGAGTTATTCAGATGCTGAGTTGTTGAAGAACTACACGGCCTCAAATAACTCCTCGGCCGCCATCACCCCCCCCCCCCCCCTCAGGAGGAGTCTGTTCCACACATGTGCCAGATATGTGACAAGGGGGACGGGAGGGCGGGAGAGCGCAAGGTCAGGCCGAACGATGAGCGCCGGAGACCCGTCACTTCTGCTCGGCTCCACCACGCTCGCCCTGCCACGGAGAAGGGCATTTAATGTCACAGATCAGCATGCCACCCACCGTGGGCACCAGACACGGAGAGAGAGAGAGAAAGAGAGAGAGAGAGAGAGAGAGAGAGAGAGAGAGAGAGAGAGAGAGAGAGAGAGGAGCCAATTACCGGCCCTTGTGCTCCGCGCTTTTACTCACGCGCTCTTGCCCAGTCGCCCGCTCGCGCCACTCTCACTGCTGTTACATTACCCAGATCATAACAGTGGCGCGGTGTTTATCTTCCGACGGGTCGAACCGAGCCGCCTGTCAGGGCTGCTCTGTGTCGGCGGCTGCTTGCATCGGCGAGGCGTTGAGGTTTGCGTTGTGCTGCCTCTCAAGTGTGAAAAATGGAGAAGCAGGAAGAGAGAGGCCTGGTGTCTGGAGATGCCAAACAGAATGTACTTTGTTGTCTGTTGAGGAGAAACTCTCACCCCCCCCCCCCCCCCTCTAATCCACCCACTCACACATACTCACCAAACCAAACACACACACACACACACACACACACACACACACACACACACACACACACACACACACACAGAGAGCGAACCTACGCTGTTCCGCATCTTCCACCTAGCCGACTTTTGTTTTTTTCAATCCCTGTTTCTGGGTTTGACACCGAGAGGCACCGGCGGTTCCGTTGGTCTAGCAGGGCCCTGTCCGTCATGTTCACTGCACCTCACTGGAGTCTGAGCTCATCTCTCTCTCTCTCTCTCTCTCTCTCTCTCTCTCTCTCTCTCATCTCTCTCTCTCTCTCTCTCTCTCTCTCTCTCTCCTCCGGGGTTTGGCTCGACTCGGCGCGCTACGCTGGTCAGAGATAGAGAAGCGCAGGGCCTGACATCTGACAGACCACAACACCACTGCGTTCAACCCTCCCACTCCAACACACACACACACACACACACACACACACACACACACACAGAGAGAGACACATACTCACACACACATGTCCATGACTTGTCGTGAGACTTCCTCCTCCCATCGCCGACCTGCTTCCACGTGCAGCTCAAGTTGTAGGGAAGGGAGACAAGAAAAAGCCACGTGTGTGTGCGTGTGCGCGCACGTGTGTGTGTGTGTGTGTGCGTTTGTGTGTGTGTGTGTATGAGTTCTGGGTGCTTTAGTAGGGATGACAGTGGTTGTGGTGATGGTGGTGGTGTATGTGTGTGTGTGTGTGTGTGTGTGTGTGTGTGTGTGTGTGTGTGTGTGTGTGCGAGTGTATATGTGTGTGTGTGTGTGTAGAGGAATACACTGGGTCCTGCAGCCAAGATAAAAAAGAATACACAACACATAGCCAAGGCTGAGCCTGACACAGAGTGAACATCCCTGAATGAGAAGGCGCATCACATTAATTATGTAAGGCGCTGTGGGTGCGAGCGGTAGCGTAGCGTAGCGCGCCGCGCCGCGCACTGGGACAGGAAGTCTGGAGACGTTAGCGTTAGTATTCCTCCTCAGTCTTTGGGGCCCCAGCTGTTGAAGGAAGACACATTGATTTGTGGAGCTCAAGTTGCAGTGTGTCCAGGTGGGTTTTTTTTTTGTCAGTCTTTGGGCAGACAGGCATTGGTTTCATTGCGGCAGAATGCCACAAGTGTCTTGGAAAAACACAGTGGGGAAACACACACACAGTGTTAAGTTATCACAATACGAGTGTTGTAGAGGTATCTAATGGATGTGACAGGTATATGTGTAGAGTACCAGGCTGTTATTATGACAAAGATGCAACGTAAAACACAAAGAGCACAAGCACAGCTACTGTCTGTAGTAGGGACACTGCAGCAATACAGCGTCTATTCTCTCTAATTAGCTATCAGAAATCCAACCCTGCAGTTTTTTGCTGTTTACAAATATTTGTTTTCAACTAAAGACTGCACAGGGAAGGATGCCATATTACGGCGAGATTTCAGGCAGCTAGCTGACAGGCAAAAATAAAAACAAGTCCTACATGAAGCAAGCTCGCATATCTATTTTTTGCCATCGCTGCCCTGAAAAATACTTCAATTCTTTGCGTTCCATCCCGTTTGGTCTTTTTTTTCACTTACAAAACAGCAAATAAATCCTTAATAGAGAAACATCTCATAGGCTTGCCACAGCTAAGGCTGTTGCCCTGGAGAATTCAGTGGGGTTCAGTGACTTCAGCAATGTGCTTCTCACAGATCATTTCATCCTCTGCAGCCAATAAGTTTGCGTCCTCCAGCCAACCCACCCACCCCCACCTCCTCCACCACTGCCGATCCCCTCCACCCCCCACCCCAGCTCGTCCCCTCACAGATGTAATTTACTGTCAGCGTTGTCCCTATCTCTCTCTCTCTCTCTCTCTCTCTCTCTCTCTCTCTCTCTCTCTCTCTCTCTCTCCTCTCAGGCTCAAGGGTTTAGGAGCAAATTAGTGAGATAGCTCGGTCAAGCTTAAACACAGAAAATGCACTCAGTATTTGTTACAGTGTATTTAAAGATGTCCTCAACGAGGAATTCGTCAGGAAAGCAGGGGAGCAGGAGAGAAGAGAAGGGGGAACAGAAATGGGATAAGAATGAAATAATAATGAAAAAACCCGCATGCAGTCACAGTACCCGGATGGGCTAGCGAGTGTCTGTGTGTGTGTGTGTGTGTGTGTGTGTGTGTGTGTGTGTGTGTGTGTGTGTGCGTGCTAATGCATGCGGCCGCTGTTGTCGTGGCCCTTTGTGAGTTAATTTGAGGTCCGCCATTCCAAAGCTACTTGGAGGGTTGCGGAGCGGCCATGACAGCAGCTCCTTCTGTGCTCTGCTCTCCGCTCTCTAATGAGAGACTCTGCTCTGCTCTGCTCTGCCTCTCCTCAGACCCATGAAGGACACAGCACTAAATCCTGTTTATCTTTTCTCTTCCCATTCCCCTCGTTTTCCCTGTCTTCCTCTCCGTACTCCATATGTCTTTTCCTCGTAAAGGCCTTCCTTGTCTCCGAGGTTGGTCTGACCCCTGCGGGATTGCCCTTTTTGCTCAAGCACTGGGCAAGCCGGAGACCATAGGGTTTTTTTTTTTTGTTGAGAACTCTGCTCCTGCTGGACTAGCTGGCTAGCATGCTGTGCTGGGCTGTATTATGGTTATGTGATGGTATGCAGAGCCTTCTTAGGAAGAGCCCAGTCTCTCTCCATGGTCCAGTACCCTCAAGGTTTCAGTGAAGCGTGACAGTGCTTTGGCCATCTTTATGGTGCTTTTGAGTGGATACACTACAGGCCTGGTTGTTTCCACCATTGACCGCTAGCCTACTGATTGCTGATGACTATTGACTGATCACTGATTATCTCAGGATGGTTACCTCTGGGCTGTTGTCTAAATGGTCCATTAAAATGGGACTATTGTTATATGCTACAATATTGGTTGTGTTGCTAATGTCCCAGAAGCACTATGCTGCAAACAAGTGTGTTGTGTCGGCTGGCAAGTCATGATGGAGTGTGAAGAGGTGTCGTGCTGAGAAATAGAATTAGTAGCAGGGCTTTGGAGAGCCGCCACACACTCACACACACACACACACACACACACACACACACAGCACACACACACATCAGCACATGTCATCATCAACTGCAAGCCACGCTCATTACCAGAGCATCAAGCCATCCACTGGTCTGCACATCTTCCCTTTGAAAAAAAAGCCCACAGTGCTCTCTCTCTCTCTACGATGACAAAGTGATTTATAAAACAGCATCAGCGAGGCGTCCCCCCCCTCCCTCCCCCTCTCTCTCCCCTCTCTGTGCTGTTACACAGCTGTTAAACAGATGCTGTTTGTACCAATTTAAAAGCCACTGCATTGTTTGTCAACACCAGTTTAGGGATTCATTCTTTAGCCGGGCTCCTGCCGTGAAAAGCGTGCCGGAGCGAGGCTGCTAGGCAGCCAGGGCGGTAGCAGGAAGAAGGGGGTCGGGGGCGCGCATGTGGGGTGTTATAACATACGCCACACTTGGCATTGATTTACTATTGCCTTTTTAAAGTCATTCATAAAAGCAACGTTGCTGAAAGAGGAGAAGAAAAATTAGGACGGCAGGTTGCTGGACCCCAAACTAACTTGGGCCGTCAGCTAGCGTTGCGCGGCGAGGAATCACCGCGCGGCGTTTACCGAAGTGACTTGACTGTCAGACACACTCACCACCACTCGGCGAGACTAGATTGTGAATCACATCCTGATAAATTGACTGGTACTAATGCTAAGAAATGTGCCGGAGCTCCCCTGACTTGCCAACCATACGACAGCTCTTAACAAGACCATGCAATGAGAGTCATTTCCTCAATTATTAATATCAGGAGCACATGAAGGAGAGGTTGGGGGCGGATTAGGTGGGTGGGGGTGTTGGGGTAGATGTAGGAGAACCGTGCAGTTGAGTCACCCAAAAAAGCGTTTTTTCTGTCTCCATAAAATGGATGTTTTGTTTTTTTCACTGAAAAAAATAGTGAGTAAGAAAGACAGGTTTGAATGAATGAAAGACAACAGGGAAATGAGGGGTTGCTGGAGGACAGAAATAAGATGTGGGGGAAGGATGGAAGGAAGGAAGGAAGAAAAGAGGGAACGAAAGCTTGAGGAGGAGACGAGGAGGAGGGGAGACGGGCTGTTCCCTGCGCTGCATGCCAAGCGGTCGGCGGCGTGCCTCCACCAGGGTGCCCCTCCACTGTTTGTAAAAACAAGCCCATCACACTCCATCTTGCACTCCCGCGGGGGCTCAGGGCTCCGGGCTGATTTATGGGGGAGCGGCCAGGGCTGGCCTGCCTGGGATGACAGCAGCGCTTGGGCTCTCCCTCGTGGGCAGCGCTGGGGCTCGGCGCTGCCCACAAGGAGGGCGCAGCTGGCGCTGCTGCCGCTGGTGCTTATAGGAGAGGCCATGGAGGCCGGCGTGTTGACCCGTTTGTCTGGACGTAAGTGGGGATAGAGAAAGACCGCGGAGGCCTTCCGACGGGACCTTTAGGTGTTTCGTTTAATTTGCTCTGAAAGTCAGTCGACAGTGTTCATCATTCCCCCCCCCCCCCCACACACACACACCTTTTTGAATGGTGATCTAAGTATACTGCAGAGTAGGTCTGAGAGAATAGCAAAAATACCATACGTGGGAAGAGAAATCCAAAAATACAGCATCCTCCACAAGCAACATCCCTCCCTATCTAGACTGTGACTCGTTACCAAAAGCGAGTCTTTTTAGCGGCAGCGGCGCCAATCTCGGGAGACTGACCTCAGCCAATCTGTCCTTAAAAGGGTCAAAGGGATTAATGTTCTATCCAGTCCTCATTCATTGGCTGCTTGTTCCAGAGCATTCTCGCGCCCGGCGCTCAGAGAAAAGAGCGGAGCAGCGCATCGACTGCACCGTCTGCCTCTCCCCTCTCCCCTCTCCTCACCCCTGTGTTCTCCTTCACAGAGCTTGACTCCAGATGTATCGTTTTATCAGTTGGATTCACAGGCCATTCGGTGGAGAGCTACCCCAAAAAAAGGAAAAAAAATAAACGAACACAAGACACCAGCCCACAAGCCAGAGACATAATAACAGCACTAATGTCGCTTGTGGCTGAACAAAAACCAAATGTTTGGGCTTCACTGCACAATTTATGTCTCGCATTCATGTTTATGAGGGTCTGCAACAGCGAGATATAATTAGAAAATGAGGTGATCCTTTTTTTCCTGAACAGTAGCCACCAATATGAGCGGAATTTATGCGTTAGCTGCATGTGCTTCCTCTTTTTTGAATGCATTTGCAACTGCCATGTATCATATAATTGCTATCCAAGGTTCAGGTCAAAGTGTAAGCACCGCTATGCATACAGGATAAACGCGTAGCTGCCCAATTTATGGATATGTTAGATAGTGTGTGGATAGTGGTACAGCGTAATTCATATTATGTAAAGCTGACGTTTTTTTTTTTTTTAAGCACAGATTTTTTAGTACTTATCAACAACTGCAAGGCCCCAGTGATTTCTAGGTCTTGTGAAAGCTTGTCAAATCAGCCACGCTATGGTGCGACGGGGCGTTTGAGCACTCAGTCCACGGACCCACATGAAAGACTCTTCCCAGCCTCTCTCTTAGAAAGCGAGCGAGCGAGCGCGCTCATATGCTAACCAACATAAGAGAACGGCACATTCGCTCTACAGGATTACATCACCATGGTGAACCTGGAGGTTTGTCTTTGCATTTTTTTTTTTTTTCTGGAGGCAAAACATAGTCTGTTTTCCAAGCAGGAGCACATCAGCTGCCAAATGGGATGAGAGGGACTGGCAAATGCTCAAAGAGTTCTGGAATCGTCTCATCCCCCACCCCCTGTTCAAATGAAAAGCTATTCCTTTTTCACAATTGGGTGGGGGGATGGGTGGGGGTGGGGGTGGTTGTAGGTCCAGCCTTTTGCTGATTTGTTCCATTTAGACCAATTTAGGACAACAAACGAGATCTACAGGTGCGCATACGCAGCTGTGTAGCGCATCAAGAGGCTACACAATGAAACGAGGATGTGTGTATGTCAGTGCCAGTTGTTTCTGAGAGCCCGCATCACTTCCTCTACGCCCACCTCCTCTCATTATCCCCCACAATAACCTTGACACCCCCCCCCCCTCCCTTTGCTTTAATTGTGCTGGAGAAGGATGCCTTACACTGGGTCTTTTCACACTAGTTGCACGTGAGCGGAAGTGGAGAACGACCTGAAACAGGTGAATACCTTTATCTCCATCCAGAGCAGAACGCTGTTTTATTCTAAGTAGCTACAAGAGTAGACCACACAGTGCGCTGTCAGGAGGATTCAGCGCCTTGCATTTGAAGTGGCAATATTTACTGTTCCTCAGCGCCGCGGAAGCTACGCGCAGGCTCGCATATCTGGGCATACATATTTAAAGCGCTCCCCAATGCCTTCTCAGTCTTTCATCCTCACAAATTCAGAATTAACCCCCCCACCTCCATTCCCCCTCTGCATTTCCGATTTGTCAGCAGAAGCCAGGGACTGTAGGATGCTCCCCACATTCTTTTTACACCATTAAACTTTACTTCAGTTTCTGAATCTGGAGCGGGGGGAGGGGTTGGGGGGGGTGTTGGGGAGAGAGCCATCATCACCACCTGCTGATGTAGTGCTGTGTAATTAATAGGTATTAAATCCAAGATAGGAAATGTTCCCACTGATAAAACTGCTCAGCGCTGTATTTTAAGTCTTTTCCCGGAACTGATTGGCAAGCTTATTTTCCTGATGACTTTCAGCAGTCACTCACAGCAGGGGAGCCATCACAAGACCCTAGTTTCTAGTTGGATCATTAGAGAAAAGGGGGGAAAATAACATCAAATCCGCCGCAGTGAATGTCAGCCGTTGGGCTTTTTCCCCCACTTCCCCATGAAAAAGACGGGAAAAGTTTTTTCTGTCCTTCTATATTCGGGGGGGGGGGGGAGGGTTGGCTTTCTTTTCTGTCTTTTTCTTCCCTCTTTTTTTATTAATTTCAATGTGTTGTATAGTTGCTGGGGACCTTTGAGGGAAACATCTGTGAGCTGTGTGGATGGCGCATGGGCAGGAAGTAAGAGCCGTACCGTTGATGGCGTTCTGCTTTTCAGAACGATGCAATTTATGATAGAATAGCTCCCCGGGAGACCCTGAAAGAGAGGGGGGGGGGGTGAAAAAAAGCAGTGCATTCGTCTGTCCCTCTGTATGAAGGGAAATAGAGAGAGAAAGAGAGCGGGAGAGAGAAAGAGAGAGAGAGAGAGTGGGAGAGAGAAAGAGAGAGAGAGGGGGAGAGAGAGAGTGGGAGAGGGAAAGAGAGCAGGAGAGAAAGAGAGAGAGAGAGAAAGAGAGAGAGAGTTGTGTAAATGTCGATCTGTATTCAGACCATTCACGATGCTTGGAGAAAAAATATGATTTGAATATGTTTAGGGCTGTATTATTTGGTGCCCAGGATGCAGCTTCGTCCTCAACTGTAAGCGTGTGAATGTAGCCAGAAGGGTTGGGGAAGTGTGTGTGTGCGTGTTTGGGCCAGGGGTCGTTTAATTTTTATATGGGAATTCTCTGAGAGCAAAACTGCACTATAGCAGGTGTGCTAGCCAGCCTCAGCCATGTTGTATAGGGACAATGGTAAGGCTCACTCTTGTTGCCATGGTGATAACATTGACTTTTGGTGATGAAAAGCCCTTTCAAGATGTGGACTTGTGAGTGCTCCGAGGACTGGAAATTACCGGCTAAATTTTAGCCACTTCAGCCACCACAGTCGATCCAGAGCTTTATTTTTCTATTTCATTTTTTAAAAATTTCCATTCTCACGGGTGAATGTGAAGGCGAATGTGCCATCAGCTATGTGTGTATGTGTGTGTGTGTGTGTGTGTGTGTGTGTGTGTGTGTGTGAAGGTTTAATCCTTCCTTTCACCTATTCACATACCATGCGTATGCTTACACAAAACCCCACATTGAGAGCCCACAGGTAAAGGCTTAGCCACATCTCTCCAAGCTGAAGAATCCCATGATGTGAAATTGATGTCTGCCAAGCACAGCCTGTCGCCTCCCAATGCTGCTGCTGCTGCTGCCACTGCCTCCTCATGGCTGTGAACACAGCGCTCACACCCCCACATCTGCCATAGCAGAGCTAAAATAGCCTCACCCCCCCACCCACCCCCAAACCCAACCCACCCACCCCCCACCGCATCAACTTCAGCAGCCCATCCGTCAATCTCCCCCGATCACGCTTTAAAGAAGACAGCTCTGGCAGGGCTGCCGCTGGAATTCGCCTCCAATCTTTAAATATTGATCTGGAGCCCAAAGCTGAGGTGCCCTCTCAGAGTTCAGGGAGGGAAAAGGGGCGAAAAACAGATAATTAGTGATTTTAATTGGCCAATCTGTCAGGCTTGGGGATGCTGGTTGCTAGACGCGAGGCTCGAAACGGGTGGAAGTGGTCAATGGAAGTCCTCATCACCGTCTTGTCGGGTGACCTTCGACGTACATCACTCGACGCAGCATCACAGACCTGTCCGCAGGATCAGATGGAATGTTCTAGAGAAATAAATCCTTAGAAAGCCTTTTGCATACAGCATAGGCCGCAATGGTGAACATGCATCTTTTTTTGTTTATTGTGCTCTCAAATAATGTCTAATGTAAGGCACCCCCCCCCCAAGGGCTATGTAATTGCAGGCTTGTCTTTGTTTCTCAAAACAATTCAGCTGTGTGTGCTTGCATATCTGTGCAATACGCTGGAATGAAGTGCTGTGCTTTTTTCAAGTGAGCTCTGCCCTTAGAGAGGCGAAGCCAAACGCTGTTTGTTGATATTTGGGGAAGCATTTGTGCACCCAGAGCACACTTGGTGAGTGATCTGTCCAGATGGCCAATAATGAAATATGTATGGATTCAAAAGTGCTGGCTTGAAAGAGCAACTCTGGCTGACAGGCAGGAATAAAAAAAAAATATATATATATTTATATATATATATATATATATATAAGTGAAAAAAAATTCTTTTGAAAATTAAAGTGCAAAAAAACAAAAAATCGATGATGAGTCTAGTCATCTTGAGCAAAAGGGAAAGGGAACGATCTGCTTCTGTGTAATGATTCAAAACAATTGTCTTAAAACGGACTTTCCGCCAAAAACAACAAAGCATTTCATGCCAATAATACAGGCTCAGACATATTTTTTTTCCTCCGCACCAAAGCTTTAAAATATCATTACATATTTATAGCAGTCCGATTCTGACGAAGCCGTCGACAACACAAGGGCCTCTCTCGTGTCCCTGCCTGCCGCTTTAGCTGACTGCACTGTTTAAACTAGCCCTTCATCTCAGTTTGCCCATAAAACCCAAGTATGCATGAGCTTCAAATGGACAGTCCCCCTCTTTTAAATTGCTATTACTGAAGTGTTTCCAACCAGTGCCTCCGCAAGAAGTCAAAGAAATAAGTCTAAAGAAGGCAGACAGGGCGATGGGGAGGTAGGAGCACTGCACATGAAAGTAGAAAATGCGTTTTGCGTATGTGTGGGTGATGATGGGGTGTAGTGTGTGAGGGATAAAGCAGGGCTGTTCATGTTGCCACAGACTTTGGCTCTTTTACTCCCGCGTACAGCACTGACATGTACTTGGGAGATGAAAGAGGCGTAACAAACCATGGTGAAACCCATGAAAGGAGAGCGCAAATGAGCCTAAGCTGAGGAATCGCGCCAGTTTAAAAAGGCAAATTTAACAGCTCTCCCTCCTCCTTCTTCTGCTCCCCATCTGTCTGTCTCTCTCTTTCTCTCTCTCTCTCTCTCTTTCTCTCTCTCTCTCTCTCTCTCTCGATCTGCAGATCCCTCTGAAGGGTTCCACTGCCAGGACGAATGCCGCATCCTCGGACACTCGGACCGTTGCTGGATGCCCAGGGTGCCCATCCCGGCCCGCGTCAAGTCCCCGGAGCACGGCCGCAACGTCATCGCCATCGAGGCGCCCACCATGGAGGTGCCCCACTACGAGACCTGCGGCACGGCCAAAAGGACTTTTGCCACCTTCGGGAAGGACGGCTCGGACGACGCCGAGCGCGGCGAGCTGAAGGGCAAGCGCGGGGTGGTCGGCGAGCCGACTCCGCAACAGTTCTGCAGCCCCAAGGCCAACGGCGGCTGCGTGGCGGGCGGCGCCCCCGTACGCGAGGCCGGTAACGGCCGCGAGGCAGTCAGCCCCATCACGTCCCCCGTGCGCCTCAAGAGCCCCGTGGCCAAGGCGCAGCCTCAGTCGCAGCCCCTGTCCAACTACGGCACGCTGAAGTGCCGCGACGCCGAGCGCATCGCCAACCACAGCCTGCTGCGGCAGCCCGAGGGCAAGGACAGCGAGCCGGCCGTCCGGGAGATCAACACTCTCCTGCAGGACGGCCGAGACAAGGAGTCCCCCGGCAGTAAGCGCCTCAAGGACATCGTGCTCTAACCCTGCGGAGCTTCTGCTGCCCCAAGCTGACCTCCTTACAGCACCTCCTCCTCCTCCTCCGCCTCCGCCTCCTCCACCTCCACCAACTGCTCCTCCTACACGGATAGCACTCCTCTCTCCCCTGCCGCCACTGCTGCTGTCGTCGTCACTGCTGCCACACACTCACAAACACACACATACACACACACACACACACACACACACACACAAGCGCACTTCTGTGTGTGTATATGAGTGAGTAAATGTGTGTGTGTGAAACAGAGACAGCCTGTGTTCAGGAGCGTGCGTGTGTTTGTGTGTGTGTGTGTGTGTGTGTGTGTATGTGTGTGTGTGGGGCACACACAGAAGAGAGAGTACATGGAGGAAAAGAAATCAGATGTGGAGGTATCCAGGAGGACACATGTCTGCAACAAAGCCTTCTCTATAGCAGCAATGCAGATGTACTGTACCAGGGCCGCGAGAAAGAAGGACCTAGAGAGAAGGAGAAAGAGAGAGAGAAGGAGAGAGAGACAGCCGACAATGGGAGGGTTCGCAGAGTTGAACGTGTGCGTGAGTGCTTCAAGGGCCGTCGTCGTGGCTTCCTAGTAATGGCAGTAGTTACTTGTGGTTTTTTTTGTGTTATTTTTTTTTTATCACAGTTTGGTGGTGAACAGATAGAGGGCTTATCGTGTACTGTGTAACATGTTCCATGCCCTTTGCTTACTTCTATATCCACCATTGGAAGTGACTCTGCGAGGACTTGTGTGTGTGGATACTGTTTTTTGACTGCTTTGAGCACAGTCATGCCTTTTAAAGACTTGGAAGTATTACTTTCTGATAATGCCTTTTTGGTACGCAGTTATGCTTTCGGCTGCCAAACTCACTCTTCTTCGCTTCTTGTTCTGCTGAGCTCTGTGTTGGGACCCTACAGCTGGGGACTTTTGAGGGTGGGGCCGGACACTTGCTGGATTTTGACCCCCCTCAGTCAAACACGGACACCTTTCCGCTCAGCTCCACTATACACTCCTTGATGGGAAAAAAAAAAAAAAAAAAAAAACGCTCCCCTTGTCTATCTCATTTCATTTCTTCCCCTCTGACTTCCTCATTTGTCTGATAAGACAACCCCTCCTTTTCCCTAAAGACATTCCAGTATCAGTAACTGAGGTCTTTACAGTATTTGTTTTATATCACTGATGGAGCTAAATGGACTTCCAGTATATCAGCTGCCCGAATTCCCCGGGAGGACTGAAATAGGAAGGCGGATCCCTCCTCCAACCTTAACGAAGAAATATACATATATAAATATATATAAATATAGAACAAAAAAGACATCGGACTCATTGTTTTTGAATTCTCCTGTGCCCATTCTTGATTGTAGCCAGTGGAGCGCAGTTTGCTAGAACCGTGTGCTCCGGTCTTGTACTTTTTTGGAATTTTGACTATGGGGCTAGGATAGAAGGGGTCGTCACTACGTCTTGCTATGTGGAACTCTGTATAGGGTTTACTCTTATCATTTTTAATAACCTGTTGTTATGTGACAATCCCTTTAATGTTTTGTTGCAAGAGTTTAAAAAAATAAACATTGGTGTTCAACTAAAGCTAAAGTAGCGTTTGTTACACAAACACAAAAGGAAAAAAGATATATGCCAAAATATATTTTATAAATAATTTAAAATGTATAATGAGAATATTTAATGCTGTGTAGTTATTTTATCAGTAAGTTATACTTGAAATTAATTGGCTTTTTCTTTTTTTCCTTTGTTATTTTTTGGGCTTTTTATTGACTATGATTTTTCAATTGAACTTGGATTTTTGTTTACTGTGTTTCCCCTGGCAACTGTTGATTGCAGTCTACCTTGTTGTAAAGAGTTTCTTATTGGTCAGTTCTTGTGCCATCAAGTTT
>NW_027468657.1:8328208-8388208 GCF_046254945.1 Alosa pseudoharengus
ACCCCTCGGAGACCACTCGGCTCTGAGGCTCCTCTGTCCGAGGCAGGTCCTGAAGGTCTCGCTTCTTGAACAGACAGATGCGCCACCTCCCCTCCCCTCCCCCTGGTCTCCCTTGGCCTCGTTCCCCGAGGATCATTGAAGTTCCCTGACCTCACCGCTCACTGCGTCCACCTCTCCAGACCCCTCCCTCTCTCCCTGGGCAGCGGAACGCCGATGTCGGCAGCACGAAGGCCTGCTTCTCGTTGACCTCCACCACAGGATAAAAGCGCCAATACTGGGCCTGGAAATTAAAGACTGTGGCCTTTCGGAGGCTCTATTATTGTCCTCCTCGCTGGCCACGCGATAAATCTCCAGTCTCCGTGCCTGACGGACGTGCATTATTGGATTGCTGATTAGTTGACCTAAACTTTCTGCCGGGTCCCTGATTTACGCCGGCTTGGCCGCCATAAGCCACTCTGACCCACTTGATCCACACATATAAAGAAAGAAAAAGGAACATGAACAGCATTCTCCTGCATCACTTCAGAGGAGGGCGATTTCACAAGGATGTACTGTGGAAGAAATCTAAGGCAGCGAGAGTCCAACGCATTTGAATGGACGTACAGCACAATAGTGAATCAGTGGGTATCACAAAGGCAAATGTACAGGGATCAGATTCAAAGATGAACGCTTTCTACAAACTGAAGCAAATGTCATGTATAGGATGTCATCTTTGGTAGTGAAAATATTCCACAACATAAGTGACCCTGGGGACCCAAGACATTTATTTTGACAGAGATCGAGTGCAATTCCTATATCTGTGAGATTCACTTGTGTTCTCTTCCTTTACAATCCATGCCATTGTGTTCAGCCCCCCCCCCACCACCACCACCCCCCCACCCTCTCCTCCGCTGTCTGCGTCTTTTATACGAGTCCTAAGGTGATGATAAGAGAGAAAAGAAAAATGATTGGGTTGATCCTTCCAACATTACAGTAATTCAAGAAGATGGATTGCGGTCTAAAGTAGGATCAGAAATGTGCAGGGGGTAGCTAAAATCAGAGGAGCATGTCACTTCACATGTCAGTTCATATAATACTGCCATACTTTGGCCGACAGAAGATGAGAAATCTATGAAATATGCAACAACTCTTGCCGCTTTTTCTTTTTTCCACCCAATGCTCCCATTATTCTTCTCTCTCTCTCTCTCTCTCTCTCTCTCTCTCTCTCTCTCTCTCTCTCTCTCTCACTCTCTCTTGTTCTCACTCCACTTTCTTTCTGCTTCTCAGCAAAGATTTGAACTTTCATGGCTCGGCATTGTTCTTTGATGATCTAGTGGCAGGCCTATCTGAGTCCAGAAAAAGAGAGACTCTTGTTGTTATTTCCATCAGTAACACATTCTCTCTCTCTTGTGTATCAGATGGAGCATTTAGCCACCAGCAGATCAGACTGGTGTGCTTCTCTAGCGTTGGATATTATTCTCCCATTCACCTTTTCCCACCATTTCAAGGGTGACTCATTATTGCCGCGTTGACAGTGCTTTCCGACATGCGAGGTGTGCCGTCTTTAGGGGTAAATGTTTTATTTTGTTTCCCCTCACAACACGTATGCTTGTGCTGTATGTGTGTGTGTGTGTCTGTGTATGTGCGTGTATACGTGTGTGTGTGTGTGTGTGTGTGTGTGTGTTTGTGTGTGTTTGTGTGTGTGTGTGTGTATGTGTGTGTGTATGAGTGTGTGTGTGCGTGCATGTGAGTGTGTTCTGTATGTGTGTGTCACCATAGCTAACCTAATTCAGGGGGCTGTGATGTAGTCGTCACTAATTGCCATGCTCATTATAAAGCCACAGCGGTCCTACCCCGAGGTGAGGCTGAATGCAGTCAGTTACTCATATTACACGTGGGTGAATGCCAGGGAAAAGGAGCCGAGAAAGAGGAGGTTCTGACAAGGCTCTTTTTGGAGAGGTTCTACCGCAACACACTGAGGCAGCTCACAAAGCTGGCTGTGCTGCTGAATGTCTCCCTCATCGTTCATCTAAGGAATAAGATAATGTCCAATGACAACCACTAGCCTCTCTTGTCTGGTGAAGGTCACAAACAAGGATTTTTGGTGACCGACGATGGTTGTCTGTAAATATGGCAGCTGGAACGTACTAAAATACATTTACAAAACAGAGGATACAGCCAGATGATAATCTTTGCACTCAGAACAGTAATTACAATTAATAATATGATAATAATATCATTATCTACCAATTATATTTATTAACAATAGACCAAAATACAGTTCTTCATTAGGTCATTAGGCAAATTAGAGTTGGAGATTCTGCTTCCGTAGTGTTCTCATGCCCTGGTGCTACAATCCCAGGAGATGCTAGCGTACCGTCTTAAAACGTAATACCTTTCAGAGGCTTGTTGTGAAGTAGAGGCAAGGAGGCTCCAGTGCTTTTCCCCATCCCAGAGCTGCTGCAGATAAAAGAAACTCCACAAAGAAACTCCATTTGTATGAGCAGCGCAGGGAGCTACATGGAAACATATTTTTCACATAGCCAGAAGAAATGTGTGCCATGATTTCAGTGGCAGGAAGATAAAACATTGCCCGTAGGACTGGGAGAAAGAAAAAAAGGAAAAAAACTCCAACAGTTTTATAATTAATTTTCTGGTTTCATCTTCTCTGGTGACGGCTCTGGTTTTATTTTATTTTATTTATTTTATTTTATTTAAATTCATCCTGCTTTGTCTCATGTCCCAAGACGGGTGTTCCTATTGATAAAAGTTTTCCAATTTGATGTCTAGAATTGAAACTATGATAATGATACTGTGTGTGTGTGTATTGTGTATGTGTGTGTGTGTGTGTGTGTGTGTGTTTGTGCATGTGTGTTTGCGTGTGCGTGTGTGGCTGGATGTATTAATGACGACTTTTCATAACCCATAATCACAACATTCAGAAAGACATATTTCATAATTACGTACAATGTGAATGTATGCGAGGGTGCTCTGTCTTAACATAAAACAGGCCTGAGATTAAACATCTCTCCCATTGGAAAAGAAATGCAGCAACACTGTCAACACTGAGTGGGGGGAAGGGAAATCCATCAAATTATCTGTCCACACAACGAGTGCTTTGATACAAATCCTACAGATGAAACAACATCTCAACAAAAGACATGGGAATACTCATTATTGTACACATAAGAAAGAAAGAAACCTCAAAGTTATATTTCAATGCTCATACCACAGCATCTTATACAGCTTCAAGGCTACAAACAATACTAGCATATAATCAGTCTTTAATGAAAGAACATTATTTGCTGTCGAGAGCAGAAAAAGCTGCTCACCAGGCAACCAAATACATTCCCGCCCTTTCGAGTCCCCATGCTGTGTCTTTGCAGCATGGTCTCAGGTCTTGGATTCAATCACTAATCAAATCCCAATCAAAGAAGCACTTGTGGTTCTCCCTCAAGTGAGCAATCAGTGGTACATATCAATTAGAACCATAATGACAGGGAAGCAGATGCAAGGAACTTGATACAAAATCTGGGTGATGGGGACGCAGACAGACAGACAGACGTCTATACGCTCAGTCACACATACTCTCTCTCTCACACACACACACGCACATGCACACGCACACGCACACGCACACGCACACGCACCCGCACACACACACACACACACACACACACACACACACAATCACAGACACACACACACACACACTATATATAGTGTAGCAAGTGCCGACATTCAAATATCTCACCTATGAGGTGAAATGCTCTGGCATGAAAAGGGTTTAAATCACATCTCAGTAGGTTGCAACATGGTCACAAAGATAAGTGTACATGAAGTAGCGAGTGCTTGAATGTGTTCTGTTCTGTAGTTAGTGTCACCGCTGGCTGAGTTGAGGAGACGAGCGTTGTTAAGTACACCTGCAGCGCTCTCCTCCTGTCTCTTCTGATCGGTAATTAAGTCGCTAAAACAAAAGTGGAGAGCCTGCCAAGCGCTTTGAGGACAGGTGACTACAGATTTAACACCACCAGCAGGTGGGGGGAGAGAAAGAAAACAAAACAAAGTTGGATTTTTTTTGCTTGTTGAAATGTTGAAAAAAATACTGGTTGGTAAAAATAAACAGAAAAATAATGAGTAATCAACAAAAGCAAACAGCGCATAAAACAAAACAAGCATGGATGCGGTGATGAGGTTAGACCTGTGAGGAAAATGAACACAATTACATTGAACATAATTAGACCAAAAGTCTAAATTATGTTGCATTTCCAGTCATTTCTCTCTGCAGTTAGAGCTATATTAAAGTTCTTACAAAGTACATTTCTATTCCGTTAACATATCTTCTGCATAGCCTTGACAAGCCGTAAAATGTTACAAAATATTCCCAGCAATAGGACATTTTCAAATGACCTTGAGGGATGTTCCTGCATCCACAGCTGTGTGTTGGCTGAGTTTTGTCTGAAAAGGTCATTTGCAAGTCCTGCAGGCCCAATATTTACAGTACAAATAGAGAGGACAGCAAAACCAGAGCTGACCTCACAACACCCCCCCATTCATCTACCCCCCAACCCACACACATATACACACACACAAACACACAAACACACAAACACACACACATTCTTGCACATGGACACACCACACACAACCACCCACTTACACTGCCTTTGGCATACAATGCATTCCCCAAGAGAGCTGGGAAGCTTTCAAACTATACAGGATAACCAATAATGAACCTCAGCTCCCAACTTTAAATACAACTCGCTCAACAGGAAACACGGAACTCGCACCGGAAGAGAACCCAAAGTGATTTCATGGACTGTTAGTGTGAAGGAGAAAGGAACAATCTCACTGTACATAGGAGGACTCTAATGCTCTAGAAAAAAATTAACAAAAAAGCAACAAAAAAGTGTGTTGCTATAAGAATGCACTGTGATATAACATGCATGCTGAGCCTGTAGCATTTCCTAGACTGTCCGTCATTTTGAATACACAAAAAATGTCAAATTTTTCAACAGATATCTCTACAGGCAGATTGAAGAGTGGAAAGAGTGACATACCCTACTCACATACACACACTTGTATACAGTATAGACAAAAATTACACAAACGCCAACACATATTTCAAATAAGGAATGAGCAATGACACAGCAAGGAACAAGAATGGACAGTAATGAACAGGAAAGGAAATTCCCTCATCCTAGACAGTGTCTACAGGATTTCACTAGAGTTGTAATTAGCCTTTATGTTCTGATCTCTGGGTATGGTCTGTGCATATGAAAAGCATTCCTTCATGTCATCTCTCAGCAGTGTGGTGGCGATACCCTGGAATGCGAGTCATTAGGGCAGAATGGAGCCTGTGTACCCGATGACAACATGCAGAAACAGAGAGAATCATGCAGACCAAATGACATGCTTGTCCTCTGTGGAGTTATGGCACACCGAGCTGGCTAGCCATAGCCCTAGTCGTAGCACAAAGAGAGCTTGAGACATAGACCTCACCAACAAAAAGGACCCAAAGCTGCCATATTTGCCCATATATGGAGATCTGGATCTCCTTATATGGGCAAAAATGGTACCGGATCTCCTTATATGGGCAAAGATTTTTGAGCTTTTTGGTTCCTTTTTGTAGGCGAACTTCAGAGGTCTGTTGACAGACTCTGGATCCTGTCCAGTCCAGTGATGATGTAAGCCAGATCTGGCTCAGCCACATTCCCTAAATTGGCTACTTAATTCTGACCAGGTAAAGGCTTCCAAATTGGCCTACACACAGCCCCAATCAATGCATCTTCTCATTCACTAGACGTGTCACACAGCGCCTCATCAGAGTTCACTGCATGCCAAACACATCTTTTTTTTCTCTGTTCAGGTGGAAATGTACATACCCTTCCCTACTCAGTTCATCTGTTTGTTTGCGTGGCTCGATTGTGAGCTCTCTCGATTAAGCCCTACAGTGGGATGGCAAAACAGATGGAATATTTATTCAACAGGAGGGATCTTGAGGTGTAATGGTGGCGACAGCAATACTAATGAAGCCGCCACTATTCTCTCTGGAGCGCCCTGGCCAATTCCGTAGCTTTATCACCATTTAATATGCCACCTGATATCAACCTGCTGGGAGGAATTTGTTGACATATTCGAGTTGCCATGGAGACGCCGTTTGCGTGCGGATGACGGAGGAGGTGTCTTTAAGGCAGAGAGACTACCATCATCATCATCATCATCATCATCATCATCGCTGTCCTTCATGTCTACTTTCTCCTCATTCACACATACATGGCTTCGGAGGAGAAAGTTACATTTGGGTTGTACCTTTTTTTATTCTACGACGCGGTCAATGCCAGCATCACGTTTCTGCTTCCCGTGGCCGTGACATTCAACTTAATTAGCCTGGTCTACGGGAAATCGGAACAAAACCTGCCACAGTGATAATACCAGCAATAATAATAATGATTATTATGGAGACATCAATCCACTAAATTACACTGCAGCCTTCCCTCAGAGCCGCACACTTTGTTTGTGAAACAAAAGAGAGTCGCGCAGAGTCTGATGAGAGCCCCTTCATTATATTGGGTATTTGGCATGATTAATGTATACCTGCACTCCGGCTGAAGGATGTCTGAGGCTAGCCATGCTGTGAAGATTTCCCGCACAAGCGCTCCATTCTCTATCTGGGGGGGAAATGAGGCCTGTGCAGTCCCAGGGACTTTTACTGTTAACAAACAAAAAGTCATGCTTCACTGTGCACCAGAGTCTCAATGGCTGGGCCTACTGTAATTTTCGTTTTTTTTCAAATGTGAATTCGCATTAAGTTTCGTCAAGCATTACACAATATTCTTTTCATCCTCTTTATTTTTTTGTAATGTTTCTTTTCCTCTCTGCTGAATAATTATTTTCCCATTCTGTAACCATTTCATCAGGATAATTTATCTCTGCCTGTTTTAATGAAGTGATAATTTTTGCGATAATTAACGTAATCCTGCACCAAAGCAAATTTGCCTAATGACTGTTGTTTTGATAGTCAGAATAGGGAGGACGCCCGAGCCGGAAGGGATTCGGGCTGGATGCCAATCTCTGTGACGCCGTGCCAGGAGGGATGGATGGGGTGGGGTGGGGTGGGATGGGTTTGGTGTGTGTGTGTGTGTGTGTGTGTGTGTCTGGGGGGGGACGTGTCAGGGAAATTTACTCGGTGACCTTAATTCTCTCTGGTGCCTTCTGGAGTCCTAGTGATTGATCCAATAGTCTGAGGGATGGGCCATCCAGGGGTGACCTCTTTGGTGGCAAGGCCTACTCCGGCCGAGAGAGAGCTCCTCTTGCCCTCCCCTCCTGGTCAGATCATACATCTGTTGGGGGACAAAAATAAAATTCACCTGACCCCCAATAGCAGTTTCCATTACAGTTATAAACTGTTCATGTATTCTTGAGTTTTGTATCATGTGTTGTGTTGTATTGTGATGAGTTGTGTTGTGTTGTATTGTGATGAGTTGTGTTGTGTTTTATTGTGATGAGTTGTGTTGTGTTGTGTTGTGTTGTATTGTGATGAGTGTGTTGTGTTGTGTTGTGATGAGTTGTGTTGTGTTTTATTGTGTTGTGTTTTATTGTGATGAGTTGTGTTGTGTTGTGTTGTGATGATTTGTGTTGTGTTGTATTGTGATGAGTGTGTTGTGTTGTATTGTATTGTGATGAGTTGTGTTGTGTTGTATTGTGATGAGTGTGTTGTGTTGTGTTGTGATGAGTGTGTTGTGTTGTGTTGTGTTGTGTTGTGTTGTATTGTGATGAGTGTATTGTGTTGTATTGTGATGAGTTGTGTTGTGTTGTATTGTGATGAGTGTGTTGTGTTTTGTTTTGTTGTATTGTGATGGGTTGTGTTGTATTGTGATGAGTTGTGTTGTGTTGTGTTGTATTGTGATGAGTGTGTTGTGTTGTATTGTGATGAGTTGTGTTGTGTTGTATTGTGATGAGTGTGTGTTGTGTTGTGTTGTGTTGTGTTGTGATGAGTTGTGCTGTGTTGTGTTGTATTGTGATGAGTTGTGTTGTGTTGTGATAAGTTGTGTTGTGTTGTGAGCACACCAGCACAACTCATTCACTCACACACTTTCCTATCAACTGTGTTGTTGAAATGGCAACTTGAAACCTGAGGTATGGTCTCTGTGACTGCTGTCTTCAGAATTGGATTTAGGGAAATTTGTTTTTGGTGTCTTTTTTTTAATTTTCTGTTTGGACATGTTGACAGTCCATGTTCATTCCATTGGGTAATTACTGTGGAACCCCCATCAGCAACAGCTTATGCACACGCCTATTTTGTGGGTTACAGCAAGCTCGTGTAAGATGAGCGTATGCCGGGGTCCTTGCACACGCAAACACTCCCACACACACACAGACACACAGAGACATACACACATGCATACAAAGTCATATTCTGAACCAGCTTTGCCGCTTGAATAACCGCAATTTTACAACGGAAGCTGAATAAGTGTTTTTTGTGAGCTAGGCTAAAGGGGATTAATGATGCTATTCAAAGCAGTGCTTTTATGGGTGCCATGCAGAGGCTTTGGCTGGAGCAGATCACTTCAGCGCGATAACTTCAGTCAAGGTTTATCGTTCTGCCGCAACCTTCAGTGCATGAAAAGCACCTGGCTGTACAAAGGGCGCCGAATGCCTTGTGCCCCCCCCCCCCCTGTTCAAGGCACAGAGTTTTGCCTCTTACACTGAGAGAACTGCTCAGTTTTTGGATTTGTGTTTTTTTTTCTCTACGTTTGGTGATGTTCGAATGGTTTGTGTTGACTGGCTGACACAGTTCACAGGGAAAACGCAAAATCTGATGTTATCCGCGATAGATGGTGAGCGAGGTTTGTTGACTCTCACAGAGAGAACCACAATTATGTACATTATACATCAAACACAAATTATAGTCAAACACAAATACACTGGCAATGATAAAAACAACAAATCCTGTGTGATGAGGAAAATCATATGGTAAAGTATGACAACTCGTTATGCTTTGGACTGTTCATTTTAATTCAAATGGCACTCTTAGACATTTACCAAATACCGAAAAGCACACAGGATAATGACCTTTCCACTCCTCTAGTGTGCTCCAACTCTTCGAGTTCATCCCTCCCTCCCTCCCTCCTCTTTCTCATTCTCTTGCCCCTTTCTCTATTGTCTACCCTTCAGTCTATGGGAGTCTCCATCCTCATGGTCGACTGGGCACAGGAATTGGCGTATATTTACAGTGGGGAGAGGACTCGGATTTCATTATCAGAGCAGAGGCTATCATCAGAGTGCCCTGACAGTCTCCAAGTGAAATAAGAGGGTGCACTGACAACAGCCATTTTCAGCCAAGACGCCAGGATAACTGAGGAAACGTGAAGACAATGGATCAGAGAAATGCACCCACCCACCCACACACAAACACACACGCACACACACACAAACACACACACACACACACGCACACACACACACTCACAGAGATAGAGAAAGAGAACAAAAAAGGAAAGGAAACAAAAGGAAGCAGTCCAAGAAACAAATACAGCCAGACAAAAAAGACAAAGGGAGAAAGAAACAAACTAAAGAATTAAAAACCAGGAGGAAGATAGGCAGAGGGCGAGGAGGCGGACCTGCTCCTCAAAAGGAGACACTGTTCAGAAGCCTCTGTGTTGACTGAAGGGGCTGTAAGAATGTTATTGCCCACAGCTCTTTCTTGGCCTGGAACAGCTTTCAGAGGTCTGTAGGCCAGCTGCAGCTGATTGTCCGAAAGACAATAGTCTCAAAGGGCATGGTGGTCGCTCATTAAGGGCCTCCAATTTACTTAGGGGAACAATGGCATTCCAGCCCGAGACCCCATAATGCCAGGACAGTCTTTCACACCCAGACACACACACATCACGCACACACACACACACACACACACACACACACATCACACACTCACACGGGGGCTGTTGGTTAGTTGGGGTCCTATTGGGGGGTCGAGTCTGGACAATTAAAGAGCCTGTAGGGTGGCTGTCACAAAATGGCCTGAATAATTTAAACATCTGGGATCAGCCTCTATTAACCAAGGTGACATCATCAGCCACCTACTGGGCTGGCTGTTAACAGCTTTGGTTGCCAGCCGGATGAGTTCGAAAGAAAGCACCGGGGAGGAGGAGGAGGGGAGGAAGAGTGTGAGGAATGTGTGTGTGTGTGTGTGTGGTGCTGGTGTCTAGTGACACACTCTGGAAGGTAGTGGAGTAATCACACACACACACACACAAAAAGCTTAAGCCCATTACCAGAGCAAAGAGACTGCTTTTAAGTTTTATTTATTTCATTTCTACTTAAGGACACAGCACAACATGAAAAACACTTAAAAATTCCTTTGGAATGCAGATTCTTGCGAGCACTCTGCCGTGTCCTCAACACCTGATGATCTGGCGTTGCACTCCCTGGTTTGCGATTTCTCCTCCTGCCCCCCTTGAGCTTTGTAATCTTTTTCCTGGCGCCCTGGAACAGGATAAATGGAGCAGATTTTGAACCCCTGATGTTTAATTGAAGACTTGTTAATGTTGTTCAAAGACAATTGAGAGAAATGATAATTTGACTGCAGGGCTTGCGAGGGTTTCTCCACTTTTGGATGTTTTAAACCAATTATAGGAAATCTGTCCTCCGCCTCCTCCTCCTCCGTGTCATTAAATAGTTAGGGTGGGAAACCTATTTAATTTGACCTTGGCCTTTCCTCTGTGATTCGGCTCCGTGGAGAGAGCTCTCTGTTTTTTAATTAATAATTCATGGCCAACCGATAGGAGGACTCTGGTGAGCTGGAGCGGGAGCAACACTTTTGTTTCTTCACTCTGTCCACACACCTCTCATCCCAGTCTTACGCTCAAGTCAATTACACACATTCGCTCGGCTTATAAACATCTCATTTAATGGCCTTCACTTTTTAGGGGCTCAAAACGAAGGTTGACAAGACACATCAGAAACAACTGGAGGACTAACAGGAAGGACTCGCAGAATTAATAGGTAGCTCAGATGAGTTGATTAGAAGCAAGCTTAATCTCACTAATTAAATATACAGTCATGTAAATAAACAACTTAAATAATTACATTGCGTGCAGGGTAGTACATACACATGTAGTTCAAAGTAATTCATGTGATCAACTGGAAAAGTTCACTTTATAGATCTTCCTTGGAATTATGAAATAGTAAACTTAAACCATTAGCAATCAGTCCATCCTCGTGATCGGAGATGTCATTATCATCAACACTGTTATTTGTGACCATGCAAGGCGAAACCAGTCGTCTTGCGCACAGTGCTATTTTGAGAAAATCCACGATAAACAAACGTACGGGTTAAAATGTCGAATTTCAAGTTTTTGCATAATTCGACAGTATACAGTCTACACGTTCATATTGTGAACAAATTTCACGGATAAACATACGTTTTGACTGTTAAACCCTGACTTTATTTAGGTGAAGATTAAACACATTAGCAGTCATTCCATTTGTCCACACCGCTATAAGGTTTTACGGTAGAGCTAAAATGTAGCCTACTCATTAAGCTACTCGTTACTCTATGTGTAAGCTCTCTATCGTTCTTGGCAGATGTAACCGAATATGAATGTGAAAGACTTGCCTTTCAGGGCACGAACGGTCAAAAGCACAAACTTTTAGAAAAATTTTACGGACATAGTGACACCTTATGACTGTCCCTGGTATTAAAGCAACACCAAAGAACTTTCCCTCTGTCGCACGCATGCTATTTGTTTATCCAGCACCGGCTTTGCAAATAACAATGTCCATAGACAAGGTAGAATATGTTGCACGATTTATGAAAGTACGATGTATTGCGACATCAGATGCAAGTCAAATTTGTAGTTTCTTATGTCTCATTCCATCGAACTACAGATCCGCTACCCGATCTGGCAAACTTACATAGTGCGGTTATAGCCGATAGAGGGCTGTGAAGCGAATGCAGAAGTGCCGTTCACCCTGTTACAAGTTGATGAACCACTGAAACGATTTTGGAAACATTATTTTAAGGTACAAAAAACTCTTTGGTGTTGCTTTAACTACGGGGCAGAAAAAGACACTCACTCGGTTGATAAAACCACTTCAAAGTCATCCGCTTCAAAGTCACGCTACCGTAAGGCTAATAATAGCTGTGTCCTCACACTATCGCACATGACAATTTACTTAAAAAGGTGATTTTCTCCTCTTCTGGCGTATCGTGACAGGAGAACCATGCCGACTTTGGATGCGGTTATCTTAGCGATACTTTTTGCAATACCCTCGATATACATATCGTTGGAAAGCTTAGTCAATGGCTGTTCATTTCAATGACACATTAACTTAATTTTGTAAATTTTACCAAAACAACTGGTTTCGCCTTGCAGGGTCACATTTGACTCTTCGTCGTCATCTATTTTCATTGTCTGAATGATTACGCTCATCAATTCATCATTACCAATCTCAACACTGTCCTCGCTGTTAAAACACTGGTTTGCATTTGCATCCACTGCCTCCGTTGCCCCTGCAGCAAGACCGATAGCTCATTAATATTGAAAAGGCCCTTTCATCACTGATTAGCAGACAAAAGGGATTTCCTGTAGGACACAGCGAGATAAAGGTAAGTGATTGAGAGCCCTTATGTCCAACTCAGCAAATGCAGCGCTCCCCCCCCCTCCCTCCTCTTCGCCGCAACCCAAGTCACATGACCGCGTGACAAATGAGCTGGAAACATCCACACCGCCTTTGTAGTCGAGTCCGACGGGCAGTTGAAAGTGTTCCGGAGGGCTCTTTTTTTAACTCGACAGGTATAATTGCCTTGCATCTTTGGCCAGCCTGTGAGCTGTGAGTCTGGGGTAGCGTTCCGGGCATCCTGTCGGGCTGGGTTAAGCCAGGCCCAGATCACCCAGGTCCTTGTGCCTCCTATAACATGGGCTAGGAAGAGCATAAGGGGCCGGGGTGGGTGGTAATGTGTGTCAATCTGCCTTGCTGATGCGGAGCAGGAGTCTGCAGGGATTGTGTGTGTGTGTGTGTGTGTGTGCGTGTGTATGTGTGTATGTGTGTGTGTGTGTGTGTGTGTGTGTGCGTGCGTGTGTGTGTGTGCTGTGTGAGAGTGAGAAAGCCTTCAACCACACACACACACATGCACACACACACACACACATCCACCTTTCTTACAGCTCTGGCCTGTATGCCATTAATATTCATTCCCTTTATTTTCACGAAGCAGGGAGCTCCACGTTTAGCATCAATGGAGACGCAGTCAAACAGTCAAATGCGAAGGGAGGAAGTTGGCTGTCTCCTTCCCCTGGGCCCCATATTAATGAGGTTTCGCCACGATGCAGCCAATTACAGCCACTCCCAGACAGATGCCTCCGGTCGCCGATGATCAGCCCCCCACCCACTACTACCACCCTTCCCCCCACCCCGACGAGGCCCTCCTGAGCACAACTCTCATCATTCCCCACTGACAAACTGCATTTTTATTTATGACGCCTCAAAAAACTGTCATCATGTGATGGACAAATGTGAAAATGCGCATACTGAAACATGCACGGATGCGTGCCGATATGCAAGCATACATACATTTACACATGCAAGTAGGTTCCCTGCATCCAAACCCCTGTGCAAATAATGGCTACAAATCTGTCTGTGAAAACAGAAACACCATTTCATGTGCTGCCTCTTACTGATTTATTTGTGTATAAGAAATGTGTGAAAAATAGACCTCTACGTACATGACAGTGTGTGTGTGGGGGGGGGGTTCAGAGAACAGGTAGTATGTGTGTGGCAATATATATGTGTGTGTGTGTGTGTGTGTGTGTGTGAGAGTGTGTGTGAGCACTAAGCATACCATGGTTGCATAAAAAGATGGAATACTAATGTGATTACAAGTAGTGACCAGGGGCTGGGCATCGTCACATAAAGGGACTCGTGTCCGCTCCGGTTCTCACTTGTGCGCAGCCATAGAACACAAAAGCCAGGAAGAGGGATTGGGGACCGGCGAGGTCACCAAATCACCCCTCATTTGTGAATTTGGAGTGCACTACTGAATATGCCCTCCTCCAGGGTAAAATGGCACTGTTTTTTTATACTGTTCCTTTTTTCCCCCCTTTTGCAGAACAAGCTTCTATGGCAGCAGCATTCACTGTCTGTGATAGGAGGAGAGAAAGTAATGGCTGGTTCCAAGGTGAGATATATTCCGATTCCAACCAGTGCAGAGCCACCATCACTGTGAATGAATGAAGTTCTCGGGCGCCCACTGTTTGGAGTGCTAAGAAGCGCTCTGCCGCAGGGAGACCTTGGGGTAATGGGCATGCAAACGGGAAGTAAATTACAGTTTTTATGATACCACACAAAGCAAGACCGGCCGCACCGGCGTAGCACGGCGCCTGGAAGCTATGGTTCTGTTGTCTGCGGCAGTAACCTTGGCGCGTGAGCGCAGTTGAAATGTGCAGGGTAGAGCGGAGCGGGCCTAGTGAGCTAGCATGCATCTCAACGTGCACTCTTAAATATTTCACCTTCCTCTGCTCGCAGGTTACACAAGAGAAGGTGCAGAAGGTTAATTAATAATGATGGTGAAATCAAGTCTGACAGTACAACGGGTCTCTGAAGCACTTGAGCAAAGCTGGGAGCTGGGAGAAATGTTGTCTCTGACAGGAACAGTCTCATATCTCCTGTGGTGTGTTCGTGTGCAAAAGCGAGCCTGCTAGTTGTCTGCAGAGGTGTAAAATTCCAGCTTTAGAAAGTAAAAGTCCTGCCATGTATTGGTTCTACCTGCGCACTTAACACAGGTGATTTCACTAATTAGCTGATCTACCTGGCTTAAAGGGATATTCCACCATTTGGGGAATTACACTCATTTTCCACCTCCCCTCGAGTTAAACAATTGATTTTTACCTTTCTCCAGTTCATCCTGCAATTCTCTGAGTCTGGCGATACCACTTTTAGCTCCAGCCTAGCATAGATCATTGAATCAGATTAGACCATTAGCATCTCGCCTGCTAGCATCACGCTTGAATGTGACTATAAGATTTCAGGTACTTTTCGCATTTAAAACTTCTCTTCTCAAGTTAGAAAGTGTAATAAGACTAACGGAAAATGAAACATGGCGACATGGAACTATACTCTCATTCCGGCGTAATAATCAAGGAGCGTTGCAAACGTACCATGGGCGCAGCAGCACAATGATATCACCCAGCACCTGAAAATAGTCCCCGTAGGCTATAACTTCCAGCAACAAGTTTGAGCTGCAGCAGATTATTACTGAATAATCTGATATGAACTGGAGAAAAATAAATTTCAATTGTTTACTCAAGAGAATGTCGAAAATGAGTGTAATTCCCCAAATGGTGGAATATCCCTTTAAGAGTTGTGCTCATTAGAATCAGCTGATTAAGTGAATGGTTGGAACAAAAATGTGGCTAGACCTTTACTTTCTGAAGCCAGACTTTTACACCTGTTTACCTGTAGCACTGCTTGGTAGCGTAAGGTGCTAATAACATCAGTCATGTCATAGGTTTCATCTCCAGGCTTCACACATACAGTACTGATGAGATATGCTCATCTTTATAGTGAGTTCAAAGTGTCTTGAAAATATAAACAATTTAGCATGACTCTCTCCTCAAACATAGATGAACTAGTACACTGCTGTTCAAAAGTTTGGGCTCACTTGAGGGAAATTCTACTGTTTTGGCTATTCGAATAAAACCAAACCAATCAGAAAAGACATGTAGACATAGGTGATGTTGTAACTGTTGTAGTGGGGAAAAGCACAGAGGCGTGGCCAGAGAATCGCTGGAGGAAGACTGGAGCAAAGCTGTTATGAGCAGATACATCTAAAGTGTTCAGATCACAAAGAACCTTTGATGCAGACTAAATGCTAAAAGAGAGTTTGACTCCATATGCCATGGTTAAAAGAATGTGATGGTTTAGGCGGTGCTTTGGTGGGAGGAAATTTCTCCAGAATAAATTTGTACATGTGGGAAATTTGTACAGGATAAAAGGAATCTTGAAGAAAGCTATCAGTCCAGTTTGCAACACCATGCCACACCCTGTGGACAGAGCTCAATTGGAACCAATTCCCTCCAAAAAGAGGACAGTGACTGAAAGCAAAGGTCCAAACTATACAGTACTCATGTAGGGAAGAAGCAGTCAGCCAGTATTCTGTCTGTAATGGAGAGGGATGGGCAGTGACCCCACACTGGCAGTGTATGTCTGGGTTCACTACAGCAAATGCAGTGTCAGACCAATTTTCCATGTTGATTTGTTTCAGACACATCATTAAGGCCTATTACATGCAATGAAAGGTTGTGACTACCTTCAAGCTTTCCTTCAACTGGAAAAGGGTAATTTATGCCCTAGAGGACCCATCATCATGTCTCTGCATTAGCATCATTTTTACTGTGGAAAAAGAAAACACACATGCTAGCAGGTGCGTAATGATGACCACGCGGTTAATAGCTCTGGAAAGGCAATCAGAACAGCAGTCCTCTCGTCTGTCTCTGTGTCTGTTTCTCAGTCAAAACTCATGTCCACCTTTTGCTCTTTCCCTGGACAGGCGCAGGAGGATTTGAGAACGCCTCAAGAAGGCACATTAATTGTCCATTACAGATAGGCTGTGGCAGAGAGAGAGAGAAAAAAAGGCCTCTACCTGCTCGGCATCAAAGCAGCCACTTTATTGGAGGGTCCGAAAAAACAGGAGCTTGAATTAGGAGGCTCTTGTGTGGCCAAGGCGCGCTGCATTCATCTTCCTGTGAGTGGAGGCTCTTTGTTGTCCTGTTGTGACCAGAATGAGGAATGAGATACTTGGACAGTGGCTACACGGGTCTGGCCCAGCCAGAGAGGTGGCCCTTTATTGGCAATCTGATGGCCACTTGCGGATGCACGGACATGCTCCCCATTTGTTTGTATGGGGGCTATATACACACAAGCAGGCATAAACACACACACACACAAGTGCACACACACACACACACAAGTGCACACACACGGGCGCACACTCAAACCAGGGCTCAAAAACAGAACCACATTCAATTGTATTGTACATGTATAGACCCTTTCAAGAGAGTTCCATTATCAGCATCATAATTGGCCCCACAAGACTTCCTTTTTAACATTCCATATGTTATCTTAATGCAGAGGAAGTAGATTGGGGCCCAAATAGAATGTTCAAGCATTGTTTTTGTTTACCTTGTTGAAAGGGTCCATAATGCTCAAGAGCACACTTGCTCTGGCCAAAATGTAGAACTTGATTCAATTAAGAATGTCTAAATCCGAAGAGCTATGGCAAGTTTTATTATTTGCTTGAAACAACCAAGTACCTTCCAAGTATCTTAAAAAACAACAACAGTGTGTCTATGTGCAAATTGATTTTGTTTTAACAAAAAAGGAAATAGTTTATTGTTATTTGATAAGGAGTCTAAGGACTATTAATGGCATTGTTTTTCAAACCATCCTCTCATGACAGCATTTTTTGACAACTGAAACTTTTGCATGCTAGCGTATAAATAAATCCCAGCAGAAACGTCTGGCAGACAGGCACCTATCGCTGCCTGGGGAGCCAACAATTGTTCTCGCTTGGCTGGTATTCAAGTCGCATCAGAGCCGGTAGGGCGATTCATGGACCAATACAGCAAAGTTGTGACTAGAATTAATTGGCCCTGATTGAGCCGATTGCCAAGGTTACTGCGGAGAATCAAACTGAGGAATGTCAGAGTGGGTGTTTTTTTTTCTCTCCTTCTGATTCTGGCACATTCTCACCAATCACTCTTCGTGTCATGACAGTTCTAATGACGACGTTGCCTAAGTGGTGTCAGTCGACAGGACAAAAAGCTATACAACTTGCACAGCACTAACATTAGAATAGACTGCAAAGCATGCCTTGGTCAACTTACCTAGGCTATGCTAAGGGAGTTGTCATGCAAGTGTACTATCTTATCTACCCTGCCAATTACCAGAACACCTACAGTGAAAAGATAGCAACGATAACGTCTGTATCATACTGCTACTTAATGTTAATGAACTCGCTTATCTAATACAAGGATCAACTAATCATGTGTTAGCAAATAATCAAATTCAAGCGACTTAAAACGTTATCACATTAGCTGTCTATTGCATACTGAGGGGGAGTACAAGGAAGAGAAACGGAGTATCTTAAAAAAGAAAAAAAAACTAAGACAGAGTGACTGCGTTTACCCTGAGACCACATGTCCTCAGTGGTGGAGAGAACGCTGGTGTCATGCGGGCGCCTGTGCAAGAACTAAAAGCTTCACACATTTAAAGAGATAGATGATTCCCACGAGTGTCCATGATGGTTCAGTGGCTCTTAGATGAAAGTGTTTGCTGAATTGCAGGGGAGTGAAATCTGTGCAGGGTCTGTCTCTCTCTCTCTCTCTCTCTCTCTCTCTCTCTCTCTCTCTCTCTCTCTCTCGCTTCTCTCTCTCTTGCCTCTCTCAGGTACTAGCACTCAAACCATGGGGCGCTGCTCAACAAGGACATTAGTCAATGTTCACCAGCCTCTCGGAAACACAAGTTCAATCCCTTCTAATGCCATCAGCTCTCGTGCCATGTGCTATCTCCCAGTGGCGGAGGCAGAGGAAAGTCAACAGGGGCAGTGAATGGATGGATGGTGCTATGGCAACAGCCTCCTTGGATGATGTCCAAAATAATAAAATAATTGGCCACTACTTTTTTTATTTTTTTATTTCAGGGGTGGAGACCTGTTTGGTTTGAAGTTTGGTTGTGGGTGCAAATACACAGCTACCATATTATAATTATTATTACTTACTAATTTGGCTGCCGTTTTTAGCCAAAGCAACTTACATATGCATATGAATTGAACCCACTACTTTTCAGGCTACTGCAAGCCTTATCCACTACACTCCCACCACCGCCCATAAACTGTCTAGTTTTAAATGATTTTTCCCATAAACATGTTTTTGAGACGCATTCAGTAACGCATGTCCTGTGGAGCATTGGTCTGCTCTGGACTGGAAGAGAGGTGAGTTAATGGCACTAGGGGCTCATCAGCGCTGTAGGTGGCCTCTTTAAAATGACCCCCGGGCTGCCGCACCGTCTCATTTAACCGCCATGTTCCTCCTGAGCCGAGGGTGACCTTCAGGTGGACAAATTAACTCAGTCTTTAATGTCACTTTTAAGGGCCGATGAAGCCTTTCATCTCCGAACGGGGAATATGGCCGATGTTCTGGGCTATGTGGACGACATCCATGGGTAAAATTGGAAGCATGAATACATAAAGCTGGCCCTGGTGGTGACAGAAAGAGAGAGCCTGAGAGAGAGAGAGAGAGAGAGAGAGCCTGAGAGAGGGAGAGAGAGAGAGAGCCTGAGAGAGAGAGAGAGAGGGATAGAGAGAGAGAGAGAAAGAAAGAGAGAGGGAGAGAGTTGCAGCAGCAGCAGGGGTTACACTGCAATTAAAATGGTGCATGCTCCAAAATGAGAGCTGCGTGCCATGGCCCATAATTACATACTAAATACTGCCACCTGGGAGTGGCTCGGTGCCTCCAGTTGGGTGTATTTGTGTCTGTGTTTTTCTCTCATACACCCCCCCCCCTCTCTCTCACTCTCTCTCACACACATATGCACAGAATGTGTGTTTGTCTGTGTGTTTGTTTGTTCCTATTGGCTAATACTGTTTCACATTCAAGGCACATCGCATGCGATGAGATGGAAATAGCATGCAAGGCCCTTGCGGGGTTAGATTGTGATTACTTGGAATGAGGCGGACTGACCTGAATAGCTGATTCCTGAATTATCAGTATTTCTCTCACATTTCTAATTGTCAGCCTTTTGAAATGATATTTGGAGAAAGTGAGCCTGTAAGGAGATACACACACAGCGTACCGGGGAGAGAGGGAAGGAGAGAGGAAGAGGGAAAGACCATCACTGTCTGTCTCCTGCATTTTAGTCAGTGGAGATAGATTAGCCAAAGCTAGAAATAGCTATATAGCTACGGATAGATATAGCTAAACATGCAGATGCTTATGCTATGTATAACTGTATTGCAGAGTATGTTTAAGATGGGGGAGGACCCATATTTATGCCGCTAATACATCTCAAAAGTCAGGTGGGCATGAGACATGAGCGACGGCAAACCGCTCATAGGCAAAGCTAATTTGGTTCATTTCAACGAATGTCTTCTGGGGGGTCCTAGCCATAGGTATAGAATGGTTGGCACTAGATTGGATCAGTCAGACGGACAATAGGTCCGTCTGGTGCTGTCAGGCTAGTTCTGAAGGGCTAATTTGCAGTATAGCTGTACCAGGCAAATATTCTACTAAAACAGGGAGCCATCTGTGACCTATGAGCAGTCTGTTATAAACAGGAAGTTGAAAAATGGCTGGAAGGTGTTAGCATTGAATGCCCTAGCCCTACGGTCCTATACAAAAAATAACTGCAGTTTTTAAGTGTCAAAACACTGCAGTTTTAGAAAAAATCCTTGCAGTATTTTGGACATGAAACTGCAGTTATGTTTTATGAGGAGACTGACCCACATATTGCTTTATATTAGGCAGATTCTACAGAAAAATAAACAAAAGGAGAAAAACGGCTGCTTTTGTCGACTGGGATGTCTGCTTCTATATCTGTGTTGACATAACTGTTATCATACTGGAGCATTTCACCCAATATTGTGAGATGACAAAGCAATAATTGTCCAGATTCCTTTATTATGACCGCCGCTTGCGAAGCGGTCATATAATGATTGTCAAAGTTTTTTTTTTTTTTTTTTGTTTCCCCCGTCATTTACTTCCTGAATTTTTGGTCAACGATACCCGGGACACTGAAACACCGGTGCACTTGAAATTTGGTGGGTATGTAGCCCCACTAGACTTTTACGGAAAAATTTTGTTTCGTCCCCGTGGGCCACTCCCCCCCCACCCCGTGCTGGGCCCCCCGAACCGCAAAAAAAGCAGTTTTTCCTAAATAACTACCTGAACCGTGGCACTGAGGATGAAGAATCTTTTATGGTATGTTGGTCTCAAGGGCCCACATCAACCTGGCCCATAATCACTCATTTGTGATTTGCACCCCCCCCCCCCCCCGGTAAAAAATGAAAATGCAATATTATTCTGCTTTATCGCCCCTATCTTCAGTTAAGATGTTCAGAACTGCACCAACTTTTAAGTGTATGATTGACCTGGCATTCTCTGGGGGTATGCCAAGTTTCGTAGAATTTCATCCATGGGGGGGGGGGGTCTAAAAAAAATTAGGTTATGTGTATATTTAGTGACACACACACAGGTACCCACATACTATCGGTATTAGAACGGCCGATACATAATTACAAATTCAGTAGGATTAAAAGAAAGCCAAATATTCATCATCATCATGGCTGCATTTCCAGTATTGGCGATAAGTAGTCGTTTGTCCACTAGATGGCGCATCGTTGCAGTGAGACGTAATTTTGTTGGAAGTTAAAAGTGGGTTGGAAAAACAATGGCTTCCTACAAGGACTGTTTACTGCAGAGAACGTCTGTTCACATGAAATGTAATTCCCATTTCTTCTTGAAGCCGAAATAAATCTGAGGATGTTTATCGGACATGCTTGGTTTTTACTGTAGGTACGTTAATCTTATAATATCAAGGACCTAGGTAATGTTACCGTTAGCGTTGGTTGAGTGATGGAGGCCAATTTGATTGATTGCATTTGTAGAAAACTATAAATGCGGTTATACCAAGCAAATTGATAGCAGCACTGTAATTGTATCTTTCGACTGTCATTTGTTGCACATGCTACAAAAATCATTCTGTGCAATGGAAGATACAGTTTTGCCTATACATGCGTGAGACTGAGACGCCTGTTTATTTGTTTTAAGTGCGTGCAGGGTGTGAGAGGGGAATCGATGTGCTTTGATTCCAGCTTGGTAGTTGTAGTCTGTGAAATTAAAAAGCACGTGTGTGTGAAGTATCCAAACAATGACACCTTCATTTCATTATGGCTGCTTTAGCAACACACCTTAAGCTACTGTGTAGTGGGTCCCATTTAGAAGTGGCTACTTCATTCGCGCTTTCCTTGACTCATGGAGCTGCGTGAATTTTATTACAACTTTTCGCCACGATACTGTAAGGCGTAAGCCATTGGTTTCCAAAGGAGATTTTATTTGTGTCGCCAGCATAGCCTATTGACAATTTATGTTGTAAATAGGCCTACCTTATAAGCCTACCTGTAGCTTAGGGAAGCTAACAGCTTTCTATTAGGATCTAGTTTGTTAGTTACAGTTTTGTCATAACTCCTTGATGCATTTTTGCATTTAGAATAGCCAGAGCGTGGATATCTCAATCGAAAAATTAAACAATATCGGGTGCCTATGGACTAGGCTGGGTGAACCCAGCCTGATCTGCCCGCTATTTGTTTTTTGATTTCTTAAAAGATTGAGCTTGGTCTGGTGAAAGCCAGACTAGTCATGGACCTCAGTTACACAATGCAAGGGAACATGAATCAGCCTATATTTGCACGAACAATAACGGACAACAGCTCTTTAACTTTGGCCCGTTAAAATGTGTATGAACAGTCTAGCGACGCATTTCATCAAGGCCCATTTGGACATCAGTTATTTGCACCACTGGTTAGATGTAAAACAGCATTTCGTTTCAGACTACTGTTACTTAATTTGTGCATTAACAATAACGTTTCACACTACTGTTACTTAATTTGTGCATTGACAATACATGGATTTCTATGGAACGTCACGAAAACATGCGTGCACAACCAAGAGGCAGAAAGCACCACAGAACAGCATAGAGCAATGCAAAGGAGCAAAAGAATAAAATGAGTTTTTGTGCTGAAAACGGCAGCAATTCGAAATCACGATGGTTAGAGAATGTTAAATGTGTTCAATATCCCTAACGGAATGCATGTCTTCACCAAAAATGTCAAAATACAATGTTATATTAATAATCCAAATGAACGTCAAACTTTGAAATATAGTCTGAAATGAGATGTTATTATCATTGAGACAACAGGGGTATACAAAAAAATCCGATTGTAGCTTACAGCAGCCGACTATTTAGGTTAAGTTTATAATGTTGTGGACGGCCACCAAGCGTCTTTTGCCTCACGGCTGCGCGCGCATCTAGTTTTGTTGGTAAACGGGAAACCCGTGTATAAAGTATCACATGAACTAAAGATGACTAAAATCTTATGTAGAAGAAGAAACATTCACAAAAAATCCATCCATCCAAAAATGACTTTTGTTTTGGATAGCTGTTGAAAACGGCATGGAACTGACAGAGATGTTTTTGTTTATAAATAAATAAATAAATAAATAAATAAATAAATAACATTATGCTGATACCTTTTGCTTTTCCCAAATACAATGTAGCCTACAGGTGTAAGTGACCTTTCATCAATCCAGTTGCAATGGATGAACTGTGATGAACTGCCCTACTTGTGATTGTTTAGAGATTTTAAAGGTTTTATAACAATGCTACATCTTCTTTGGCTATTCTACAATCTATTCACCTTTTCAGCACCAGTAGGCTACTTTCTGTGCAGCCGCACACACACCCTCAGGCATGCCAAACAAGCATACACAAAAGTTTCAAAGAGTGGGGGATGGAGTAAAAGATGGAGACAAATTGAAGTGTGATTTATTTTCGCGGAACGGATGTACAGGACTGAGCCGTCATATTTTGTACCGCTATGCGGTACATCTAGTTGTCTAGAGGAGTCACATGTGTCAAATTAAGAATGTCTTACAGGTGCACAGCCTTTGTTTGAAGAGCCGAGATGTTGTTATAACCTGTAGACATATAAAACTATACCTCAGCGACATCTAAACGGAAGAGCAGCTAGAGTTATAGGTCAATTTTGAGATCTCTCTCTGGACTTTATTAGGGGCTGATAAGAAAGAGCTAACCCTGTCAGCTGATCAATAACCGTATGTATGAAAGATAGGTACTGCTCTCTCTAGAGAGCATTCCAAACGAAGGAAGTGTTTGCTCTCTTTGCCTTATAGAGTGCAGGTGCTCAGAAGGATAGGAACTTGTCAAGTTTTTCAGTTGATCTTCAAGTAAAAGCCCAAGTTCAAATGAACTGCTCTCTAGGGCTTGATGACAAAAAATAAGCATTCAGAGGCATGGTGCGTTCATCTTGGCATAAGACTAAAGCAGAAGGGAATTGGTCTTTGTTTTTAAACGTTCCCCTTCCGGCTATCCACCTCGCAGTCCCCTGAACTGTGCAGAGGTCGCCATCCTAGCTGTCTCCAATGATCTCCCTGCGGATGAGGTTTGTTCGATCATGACAATGTGTCACCAGGCTCGAGGCACAAAGCCTGCCTGGACAGACCTGCTCTCTAACCTTAGGCTGTTCTTAGCAAGCCGTGGGAGGAGGCTTGGCGGACAATGTTGTCTAGGTCAAAGCTCTTTTCAGACAGAGTACACATCAACTTGCCAGGACTGCAGCCACCTTTGTGACACTGGAAGCCTCCGGAAGACACCCCCACCCCCACTCCCCTAAGTAGAAAAAAAAGAAAGAAAAATAAATAAATGTAGTCAATTACTATGGTACGTGTTTAACATTTGTTAAAATGGTGACGCTCAAAACAGAGAAAAATACCAACAAACACCCGGAGACACTAGTGAGTAATCGATGGCGAAAGCCAATTATTCATGTCAGCGGGGCAGCAATTGCACGGTGGCTGGTGATTGGAGAGCTCACCTCGGGACCGCGAGTGAAATGTTATTACACCACTTCACCTAAAACGCCATTCCAGGGGACTTCTCCCATCCTATTCTTCAAGGCGGTTTTATTTTTGTCCGCTGTGCACCTATCTGAAATCTGAAAGATGTACCCCATAGACCAAATAAGTACACAGCGTACTCCAAATGTCAACACGGCACTCTGAAGATGGTCTTGAGAATTTTTTGTTAGCACACCATCTTTTGACCTTGTGTCCCGATGTCCCAGAATTCTTTCAAGGCAAAGATCCCTCAGTTGAACGGTGGCTGGTGATTGGAGAGCTCACCTCGGGAGTGTGAGTGAGATGTGATTACACCTTCACCTTAAACGCCATTCCAGGGGACTTCTCCCTTCCTATTTTTCAAAGGGGTTTTATTTTTGTCCACTGTGCACCTACCTGATCCAATGGAAATTCATCACCATAAACATTCCTCTGACGGACTCTCATAGTGACCATTCATTGCTCACATGCCTGCACATATGCGGTGCACCAAGTTTAAAATGACAGGTGTGAGTGTTTGGATAAAATGTATTGAGTAATATGGTTTATTTACGAGCGTATCGATTATTTTTTACTCCTGGCCGTCTGACCCAGCACTAGATTACTCATCCTCAGCCCACCAGCTTAACCCCAGATCCAAGCCACTTTTCATTCACCTACACCCTCCCCTACCCTCCCCTTTATATGTGTGTGTGTCTCTCTCTCTCTTTTTCTCTCTCTGTGTTTGTGTGTGTGTGTGTGTGTGTGTTTACTCTGTGTGAGAAAAAGTGTGTGTGTGTTTCTCTCTCTCTCTCTCTCTCTCTCTCTCTCTCTCTCTGTGTTTCAGTTTTTTTCTTGCAGTGCCATACTACAATTTGTCAGGCAGCATTGATCTAATGTTGCCCACATAGGAAAGAAAGAATGGCTCAGGCCAGGATGATTTTATCAAAGCCAAAGGTCCACCTCCAGTTTCACATGGCTGCAGCCGGATCAAAGCAACTGTCCAGTTTAGATGAAACATGATGTCTTGGGCTGTCAAAGGATGTGGCACCTGTAATTGAGGGATCTTTGCCTTGAAAGAATTCTGGGACATCGAGACACAAGGTCAAGAGATGGTGTGCTAACATACAAGTCTCAAGACCAAGTTGGAGACATTTGGGGTACACTGTGTACTTATTTGGTCTATGGTGTACATCTTGCATTTTTGTGATTAGCTTGGAAATCACACACACACACACACACACACACACACAAAAACAAAATTACCAAGCATTCAGTGTTAAGTGTGTATTTTTCTGAGTCTCTGCTTTTCTCTATGAAGAGCACAAAATAAAACTCCCTTGTGTCAAAAGCATGGGCCCTAAAGGATGGCGAAAATAAAAAGAAATGCTCCGACATGAGTCATTAGATTTCAGACCATTACGGGTACACTGAAAATATATATGCTCCCCATCTTGCAGTCAATAAAGAACACAAGCCCAGCCCAGGGGTGACTTGTTGATTTAACAGCTCTTATAGGAAAGGGAGAGAGGGAGAGCGAAAATGAATGAGTGCGAGAGAGAACTAATTTGGTGAAAAAATAAATAAACAGACAGACAAATAAATGGGCTTTTCCCTCGTGGTAGCAACCATTCTTCTCCTGTGTTCTTAGAACTCAGTCTCAAGGGGAGGGCCAGGGCCAATATATCCTCACCCAAGTCAGCCATCAGTCATACCACTCAAAACTTCCACATGCTGGAAGGAGGGGTGGGAAGCTGGAGTGGTGGTGTGAAAGGGGGAGGGAGGGAGAGAGAGAAGGAGGGAGGGGTGGAGAGAAGGATGGATGGATGATGGCAATAGATTGCTGTGTGTCTTTTTCCCAAGTGTCAGTTTCTAGATGAAAATGGTCTATAGATCGCCTCCAGAGGTGGAACCCTTTTCTTTCTTTCTTTCTTTCTTTCCTTCTTTCCTTCTTCTTCCTCTTCTTCTTATTCCTCTCACAAGGAGCAATCAAGTCTTAGAGAACATTAATTCACAGAATCGGCTCGGCATTTCCGAACAAATGCTATTGTGCTTCACAAGGACCATCTGCGCGCACAGTTCATTTGTGATCTCGCCTTATTTGTGGTAATTGTTCTTAACGTTTTGCAATTATTGTGCCAGTGTTCTCTGTGAGCGTCTGGCGAGCGCGGAGCCTTGAAGCGAAAAAGCAACGGCTCTTTTGTCTTTCGCGAAGACGTCTTGGAAACAACATGAAAATGGCTTTGCTGTAAAAAAAGGCTCTAATCACCAGCATAACATACTCAAATGGAGCTGACTTCTGCCTGTAAAGTATGCGTTTGGTGTTGCCGTTCTCGTGTCACGCTTTCTTCGCTATCTATTTTTAATTGATCGGGTCATCTCAGGAGAGTTTATCTATTAATCATTTGATGGAGCAACATGGCACCTACCCAGCTGAGATGCAAATAGGCCTTCAAAGGGACACAGAAAGTGGGAGTAGTTATTTTTATACTGTCAGGCTACTGATAGATATAGTCAGCATGACAACCTTCGGTACAACTTATTGCAAAATGCATTTCGACAGAACAAAAAGTAGCTCTTCATGAGTCCATGTTTTCAGCCCATTCCATGGCTGAAGTAGCACTTGTTGAGTGCATCTTGTAATGTGAATACACCCACTTCTCCCATCTGATCCATCTGTCATTATTCAAATCACTTCCCACAACTACTCAAAATGACAGACATATCTCAAGGCGCTGCGAAGAGGGACTCGCAGTGATGCGAAATTGCCTTTGCTTAAGAGTAAATAGGAATGGCACAGGAGAAACAATAACTCAAAACTATTATTGACTGGGCCAGAGGCAAAAAGTGTTACTTTTTACTCATCACAACACCTCCCCCACCTACCCTTTCCCAAACCCTTGCGTGCAGCCCTCTTGGGGACCCTGACCGGACTGTCTGCTTAGTGTCAGGGCAAGGATACAAAAGCCGTGGGCTTCATATCGAGGTGCTCCGGGTGAAAAGGGCAATGGTGGCAACAAAAGTAGGCCTAACTAATGCAGAAAGCATTGGGGGGTAACAAGGGTATATGCGTGTACGGGTAGACTGGAAAGGGGGGGTTGTTGCTGCGAAGGGGTGGGTGAGGTGGGGTGGGTGGGGGTTGTTGGCAGGGCAGGGCAGGACAGGGTGAAGCAGGGCGGGCGAGTGGGCGGGCGGCCTGGCGGCATCCTCTGCGCGTCGGGAACTAGAGGCAGGAGGTCAGGCCTGGTGCTCCGGGGGATTAGAGAGGGGAGAAACAGTGCATTAGTGCTGCTTTGTTCCCTCCGCTTGACTGAGCCCAGTCCCACCGGGGCCCTGGACACATTGTCCTGGGGATCGGCGAGGGTCACAGCGTTAAAGAGGCGCGGGGGCTGCGAGGGCAGGGGAGGGGTCAGACGGCTTTCTAAAGATCAGCGAAAGCCGAGCGCACTGGCTGCCACAGAATGCAACTGTTGCTACGCTATCACAATGTGGGAATATTAAAGCTATTTATCTCAGCACCACAGGAGCCCAGGGAGAACAGGGAGGGGGCTCTGATGCATACTTAATAGGCTAATCACACCCCTCTTCTTTCTTTCCCTCCCACCACCTCTCTCTGTCTGTCTCTCTCTCTCCTCCCCCCCTCCATTCTCTTCCCTTTCTCCCTTTTCTAAGGCTCTGTCTATGTCAGTCGTTCTCATGACTCCCCCCTCTAGTCTACTCTTTAGACCTCCTCTTCTCCTCCTTTCCTTTTCTATTTTTTTCCCTTTTCCTCACTCTCTCTCTCTCTCTGTGTGTCTCAGGAAGCCTCTCCACAATGTTTTTGTCGCATGGAGGTATGGAGTGTCTAGTGTGTTGAAATGGAGATTGTTTTCTGTGAAGAAGTCACTCAGTGGCCGTGGCCATGCGTGGCTCGCACGCCTCCCCGTTGGGTTGTGTTGGCTTCAGAAGTAACTAGAGTGCAGCACAAGTAGGCCTACCTACTGGAAATGACTGGTATCTGTGAAAACAAAAAGCTGCCCTTTCATTATTTCAGCAACTTAAATAGCCACAATACAGGCAATTACCTGCTTTTAAAAAAATAAATATAGAAACATTAGTGAAGTCATTGCAAATGCATTTCTAAGGTGAATAAGACTCCTCATTTGTAGTTTCAGAAAGTACTGTTTCACGTAATTACTTTCTTTGGGGTACAGTTCTCAGGAGATTGCTTCAAGTCAAAGCGGATTGCCCAGGTTTCATCATTCTGGAGAAGGTTGAATAAATCCTCTTTCAGCTAAAAATGCAATCTCAAAGATTTATGTGTCAATTTAGGATTGAATAGCAGAGTGGCAAATAAAATATGACACTTAGAAATAAATCAGTAAAGTTCTAATAAATAAAAATGACATTTCTAATAAAGTATTTTATAGAAACAGCTGAGTTTAAGTGTAAGATTATGTGTTACATTTCCATCCACACACAGTTCTTTCTGAGAGCGGGAAAATGGTACTCGACACAAAATTAATTTATGTATAGCGCTATAAGGCACAACTAACATAGCAACCTAGCTTCACCAGCTCAAGAAACAAGCACAAGACATGTAAGCAGGGGGGTTGTGCAAGACAAAATGGTGGCTGGACATAGGGGTGGGGGTCTGAGGGGCATAAGTACTAATACTCACACAATAACTTTACATTTCACAGAGGGGTATTTTGAAACTTCACAAAATCATCTATAGTAGCGGAGTAATCTCTTTACATAAGGGTAAATAGCCTACTGTACATTTATGAATATTAAATGTTATTTACAGTTATTTACAGTTATCTATGCTGCTATGGCACTAAAGTATTCACTCCCTTCATCATTGCCTACTGTACATTGCAGCCACTTTTCTTGAAAATAGCCAAATCTTGTCAATAATAGGGAAGTGGAGCATCTTATATTACCTGCATCAGTTTCTGACTGAGGACAGAGCTGGAGTTTTTTTTTATATAATTTTTAAAATGCAGAGATTCATCTTGAAATTGAATGTTTTGATAATTATAACCTGTGATAGTTGTGGTAAACACCATTAGTTCACTGCCCGTTGATTCCTTCACCAATTTTAAATTGGATGTTGTGGTACCCCGAGTAGCTAGCCAGAAACCTGATTACGGGATGGATAAAAAAAACAGCTTGATACAAGCCAACTAACTATCTTGCAAAGCAATCAATATATTTGTAAAAAGCAAAGTGTGTATTTTTACAAAGTTTGAGTTGTTCTACTAATCACTTCAGTATGCATCATTAATGGCCTCTGCCTTGGTGAGCAACATAGTTCCCTGTATATGTATTGCAGGCAGTCAGAGCCATAGAGACTGCTCTGCGTTCTGTTACTTACTAACAGATATGTCGTCCTACAACTTTAGGAAGAAACCAATATTGCTGGGAAGGCGTTGTATGACTTTATGAGATATGATATATGACACAATGATTTTGTTTCATAGTATAAAATGACCACAACAGATCACAAAGATAACAGTAACTCTTGTTACTGTTCAAAAAGTTGAGATAGTAAAAACCTGGGCGGGCACATTCCCACTAGCTTCAGTAGGCATAACGCCTCTGTGTTTGCAAATTAAACGTTAAAAGGCAGAAGACAAACTAAAAGCAAATGCAGAACAGACAAAACTCAGTGTCTTTCAAATACTAAAAGTCACCTAATGAAAATGTGAAAAAGGGGATGCAACATGTGCCCTTGACACTGGACTGAAGGACACAATGGTCTAAATCAAATTGAAATATAATAACGTGCATCAGAATTTCATCTTGAAATTCTGGCCTGTTTCCTAAGTGCTAAGTTGGCGCTGGAACAGAGAGCCTCAGCATTCGCCTCCCCGCAGCATCTAAAAAAAATAAATAAAAAAAAAACACTTTGATACTTTGATGTAGATGTAATGGCTGGCCACGGTGCCATGGTCCCATAATTCTTATCAACAAATCGTAAGGTGCAGGTATCAATAACGCCACTATAAATAAATAAATAAATAAATACATAAATAAATAAATAAATAAATAAACAAAAAGTGTCAGGTCACCTTTGAGTGGCTGCTTTCACACAGAGCCAGCCCTGGCATGCAGTAACACCAGCGTCTTCCTGGTAGCACGGCATCGGGAATTAAACAGCAAAGGCAAAGCTGTCCCTCAAGCAGAAACCTGGCAACTGCTAGCAGGGGGAACCAATGCTTAGTGTGCAACAAATGATAGATTGATGGATCAATTTGGATGGCGTTCTCATTTAAACTCGGTAGGAAAGCATGGCTCTTATGAATCAATATGCTTTAATGATTAATGGAGCAGGCATGAGGCTGCTTGGTTATTAATGTGGAGGCCTCCTCCAGCCCTGGCTGGTGCATACTGCTGCTCTGTGGCCAATTCCTGCTGTCTGCTGCAAAACAGCGTTTATTTCCGCTGCTTTGGCCACGGGCTAGAGGCATATTTATTCTCCACTCGTGGCAGAATGGGCCAAGTGGATATAACTACCTGACCAAATACAGTAGGTGTGTGTGTGTGTGTCTGTGTGTGTGTGTGTGTGTGTGTGTGTGTGTGTGTGTGTGTGTGTGTGTGTGTGTGTGTGTGTGTGTGTGTGTGTGTGTGTGTGTGTGTGTGTGCATATTCATCTACATCTGTCATTTGAAAATGTGTATTTTTTTCTCTTTTGTTCTCTGTGTCACTGTTTATTACTTCAAACTGAGATCTGTCAACATCTTTGCCGAATTATTATAGTCGACAACATTTGTCCCCTCCCATGGATTACAAAAAAACATGGCATTAGCATAAATTGGCAATGACAGAGAAACAGCTGTGTCTACCACACACACACACACATACACACACACATGTAAACATACACACACAGTCAAAAGCACACTCATACAAACACATACAAACACACATACACATACACACACACACACACACACACACACACACACACACACACACACACACCCACTCACACTCACACTCACACTTACTTCACCTCTGTCACGTGCAGTCTAAACCTACAACACTGCTGCCTCCCAGGGGCCTTGTTCTGAAAAAAAAAAGATCTGGACCACGGAACAACTGCCATTCCAACTCTATCCACCCCCTCCCACACACTCACACATACACACACAGACACACACACACACACACACACACACACACACACACACACACACACGCACACACACACAAACTCTCTCTCCCTCTCTCTCTCTCTCATTTTCTTGCTGGAAGCCTATTTTCGCACCACTCTGTATGATAACCATCAGTCGGCCTGCTAGTGTTCTCACTCCCTCTGTATTGCCCACTTGAAGCAGCAGTGGCGCTTTGCACACGGCACCACAGCCGGCACTCATTTGTCACACCTCCATTTCGTACTATTTGACAGATTGGAGGAAATGAAATTGGGCTACATATGAAAAGAAAAAATCACAGCCCTGTGATCACTTTGAGTTTGTTTCCACCCCCCCCCCCCCCCACCCTCCAACATACATACACATACACACACACACACACAGTTCTGATTTTAAGTGAAGTGTGCGTAGTGTGTGGTCGTAAGTTGCATGGTGGCATGTTTGTCTGATGTGTGCTGTACAGTTCGGGGGCGATGAGCTGGCACTAAGTGTGTGCAAACAACACACCCGTGCGTTAGCGTCGGCGGTGGCATTCTATTACCACCGTAGCTAACGCACGGCTAAACATCACGTCGCTCAGATGGGGTATTGATCCTCAGTCATCTTTATGGCAGGGCTGTGTTATGTAAATTGGTGTCGTGTGTCACGCTAACGGTAACAGAAACATTGTCTCTGGGTTGGGCCCTTCATTGTTGCAGTGGGCCATCACGCTCAATGAGCCCCTTGTGATGTGTTTAGGTTTCTACCACCAGCCAATTAGGACTTAAATACCCATGTTACTGTAATGGTAATGTGTGGAGACTTCTCCTCTCACACATTTGCTCCTCCAACAACTCCTTCACCTTGAAAGCATCTGTAATCCAATGCCAGATTTTACACTTTATGCCCTCAAAAAACATTGACATAATTATAGTGGTTTTGACATATTCGTGGTGGTTTAGAACAATTTTTACAATGCTGTTTTTTACACTGAGACAGACTGAGCTTGTCATATAAGTGAAATGGCTCTTTGTTTTCGCTTTCATTTTCCTTTGAGAATACTAGTAATTTACCCAACACGATGGGTAATGCAGCTTAATCTGGCATCAAATGTTAACCTCACACATCTTGGCACTTTAACTGAGCCCCTTCCAGAGTTGTTGCAAGATAAACCAATTCTTTTTATCGGCAACTATGGCTTGCAAAGCCCACAGCATTTGGTTTCAGCCCGCTGTAAGCCACAACGCTTGTATGTAGCCCTACTAAGTGGGCCCATTAAGGACCTCACTTCAATTTACATCCTTCTCTTTCTGCTACTCTCTCCAAGGACAGGAGGCTTTCACTTGACCTACTCACCAGTTAATTCAGCCAAATGCACGTCTTGAAAATATGACATGTTGGAGAACACTTACGCTGGATGCGTGTGTTACATTTTCCCCTTTAACGATACCTCAGTATGTCGGCACGCCCTAGTCAATGGAATAAATATGTCCCGGGGACTTGAAAATCATGTTGAAAAAAAAATGGATGTCCCACGGGACGGCAGAAGGCTTTATTTATTCTATCCATTGACTTATCGATTGCAGTGATGTATGTTTTTCGATGCTTAATAAGATATGGATAAGCGATTATGGAAAATAAAGCCATCCGCACTTCCTGGGAGGTCAGCAAATGGCTGCGATGGATAACCTTGGGCATTCAAAGAGTAATAGTCCCTCATTAATATAAAATGAGCAGTTAGTTAAAGCTTGTGTAGTCATTTGATGACTTCGACGACTCCATTATTCATTGAGTCAAGGACAACAGAACAGAGGCGACTCTAACATGGCCTCATGTTACTGCCCCAAGCCTGCCAACCTACAGAGTAAAGGAGATAAGCAGGCCACTAAATACCACACGCTTACAACAAACCAAATTAGCGACTCATTAAAGACCTACGATGGAGCCTTGATAGGAAGTGTATTTGTTTCATTTGTCTAGTGCCTTCCTCTTTGCAAATGACAAGATTTAGCATGGGGCCACCATGCGTCACACATTGAACTGCTTAAATGCATTACAGTCAGCAGCTTGGTGCTGAAGCTCACAGCTTCAAACATATGTTGCCATGGACCGTGGAGCATGACTTGACGACGCTAGAGATTATCATTGCGAGCAACACAAGAGGCGACACAGCAATTTCCCCACAAACACAGGGCAGTGTTGCCACGGCGAACGTATGATTGCAGTGTCCCTGGAGGCCTTTCATTTGGAATCAGATCAACTATTTTTTTTTTCTCGCCACCAAGTGCAGTAAATTAAATCACAGGCCATTGTAGCGAGTAATGAGAAAATGAGAAGTGTGTGTGTGCAAGCCACGCAAATAAGCAGATTCCCCCACTTCTGTTATATATTTGATTTTCTCTTCAAATTTAGGATTTTAAATAAATCATGTACTGTCCTTTGTGAGAACCATTGCTCATTACATTGTGTGAGATAACAAGGACACCATAATCAAAACCAAAGTTGATGCTACCTTATTTATTGATGAAAGCAAAGCCGAATGATGCCACAAAGTAATTGCCATGTCTACTTAAATAAGCAGCTTAATTTACGCAAGCTGATTGAGTAAAAGGCTGCATTGTTTCCCCACACTCTTCAATAGATAATTCAAAATTAATTCGCCAAATTTGTGATATAAACAAACTGTAAACTGTATGTTTATGAGAGCGCTTCCCAGGCCTCAACGATGTCTCAACGATGCGGCGAGATGCTGGGTAGAGCAAATTTCTAAATGATGGCGCCACGATTGGTATCCATTTCAGGGAGCATAAATCTGGCCTAATTAATGCCTGTGTCTCCACAGAGCGATGCGATTTCTGATTTCCACTAAAACTCCCAGACAGATCCCAGCTACACCCGCAGTCTGTGAGAAAAAAATGTGAGTGATAGAGAGAGAAAGAGAGAGAGAGAGAGAATGTAGCACATAGACCATGAATCACTGCTGCATTAATGATTCAGTGAGCTCTGACAGCTCAGATGCATTGGCGCATTTTATTAATTTGCCAATCAGTGCCGCAAAAGCAAGGATCAAAAAGCAGGTCCTTTCTAACATCCTGTTCAGGAGGACACAACTACGCCATCGGGAGATCCAGGAGCAGGCAACGCTGAGGGATGGGACCCTGTATGTGTCCTCAGTGCAGGGGTAGGGTGTGCCCCTCCACTGAGTGCCCACGCCCAGGGGGGCGAACCCAGGGAGGGAGTACAGTCCACCAGCCCAGAACGGGCACGCGCCGCCATTTGTCTGACTGTCACTGAACGCTCCGATGCGTCGCGGGAACCCACCACTCGCGGCTCACCTCGGCCTGACCTTCTCGTCCCCTGCAAGCGTATCCGCCGCGAAGTCAAGGAGGGGGCCCCCAAATAAGGAATGACTCAATTACGGGCCCGGCTCCATTTCATTTGCATTCGAGCCGTCAGACGCCAAAACCACCTCTCCTGGACACACACGTGTGCCTGTGCGCACATACACACACACACACACACACACACACACACACACACACACAGACACACACACATACATATGCACACCCACACATAATCATTGCAGATACACATGGGTTGTTTTGCATGACACTCAATATATATTCAGAGATGTAAGTGCATACAATTCACAAAAAAAAGTATGCATATGTGCCATTCATATAGCTGGGATGCGTGTGTGTTGTACCAGGTTATTGAGTAGCAGACATTACGCTGCAAAGTAGTTTGGCACGGCACATCACGGCACTGCACACTTGGCTTCTTCTCTCGGTCCCCCGTCAATGATTTGGGCCCCCCTGCCAGGCCGAGGGACAGCTGATGAAAACAGATCTAGCTTCTGGTGGTATGGTTTTGGTGTGTGTGATATTTCTCCCTCCGCAGATAGTTTTGTTTTAATTGCAGTCACAGCACAGCTGTGAGAGGCTCCCAAGCCACACACACACACACACACACACCCACACACACACACACACACACACACAGTCACGGCATGGCGGCCACATGTCCACACTTAGGGATACCGCAGCACATCAAACAGACAGCCCGGCCACTGCTTCAAGTGAGAGATTTAAAAGGTCACATATTGTTAAAGACGCCGCGATGCTCACACATATTCAGATGCGAAAGCTCTCATTAAAGTCAGAGCGCTCAACGGGGATCACAAGCGATGCCGGCAACAACAACAACAACATCAACTGCCGAGAAGGGGAAAAAAAGTGTAAACAAGGTTAACATAGAATTATTTTGGAATAATTTTAGAAGACACTTTGCTTCAGATGACGAGGGCAAAGAGAGAGAGAGAGAGAGAGAGAGAGAGAGATAGAGAGAGAGAGAGAGAGAGAGAGAGAAGAGGCAGAATAAGAAGAAAAAGACAACTGCGAGTGGGATTCAGGATAGCTTTAATTTAATCCTAATGAGGGTTCTCACATTACTCGGGCAAAAACCGATAAGACATTCCTTGTGCTCCGAATTGGAGAACTCACTCGCTCACTCCAAAGCCTATCACGAGCCTATCAAGCGATGGCATGGCTTCAGGTCCAGTGGAATGCCTAATTAACTTATTATAAGGCATTTCTGAGCTGGCTATCAAATCCTTCCTGGAGGCTCCAGAGCGACGCCCTGACCTGATTTGATTGCGCAAGCACATGACGAGCTTCCTAATGCCCCACATAGCAATCTCACCTCCCTCCCCAGCTCCAAAGAAGAGCGGAAGACAGAAAAAGAGAGAGAGAGAGAGAGAGAGAGAGGGAGGGAGAGAGAGAGAGGGAGGGAGAGAAGGAAATGACATGGAAGAGGAGGAGAAAAGAAGGCAAGACACAAACAAACAAAAAAATAAACAAGTGATGAGAGAGTGAAAAGTATTTCGGTGTTTGCAGCTACCACTCCTTCTGACAGTGCATTGAACAGCCCTACGCTCGTACAGATATATAAAGGTTAATTTGTTTTCATCAGCGATTAAAAGGGTGGCCATTACTTCAACACATCTCGCTCATGTTTGGAAAATGTTAATTAGGCAGCTAATTCAAAATCCTGTCAGGTTACTGGGAAAGGGCGCAGGAGGAGAGAAGAGGGGGGGTCACGTGTAGGGGGAGGGAGGGGGGAGGGGTTTTGAGGCCCCTCATTCTTTGTCAAAAGCGGTAAGCAACAGTGACTGAATGACTGACATCCCTACTCCCCAGTCACTGAAAATACATTCTCTCATATCAGTACTCGTATCACCCAAAGGCGAAGATCTGAATAACAATGACTTTGTGACTGTGTGACTGTGTGTGTGTTTGTGTGTGTGTGTGTGTGTGTGTGAGTGAGAGAAAGGAGACAAAGGCAGAAGAAGTGGGTGTCCTCAAACATTTGCACTGAAATGTTTTAACTAATGAATCTGCAAGAGGAAATGCAATAAATGGCCACTGAAGACATCAGGCTCCAGAGAAAGACAGTATCAACTGATATGGCAGCCCTTTGTCTGGTAAACAACATTTAGCTAATAAAGATGACATTTTTATTGGCCAATAAATACATTTTTGAGAGTGCCTCCCCCCGCAAGTGTATAAATCAGAGAAACCCACTCTACACAGATCTTAAATTGAATTGGTTTGTTTTAGAGGCGGTTGTTGATTGCACATCCTATGGCCAGTGGCCTGGAGTCTCCCAGCAGCAAAATACAAGTCCATTATGAGTCAATTATGCTGGCAGTTTTACTTATTAGTTTACTCCAATTAGCAAAACTATTGCAAACACTCGCATACATATGCAATACTGTAATGCTGTAACTGTAATACGTGTGAGAGCACACACACACACACACACACATGCACACATGGTTGTAGGTTTAGATGGGGACGCTGGTGACTAGTCACGTCAATATTTTGAGATGACAAAATTGTCCCCACCAATATTTTAGTAAACTCCGACAGTTAAAGAAACACTGTCATTTGATTGGCTAAAACCAGAGGGGGTTTATACTTCACTTTGTGGTGACTAGCGAGTGTGTCGGTATAGGCTAAGTTATCAGGGATGTTTACCAATACATGATAACCCAAAAAAGGCCAGTATTAAACATTTTAATATTCCCTTTGCCCTTTAGCATGCATATGTTTCCCCTTTTTGTGCTTTGTAGATCAGGTATGCCACCAAGGAAGTAAAGGAAGGAACATACAAAGCTTTTTCATTATGCAGAGTCAAAGTAGACAAATAACTAGCCACACAAACTGTCAACTAGGCTATAACTGGTGACCAGGCTTTCAAATGCCTTTTCTACTGTGAAAAATAGCATTAACTGTTAGGATATTACCCAGGATGTTGTCACAGCTAAACCTAGCTTCTGTAATATTTTAACCAAGGTTAGGAGTAATGTTGAATAGGGGTGATATAGCACAGAATATCACTGATTGTTAATTGGGTTACCAATTTTGCAGTCGCAATAAACAATGGATCCGAGATATTTTCCTATTCCTATACTCTGTTTATGTAGGCTAATGTATTTGTGAACCTGCACAATGCAAAGAAATGAAAGATTATGGTGCATTTCCATAAATGAACATTGTGAGACGCTTATCTTTTCTATGATCTCATCCCAGAAAGATTTTCTTTGACTTGTTAGTTTTTCGAACATTTATTTTATCTAATGACATAGCAAACATGATGAATTGAATCCACATATACTTGCACTATGCGAAACTATTTTCTAGCCTAAAACCATGAAATTGAAAGCTATTTACGTTCACATTCTTCTTAAAGTGACAAGGACTCAATTAGACTTGAATGTGATGATATTACAGTAAAGACAACAAGTATCTAATAATTAAAATATCAGTATGATGTATTCAAATGACTAAATATGTTTAGCTATTAGTCATTATGCAGATCATAAAATACTAATAATAATTATACAAAATATATAGGCCTAAAGTTTATATGAATTCCAAAATATGAAATAGAAACCTATGACAACCATCACTTTCTATGTGTGTGTGTGGAGGGTCAATCAAATTCTATGATCGCCACTGATGTGAATGATCACACAATATTACTGATGGTGTCAAGGGGGTGGGGGCCCCCAAATCAAATCAAATTTTAAAAAATTGCAAAAGTATCAAAATCGAGATTCTTCACTTGGTATTGAAACAATAATTTTGGTATCGTGACAACAGGAGTTGGGGATGACACACACACACACACAGACAGGCACACACACACACACACACACACACATACACACACAAACACACTTACACAGGGGTTCTTAAATTGGGGGTCAGGACCCTCAGGTGGGTCGCCAAAAATGATTGGTGCAGTCTGAATTACATATTTTTTTCTAAAGGTTTTTAGACCAACAAGTGGCCCTAGATGTAGACATCCAATTCACACTGTTTCTATAATGTTCCTTCGAAAGTGGATGTTCTGTTTATGCAAACTCAAACCCCTGCCTCTTGCAGTGATGAGCTTGAAGAGGCTGCACATAAGCTTACCAGTCACCAGGGGCGTAGCCAGGATTATTTTATAGGGGGGGCCAGCTGGGTCCAGACTTTTTATTGGGGTGGCACTTGGGAATCAAAACTACTATTTGAAAACTACTCAAAAAGTTTTGAAGATTAGGATAGCCTATTTTAATAATGGCAATAAATTGTGTAAAGCAAAAAAGTATCAGTGTTGATACACAGGTCAGTTTGTTGTCCACTCCAAATCGTTTTCCATAAATAGGCCAATGCTATAAAAAAGTACATTATGATAATGCACCTTACTTAATCAGTCTTATTATGTGTGTACACTCATGATGATTCTAAAACAACTTTACTGTCATGAACATATGAAGGCAAAAAGGTGTTTCTTTGTCGAATAAATTGAGATGCAATGTGTGTCTCGAATTGGATGCCATGCAGGAATTTGCTGGGATCTCAAAACCGCATTATGAACTTTGCCATAGAGAAACACATGATAGTGTTGGATTATGTAGGCTACATGCCTTGCCACCACAACACACAAAAACGTGGGATAAGTGAGCTATATGAAGTTATTATTTTGATGTCATTTCTCAGTTTTATAACCCAGAAGGATGTACTTGGTATCAAATGGTAGCTCTCTATCTCCTCTTTCATCTTTCTTCTGATATGCTTGCCATATCTATGCGATCACGGGTTCGCGAGTAATTCAAACGAGAGTAGTAATGGGCGCAGGTAAACTATAAATATGAATCAATTTAATTTAATTTCATGATTTTTTTTAATTTTCATACTTGATCGCACAGGCAAGAGTTTAGTCTCGTTGGAAAGCCCCACTTCTGCCCTGTCACGCAATTAAGGTTTCATCTCGCTGCGATGAACAGTTCTGTTGTAACAAAGAACTCAGGCAAAGCAGCCTGCCTCTGCCTGACCAGCTGCTATGGCAAGAACCACACGCAGTCAGCAAATTATGTTTTTTATAAAGTAGCCTAGCCTAGGCCCTATTAGCCTATTGGAGCCATCCGGAGATATGTGCCTAATATGCTTGCATTTCACCCGAATTGTATCGAAATATTTTTGTAAAGCGTTACCGCGGGCATCCGATTATTTCTGATCAGCCCCACACGTCAATGTCAGAGCCTAAGGACAGCCCAACGCAGCTCACTTGGCTATGATTCGTGACACATTCTAACATCTTATTAGCATTAATGTTCCAACTCATCATCAACTCACCTGTTGTTACTGAGGTTAAGTAGTAGCCTAGTCTACTAAGTGTTAAGATGACTTGAATTGTCCCCTGCTGCTGCTGCACTAGGCCTACTCACGATTTGATCACAACCGTGGGCTACACTTCCTGACTGGGCCAATGGTCGTAGATAGAGTGCAGTAATTGGTTCAGTCCCTGCTTCAGTGTTGGCAAAGTGCCGTCGAAAACGGCAGCATTTTTTTTTTTTTTTACTTTTCACTGAACGGAGCTGGGGGGGCCAGCAGGGTGGCCAAGCTTTGACCAGTGGTGGCCGTGGCCCCCCCTGGCCACCACGTAGCTCCGCCCCTGCCAGTCACAGAACACCATGCAGCCCTTTTTTCGCCACAGGAGCGCAAGTTGGATGAGTGCTAGTATCCTTTGGAAAATAATAACAAATTGTCAAAGGCTGCCATTTACATTAATGCCTTTGGTGTTGACATAGCCTACCTATGAGGGAAGACTATTTCCGCCTCTGCAACATTTTCCAAAGTAAAAACACATTTCGCCAGTTGGAGAGAGGGGTCGATAGCCAGTGTTTTTTGGGGGGTCGCCAGACAAACAGTTTTAGAACCACTGACTTTTACGACTCCTCACTCTTGAGACCATTAATTAGTGGTGGTGGTACTTATCTAGTCAAAACATGTGAGTTACAATTTGCTTCATCAGCCTCCATATGACATCAGATATCCAGCTGAAGATGCCTATTTCAGCAAATTTTCAAGAATCAATTTCCTCCTTTTTTTTGCAAACATCATTTTTACCATTATGCTGATAAACAAGATGACTGGTGCATGTCATTTGGGATGTGATGTAGCCCTGTCACACACACATACGTGACAACACTGGGTTTTCAGACATCCTGCTCAAGGACATTTAAGAAAGTCATTAAACCTGCAGTATTTTTCTGCCCTTTCAGTTTTCCACCAACACACAACACTGCCTTAATAATTTAAACATTCCAGCGCTGCATTCCAGAATGCTGATTCAAGGTCCTCTGTTGCCTCACTGTCAGATTCCTCCATGTCCTCGGGTTGTCAGCCAGTCTGGGCCGAGCGCTGTAGTTTAAACAGAGGAACTGGTGTCAAGACTGAGGGGTGTGTGTGTGTGTTGGGGGGGGGGGGGGGTTAAGGTGCCCTGGCAACAACAAAACCAGCAGGAGAGGGCTTGAGACACACATGAGAAAAAAAAGAGAAATGACACCAGTACGAGAGACACATTCAATTTCCATTAGAGACCTTGGCAACCACAATTGAATCTACCGATAAAAAAATAATAACAGTTGATGAGCTGAGATGGAGGGAAAAAATAAAGAATAAGTCATTGCATTACAGCCACCCCCCCCCCCCCCCCACCCGCCCACACAAAAAAACACTGGCACATTTTTCTCCTGAATTACAAAGAGCAGTTCCTTCCTGTGATCAGTGCACCCCTGGCGAAACTGGCTGGGCTTGGCTGTGCCCACCAGGCCCTGGGCTCTGTGCCATCATGCAAAACTTCCTTTGAACAGCAGCTGTGGGCCCCAGGATTGATATAATATTTAATGTATTAATTACATACATGGAGGATAAAAATGCCTTAGTTTGAGAGGGTACCTTTCATTTGCGAGGCAGCCAGTGTGTAAATTGCATCTATGCATCTACTAATATGACTGATCAGTGTGCTTTGACTTTCTCCTCGCGCTTTCTATCTCTCTCTTTCTCTCTCTCTCTCTCTCCCTTTCTCTGTCTCACATGCGTCACACATGTGTTAATGTATTATTTACCTTACCAAATATGTCTTGCAAAAATCATACTTACCCTCCATCAGTTGTTGGCTGACTCGGTTGTAGTGCAGTGCACGGCACACAGCCATGGACGTTTATGTTGTGTATCCAGAGGGACAAAGAGACAGACTGAGTCATTGAGTGGAACGCTGAGAGGTGAGGAGGGGGAGGTGGTGGTGGTGAAGGTGGTAACAGTGGTGGTGGAGGGGTCGTGCTGTGTCTCTCTCTTAGAACTCTGAGCCTCCTCATTAAGATTACACAGATATGGCTGCCATAGCAGACGCATGAGCCTTGCGAGTCCTCTTGGAGCTGTGTCAAATGATGTGCTGTCTGCTTCTGCTTCTACAGCTACAGCTCAATGTGCGTGCCTCACAAGATGTGCATAGACATATCAAAGCTTTGATGGAAGGTTCCAGAATATTCTTGAGCTCATCCAGGGATACAACAGCAAAGAAACAAAGTGCATTGATTTGACAATCAGTGAGAACAGTCAGTGGTGATGGCAGTATTTGCTAATTTCTTGACATGAATGAATAATAAAGATGCAGCAAATGATTTACTAATCGCTGCATGCTTCTTACATCCAGAGTAAAAGACTTTTTAGAATTTTCATGAAAATGGTGTGACATTTTCAAAGATATTCAAGTACTGAGAACCAGGGCTCCGAACCGGTTCAAGGAACGAAAACAAAAACCGAAAACGAACGGAATTTTACGAGGAGCGGAAACGAAAACAAAATGGTCTTCAACTGTTTCGGAACAGAAACGTTATTCTGAAATAAACAAAACCGGTTAATAACGTTTTTTTTTCGTTCTCTATATAACAGCCTAATAATTTGATTTCTGCAGTTGGAAAAAAAAAACGAATAAATGGACCTTTGGGTCCAAATGTGTATATTTTGTCTTGCTGTTGTAAGGTAAACTATCCGTCTGCCACTTCGGATCTTAGGCCAGCTCGTAGCGTAGGCTAATGACACTGATTTGGAAATTGTTTGTAGCCTATGCGTAATAGCCTATTTTGCCTGTCCACGCCTTGTCGTTTTAAAGTCGGGATTTGAAATGTTTGTGCAATTATAGCCTATTCTATGTAGAAGAGTTAAACGGGAAATTTGAGATAGGCCTTGTCAGCAACAGACAGGTTCGTTTATAAACAGGGTTGGAATTATAGCGCAAGCCTTTGAAGATCTCCATATGGATAAAACTTAGACTACAACCAGGTAAGGAGTTTAGCACGTATCCACAAATATTTTTGATAAGAAATTATTTATAGGCGTAGGTTAGGCCTACAGTAAGTCTGTAGGCTATGGGATGGATAGCCCATCTGAATGTTTTTGGATGCCGCCTGTGATTTATTATTTTTGGGCATAGCTACGGTATAGGCTAAATCAAGGGGAAATAATGAGTATGTCTATTCCAAGGTAAAGTCCACAAAAATAGACTTGATAGGCCCGCCAAACACTGCCGGAACTTTAAGAACGAACGATATTTTGCGTTCCGAACCGGTTCAGGACCGATATGTTGGTGGCAGAACGCATGCAAGAACGAAAACGTTAAACATAGGCCTACCTGAACCGTTCGGAACGGAACGTTTGAAAAATAATTTCGTTTTCAAGCCCTGCTGAGAACATCCTTGTTTGTGTGCCGACCCACCAGTGTGTACGTGTGGCATCGTGTTGCGTGGTATCAGATAAGCAAGATGTTTTTGCCCAGTGATGAAATTAGCATTGGATCATGCTGGGTGGCATTACCACATTGCATAGCATGTTGCATGTAAAACAAAATAGAGTCAAAATAGAGCCGAAAGTCTTTCTAGTCTGCTTGAATCAACTAAATTAAAAGTGCTCTAAGTGATGTTACGCGGTTTCTAAGGTAAAACATACAGCAAACTTCACCTCACCATCCGCTAGCTGCCTGTCCCCTGAATACACTGTAAAATAATGCGGTCTCTATGGACAGCTCAGGCTCCAAAAACGGCAACAAAACAGCCTGGAGTGTGCAGGCACCTATGCCAGGATACTCTTTGTGGACTTTGGTTCGGCCTTCAACACCATCATCCTGTCTGACAGGAAGCAACAGGGCAGGCATGCAATGGGCAGGCATGTCTCAGATCATCGAACAATCAGCACTGGTGCCCCACAAGGCTGCGTTCTTTCTCCCCTGCTCTTCTCCCTATACACCAACCACTGCACCTCCAGTCAGAAGTCTGTTAAGCTCCTAAAGCTTGCAGATGACACCATCCTCATTGGACTCATCTCTAGAGGAGATGAGTCTGCCTACAGGAGAGAGATTGACAGTCTGTTAACCTGGTGCAGTGACAACAATCTAGAGCTGAATGCTGCCAAAACTGTGGAGATAGTTGTGGACTTCAGGAGGAATCCAGCCTCACTAGCCCCCATCATACTCCATGAGTCCCCAGTGAACACTGTGGAGTCCTTCTGCTTCCTGGGAACTATCATCTCGCTTGATCTGAAGTGGGAGTATAACATCAGCTCCCTCATCAAAAAAGCACACCAGAGGATGTACTTCTTGAAGCAGTTGAGGAAATTCAACCTGCCAAAGTCAATGATGGTGCACTTCTACTCTACCATCATAGAATCCATCCTCACCCCCTTCATCTCCATCTGGTATGCTGCCCTCACTGCCAAGGACAGGGGAAGACTCCCGCGCATCATCTGCTCTGCTGAGAGAGTGATTGGCTACAGCCTGCCTTCTCTCCAAAGTCTGTACACCTCCAGGACCCTGAGGCTGCCCCTCATGACCAGGACCTCATGCCACAAAAACAGTTTCTTCTCCTTTGCAATTGGTCTCCTCAACAAAACTGTGAGGGATCGAGCAGGCTGGCTAAAGAGACACAGATTTTTAAGTTTCAAAAATGAAACATTTATTTTTTTTGTCTTTCTTTTTTCAAAAGCAGATATGATAAAGCATATCAAAATAATAATTCAAGTAAACATAACATAACATAATTGAATAGGCCTATGAGGTCAGACAAACAGAACATAACTCAAAACATATGAGAGAACTGAACACAAAAGACTGACCTCACCAAATGGGACAACAGGGGAACATGTATGCCGGCCGTCTAGACTAACAAGACACAGAAGGGATGACTAGGACTAATTAACATTTAGACAACAACAAACATGAAATCTATGGCCAGTTCAACATAAGCATAAAGATAATTAAATATAAATTCTTCAATGAAAATAATCATAAACAATATAGTTAACAGATAAACTTGCCAAGATTCAGCACCCGGAAGTTCAGCCAGACGTGTTTGCCGTCGGCCTCTCACCACCCGCCACGGTAACTTAAGATAACTCAAAGAAACAAGTGTACGTAGATATAACAAACATAAGAAACAAACTGTGTGCACCCAGCCGTAACTTGATGTGTTAATCCATAAATAAAGTTTAGAATGTGTAACAAAAGTAAACGTGTTGTGTGTTTTGTACTGTAGCATAGATCGTGAATGTTATTGCAACTGAATGATACGAGAACGTAATGAATGACAATGTAACCGGGTAATATTTCAAATGTGCATGAACAAAGACAACTAATTAACTATGTGTGTGTGTGCGGAGAGTAGGCTAAACGAGCATTCTGTGCGGCGGCTGGTCTGACCGTGACAAAAACATATAGCTCCCTTTCTGCGTAGTGTTTTTGTACTTGCATCTGCACTATTGGTCATATTTGTATAGGGATAGTGGACGACAAGGTGTTCGATTAACAGAAACTAATGCACGGTCGAGGTTGTAAAGCGACCCCGATGCGCAGCGGAGGGCTGTTTAAACCTTGTAAGTGCATTCATTTCTGTTAATCGAACGCCGTGGAGTCCATTATCCCGCTTATTCCACTGTTGCCACTTGTCTTGTTTGTAGAACTACTTATTTCTGACAAATATCAACTAATTTCTCAACTTGCAGGACAAACTGGCGTTACTAGTTCTAAATAGATGGTTGCTATGGCCCAGAGTTTCCGCTAGAAAAAAATTGTGCCGGTCAAAGTGACCGGCAGAGGTTTCGTTTTCCGGACATTTTGATGATATGCCGGTCAAATATCCTATTATCGCTTCTTAATTAGTCAAGTTGAGGAAAACTGGAGACAGGCTATGTAGCTTAAAGAATAATATAATAAGGCTGAATAGAATGCAACATGTTCATTAGCCTAACTTACGTAAACATGCCTAACAAGATCTAGCCAGTATGTACGTTTTCATGGACAGCGTTTTCAAGAGTCCGCTTCGTTCATTGTTTTAAAAAGGCTACGTTGTTTGTTGCTGCTACCCACGTTATCTCCATCACAGATGCGCACACACAAGAATGAGCGCTCACACCACTACCCCCTAAGGCTATGCCTCTTTATTTGATAACAATAAATTAAGAAATGTTTCCTATTCTGGGAAATGTTTCGTTTCTGTTTCTTTCAATGATACCGTTTAATTGTGCCGGAAATTATCCACGGACCAGCAATCTCCTCGTCGAGGAGGCCCTGCAGATCATAGACAGAGAACGCATAGGCCTACTGTATGCTTTGGGTACAGAACACAGTTGCATGTCCAGTGTACACGGAGAATGACAGTGTCTTGGAGCGGCCGCAACCCCGCAACTCCACTTCCAACGTCATGATTCCGACACGCCCGACACTTCTGCTTTTTATCTGGTGGTAGTGTTGACCGGACATCTGAGGCTTCAGACGTTACCAATGTATCATCATCCATTGCGTCTGGCCTCTGAAAAAACTTTTAAGGCTAATCTGCCTGGGCCTGGCCATGTTTGAACCGCCTCACTAATTTGTTCGTTGTTTAACATGGACGTTTTAAGCGTGCGCTTCCTATTTGAAATGCAGGGTATGCGTGTTGTTTAATAGCTTTCAAACGGTACATTTAAAAACATAGCCAGAGGACGTATTGCTTTAATATAGGCTTACATTTTAAGGCTTATTCTCAAATTCAGATTGCGTTAGGGGGGCGGGATTATTAGCCAATTTCAATCGGACAATTTGACCGGAGAGATTTAATTTTGTCGGACATTTCATTTTTTTTCCGGCCAATGTCCGGTAATTACCGGACAACGGAAACCCTGCCCAGTCGTTAGTTCTAAATGGATGGTTGCTACGCCGAAAGCCACTTATTAGTTTCATCTCTTCTGTGGTCAAGCAGGCATATCCCAGGATTCTGATGAACCCTATTTTTGAAACATCACTATTTTATAGCCTACTGCCATCCACCTAGCTAAGCCACCTTATATGCCACGTCATATGCTAAATGTTGCTATGTTCTGAATGTCTTTATTTTACAGCTTGGATGCAACGTGACAGTTAAACTTCACAACGAATTTGGTGAATTAATATACAAGTATGATATGGCCGAAAAAATTGATCTACTTCATAGGTGTTCAACTAACATGTTAATGCTTGTTCGGTTACACTTTACTTGACAGAGAGTGACATGACACTGTCATGAACGTGTCATAAACAAGTCATAAACGTTTATGACATAACACTTCTGTTATTAAGTGACATTCGGTTTTTGTCATAACAAGTTAGGTTTAGGATTAGGGTTAGGTTTAGGGTTAGGGTTAGGGTTAGGTTTAGAGTTAGGAAATTTAGAATTTAAATTTGTTTTGATGTGTAGTTGTTTTAACTAATATGCACTGGCCAGTTGTTCTCGCCCCACTATTCCCATCTAAAAATCAAATAAAATAAAAGTTAAAAAGGAGGGATAAAAAAGACACAAAGAGGTTGTAAGTGACAGGTGAAGGTGATGCGTATGAGGAGGTCTTTGAGGTTTTTATTGCGTCTAAATGCGGAGATGAGTGTGTGGTGTTGGAAAGTGGGGTGTGTTGTTTGGACTGTATAATGTTGTTTCAGTGTGTGGTGTAGGTGTTGTATGCCGTGTGAATAGGTGCTGATGAGGGGCAGGAGATGGGATGGGTCAGGGTTGGGGTTAGGAAGAGGGTTGGGGTTAGGTAAGGGGAATATAAAGTTTGATCCCCCAAAGGGGATCAAAATGCACGGGCACACAATACCTAGTTCCCCATTTGTTTCACTGTTAAACAATTTAACCCTTTAAACTACTGAACTTTTTAACTGTTCAGCCATTGTAACTGTTACTTGTCATCAACTATGACTCCTACCCACTGTAGCTAGTTAGCATGGTTAGCATGTTAGCATTGCTAACATTGTTAGCATTATTAGCAAAACTGCTAAAAATGATTAGCTAAGTTAGCTAAGTAACACGGTTAGCACAGTTAGCATGCTAGTTAGCATAGTTAGCATAACTGCTAAAATGGTTAGCTAGGTTAGCTAAGTAACAAGGTTAGCATAGTTAGCATGTTAACATTGTTAACATGTTAGTTAGCATAGTTAGCATAACTACTAAAAATGATTAGCTAGGTTAGCTAAGTAACAAGGTTAGCATAGTTAACATGTTAGCATGCTAGTTAGCATAGTAACATGGTTAACATTATTATCTTTGTTAACATAGTTAGCATAACTGCTAGCAAACATTAGAGCCATTCTTATCGTCAACTATCTACTTACTAATAATTTAACCATTTAAAGTATCCACCTATTTAACTGTTCAGTCATTCCAACTATATTAAACCTCATCTACTTAGCAACCAATATAGTTTGTTTTTACTCTGTATGATATTTTAGATCATATTTTTGCATTTTCATGCACTGTATTTCCTTCAGGAAATGCTTTTCTAGTTTCAGATTGATCCCTTTCATTTATTTTAACACGTAATTATAAATATTCAGCATTATTTGTAAAACCCTGTAACAAGGTACTCAAAAATCAGTCAAGGAAAATGAATGGCACACTGTGTTTTAAAGATCACACTGCAAAAGAGCAAATATTTTAAGATTTCAATTACACTCGACAAAAAATTCATAAAGATGTGTCTGATCACTCCAAACAAAAGCACACACACCTCACACACACACACACCACTCCAAAAAGATGACTAATCCAAGAAGCCCCTGACCTTAGGTTTCATTATTACAAGATGTTAAATTCTCAAAATGTGCAAAATTGCTAAAGTCGTGTAAAAAACTGCATATATGTGCAAATGGTTGTCTTTGTATACAACTCGCTTTTTCAATGAAAAGGAACAAATAGTTTTTAAAAAAACGTGGATCCTAAATTCATCAATAAAATATCAGCAAAACTGAATCGTCATAAGTGCTATAGATGGGGTTAGGATCTGGGTCTGGGTTGGGGTCCATGTTGGGGTTAAAAGGAAGGCCTGGTGTGGGAGTGGGTAATGGGCAAGTGTTTGGGGTGTATGAGTGAGTGGGAGCAAGGCCGGCCAGGGTCAAGTGTTTGATGTGGCGGAGGAAACGTTTGGGGTAGTGCCTCTTACGGAGGGCTTGAAAGAGTTGTTGTATTGCATGATGAAGGTCTGTGGGGAAGGAGCAGATGCGATGAAAACGGATGATTTGTGATTTGACTATGGACCTAAACGTGTGTTTGGGGTGATTACTATGCTTGTGCAAAAGTGAGTGAGTGTCTGTGGGTTTAAAATAAACTTTGGAACTGAAGGTTTTATGTGTAGGTGAAATGGGGGTTAAAAAGATAGTGGTGTCTAAGAAATTTAGTGTGGGTCAATTGTGGCTTTAAGTGAGATGGATGGGTGATGTGAGTTTAAAGTGCCTAGAAAAGTGTTGAATTCCTGTAAGGGGTGTGGCCAAGCTCCAATGATGTCATTGTACAGAGATTCTGGCCACTTTCCATTGCCAAGCGTTAACTTCCTTGAAGGCGAGTACTCTGTTGAAGTTTAAAACTATTGGATCTGCCCAGAGCCACTCTGGATCTGCCATAACCAATCGCTAATGTTTGGACGTATGTCTGGCTCAAACTAGCGCACAACCTCAACATCATCGTTCTCAGCCACTCCCTCTGTTCGCTGATTGGACCTGCAGATTTTTGCAGGAGAAAACCCACGAATATCCCGCAGACCCAGACGACGTACTGAAGGGAAAATTGAGCACTAGTACGTATGATGGCAGAGCCAGGCTAACACAGAGGTAGACAACAGGCAATTCAAGATTGTCAAATGTGTGCAGTAGCACACAGGCAAACTTGTACAAAAGCACTGAAAAAGAAAATAATAAGGAACAATAAATAACAATTAGTAGTTCTGAAGTTACTGTAGAACTACTCTCTAACTACAAAACTCATAAATAACATAAATTATACAAATAACATGACCAACAATTATCTTCAATCCACATATATATAAATATATGGCCTATATCTGTACTGTATGGAAAAAAAACAGCCTAACTGAAGAGAAGTTTGTTCAATAATGGATTTGTGTTGTTGCCTAGCAACTGCTGTGCTCCACAATCATGCCTGGTACCTGCTCCTTAAGGCAGACTCCATCTTGCAGACTTCCCTCACACCTAATTGGTCAGGTGGGTAAAAGAGTGAGCGGGTGAATCTCCACCTTCCTCGATGCAGCCAAGGTCTTCAAGTGACAGGTAGCTCTGGCATTATTTTAGTATTCTGTCTAAAAGAATGTGCACAAATACACAGCTACTGGCATGAATAAACCTGACAGCATGAAATATGGAGGGCATTTATTTTTCTCGAGCGAGGGCCCATAAATCCCCTGCCTGGAACTATCCTGCACTCTGAACAATACATCAACTCTGACTGCCCATCAGTCCCAATCAATTGGAAATTAATAACCAAGTAAATTACATCAAATCTGCTTGGGGTGGCGGGCAAGGATGCACACGAGCATTGGCAGCTGTTGTTATTGTTGTTGTTTTAAGAAAAATGACTGGGGATAATGGGAAGCAGAGGGGATGGATTTGTAACCCACGAACCCAGTTTGGAGTTTGTGTGTGTGTGTGTGTGTGTGTCGTCCTACATCTCGGCAGGATTCTGGTCATGACTAAGTTGGTCGTTTCACAGCGACACAGAGAGATGGAGTGTTAACAAAGCCAGAGCCAAGGAGGCTCTAGGGCTTTTCTTTACCTCTAACTAAGAATGGAGAGAGAAATAAAAATGGCTACCTCAGGACCATGAGCTTTTTTATTTGGAGGTATTTTTCTGGTGCTGCCAGTCACGGTTGAAACAGTTTGTTGTACACCTTTTTGGTGGCACCACTGGTACATTTTTTTGGGTTGGTGACACAGTCTGTGTGATTCATTGTGATTCAGCATTCCCACGATAACACTATGAAGCTTTATGCTGCCTTTTGAGGTATGTCTTTGTAGGTACCTAGGCTTAGAGATCCATTGTGATGGTACATGGTCATGGTAGAGAAAATATTTGCACTCTAACTCTGCTTTCAGTTAGCTCACACGTTTAGGCTAGGTTAACTCCTTACTAGGCTTTAAATGTGAAACTTTAACAAGCTCACTATTATGCTAAATAATTAGGAATTCATATTTTAAATAATAATGTTATATCAAATTCATTACTGTGCATTTAAGTTGGCGATATGTCATTTGATTTCATTTGGCTCTAAAAACAATCATAGCATGAGTCAAGCAGCTCTTTTTCCCAGTATGTTTTCAACACAACCTTAGAGACGCTGTGACTGTAACACTGCTTAAAATAGATTTGATAGGCATTCAAATGTGCAGTGCCCATGGATATATTGGAGGTATTGAAAAAATGTGCATGCTCAGTGCAAACTCATTTGGAAATCTCACTGAACTCTGAAATCTATTCAATATTTATTCATTTGACTCACACAGTAAAAATATTCTCTCTTTCTTGAGTTCCTTGTTGTTCCAACTGATCAATAATTTACTGTTGTGTGGCTGTATCCTCTGATATTGTACAGGTTCTCACTCATTGATTGCTCTACTGGATAATCGTATACTGGATTGCCTAAAGATTAACCAGCTAATGACAATTTATGTCCCACTCAGATTTGTCTACAGTAACTTTCTCCAGTCAATAAAACTATGCCAACAGGTCATGGGCCAACAAATGCAGGCTCGGAAACTGACAGGGAAAAAAGGATTTTTGTTTGCTGAAATGTCATGCTCTTTTCAGCCGAGTGGAAACACAAAGGCTAGCCTTACAAGACCCGGGAATAAAATCAAGCACATTAATTAATGGTCGCACAAGAGGAAAAAGGGAAACAAACAAAGTGCTCAAAGCCTCAGTAGGACTGACTAAGCCATCCAGATTTACACAGCAGCAACCAGTGGTCAGGAATGAACACAGCAGGCCAGAACACACTTCCTCTCTCCTCTGGCGGTGGTGGTGGTGGAGAGGGAGAGAGAAAGGGAGAGAGAGGAGAGAGAGAGGGAGAGAGAGAGAGATGGAGGCTCCATTGCGCTGTGAGACCCCAGGGAGAGGCCTATCTCATTCCAGGTGTGTCAGTGATTGTGTGGGTCATCTGTAGGGCCTGGCACCATGTCAGGTTCCCCCTGCACTGCAGAGACCCAGAGAGAGAATCACATTCTGGGCTTCTTACTCCACTCCCCACAGGAGAGAGAGAGAGAGAGAGAGGAGGGGAAGGATAGAGTGAGAGAGGGAAAGAGGGTGAATGATTGCAGGAGAGGGAGAGTATGTGCATGAAAGAGAAAGTGAGGAAGAGTGGGAGTGAGAGAAAGAGAGAAGGAGGGTGGGAGAATGAGTGTATGTGTGTGAGAGAGGGAGAGAGTGAGACGGAGAGAGAGAAAGAGCGAGTGAAAAAGCCCAGCATTTCTGATAAAAGAAGCATTCAGCTGAGAACACCAAGGACCTAATCGCCAAAAAGCAGCCTTGAGATTGCGCCAGATCCCGAGGGCCAGTCAATGGGCAGATAGAGGGTTTCTCTCTCTCTCTCTCTCTCTCTCTCTCTCTCTCTCTCTCTCTCTCTCTGTGTACCCTTACGCTAATAGTTTTTATTTATTTATTTCCTTTTTTCCTGACACATCTCAAAAGAGATTAGAATCCAATTCAATTAACTTTTATCTGGATAAAAAAAAAAAAGCTTGATTTTTTTTTTCACACATGAAAGGGGGGGGGGGGGGCAACAGGCCGAAGGCTTAGGGAGCAGAGGAGTCGAGGCCAAATCATGCCTGTACTGTAGCTGTGCGAGGGGTGGGGATTGAGACCTGGAAATGGAAAGGCTGCCATTGCTCCATGTCGAAACAAAGTGAACTTACAACACAAACCAAACCCAGACGGAGTTGAGCATTTTTTTGTCCTGTATCAATGCATCCTCAGTGGATGCCTCTGTCTTTAAGAGTTGTCCACACTTTGGTGAGATCAAGAAAGCTGATCAAGAAAGCTGGCTCAGTGTTCGGCAGGAGACTGGACCCACTGAAAACTGTGGTGGACAGAGGTACATTGAGCAGATTGAATGCTATAATGGCCAACAACTAGCACCCCCTCCGCAGTCACCTGGAGGGACAGAGGAGCAGCTACAGTAGAAGGCTACGCTTGCTGAGCTGCAGAACAGAACATTTCAGAAAGTCCTTTGTTCTCACCGCAATAAGACTGTTCAATACCTTCTGAGTCTCAATCACTACTGGACAGTGCTGTAAGATGGACAATTTAAGTTCATTTTAAATCTCTATTTATGCACTTAAAATGTTTATCAATCGCATGTGTATTTTTATATCATTGTACGAATGATGGTGAGTGGAATTGTGGTTTTTTCGTTGTGTTTTTGTAAGCTACTGGACATTTTGAATTTCCCTCCTGGGATGAATAAAGTGCTATCTATCTATCTATCTATCTATCTATCTATCTAGATTTGCCTTGTAAACAGCGATCTGCACATCTTGTTTCTTGGATGACTGTACTGTACGAATGAGTAAATGTATGTGAGTGATTTTCATTTCCAAACATGCTGTGATGTCCATGCTTCTTTAGGGAAACAAAACAAATACAGCATCCCAATGGTAAATACTGGCTCTGGTATTATAGCCGTGAAAGAGGGTCCTACCCTGTGATCTGTTGCAGTAGCAGATGTCTGAATTGTGATAGGGTACAGTATTTTAGGATTAGCATGGTTTCTGTCCCATTCACTGGAGTATAACAGACGGTTTTACATTTTCAGATTACATATTCATTGTGTCGCAAATGACACAGTTTCAGACTGCATTACTGTAAAAGGGTCAGACGCAGTGTGGGCATTGGTGTCAAATATGACCATTTGAAATCCCCTCCTGTCTATCACCTCAGTGGGTGTACATTATTCCCATATAATACTTTATTTTATTTGGAGGTTATTATGAATACTGCAACTGCAGTACTGATAGATTGCCAAAGGCATCGCATAAGGCCACACTCATGTCCTGCACAGGGCCTTTGTAAGGCTGCGCTCTGGCAGCCATTTGCACTGGCCTGTAGTTAAAGGCCATCTTGAGGCTATTCACCAACCCAATGTCATCTTTTGAATTGAATTGAGGTGAATTGAATGTAAAGACCATGTCCTGTTTAGCCTCGTTGACCCCAGACCCGTCTGAGAGTGGGTCTGGCAAAGGTTCATTGACTTACGACTTCACTGTAAAAAAGAAAAAGTTAGTTAAACTTAAATTTTCAAGGCAACTGACTGCACAATTTTTTTGAGTTGAAGGCATCAACTTCATTTTTTAAGTTTTGAAGAACTACAATTATTACAGTAAGTTCTGCCAACTCAAGGTTTTGAAGTAAATTTTTTTAGTTCTACCAACTTAGGTTCTGAGTTTTACACATAACAGGACATAATAAGAAGGCATTTGGCTGAGCAACGGAGGTTAATATGCTCTATGTTTTGCCCTGCCTATTGTCGTTGCACTCGGAGAAAATGAGAATGTTTCATTCGTCCCGCGTTTCAATCGTCCCGGTTGCACCCTACATTTTGAGTTCTACTCGAGGTTTTTCAGTGTCACCATTAAGTTGTGAGTTCTACAAACTTAGTTTTATGAGTTTTATGAGTTTGACATATACATTTTGTTCCCAGAATGCCACAGCCCCAGTCAACATATTATTTAAGATATCACATAAAGCCTTACTGAAATGTAATATTGAAATAAAATACAATTAAGTGACAGTGACACTAAAGGCTATACTGCTATTGTCATGTTGTCATGTAATTGTTTATTGGTGCCACAAACCATCAAGTAGATGACCATCCACACCATCTTAATCCTGTGCATAGGGCTTAAAGTATTGCTTGTGCCGGAGGCAGGAAAAAATGTACACAAGCTTAGTTGTGCAGTGATGTTGTGAATATAAACTTCCTTTTTACCATATACAGTCCAAGAACCTTCACTTTATAAAGTTAAAATGAAATCCATCCCGCTGGGGGTTAGCACGATTCTAAGGGCCCAGCACTGACAGGGCCCAGGGAGAGCCCCCTTCCTGATAATATTGGGGGGCCCACAATTACTGTCGGTCATAGGGCCGAAATTCTCCAGCAGCGTCCCTGCAGACACATAATGCAAGTAGGCATTGAGTGCCCAAATTTGTGACACCGCCAAGGGGCCAGATCAATGCTAATTGAGAAAGTAGTCAATTTTGCATTGCACCCAAGAAGAAGTATATCTACTATCTAAAATGTCCATATATTTTAAGAATGGTCTTCTCCTCAATGGTAACCCTGACAATCAGGGTTACCATTGAGGAGAATCATTAGTTGTTCTATGTCATAGACATCCAAACAAGCCAACATAAAGAGTAATGAGAAAAAAAATAAAAATATTAACAAGAGATTCCATAATCCCTAACTGCTGTAATTAGGTCCATAATGTACAATTGTTGGTAGAACTAACAATTTCTATGTAACGCTCCCCAAAAACCTGAGTTGGCAGAAAACCAAATGCATTATGTTGCCTAGAAAATCTGAGTCCTGTCAACCTCTATTTTCTTTACAGTGAAGATGACATTACAAAATGAGTTGAAATAACAGTTTCTTTTTCTAGTTTACCATGTATTGAGTTATATTTATTTACAAATCTTATTTGGCAGGACAAAAGGCACTCTAACTGGGTGTCAACTACAACTTCAAAATAAAATCAACTCATTTTATAAAATAAGATTAACTTTTCATGAGAAACTTCTGAAAGTGAGTTTAAGTGGCTCACAACAGACAGTTCAAGTTCCAACAATTTTATTGTCAGTGAATGCAAAAATCTTAGTAAGGTAAACCATTTTGAGTTGTCATTTTACCAGTGAAATTAAACTTAAATTGGTGCATTAAACTCTTATCAAATCATTTCAGAAGTGCAGCAATCTTTGCTTTTTAAACAAAGTTGTTTACTTAATTCTAAAGAAATGCATGTCCATGCAGGATTAGCAATTGTATTTGCTTGTCCATGTTTTAGGGACATTGGAAATGGGCTTCACTGGCATCTTGGCCAGACAGACTGGCAGAGCGAATCCCAAACTTGCCAAAGGTTCGTATTACTTCCACATGTGTGCAAGGTTTTCAGACAGCACGCCTCATAGATGAATGTCTGATTATCTCTCAGGGATCCCAAGACACATGTTGTGTGTGTGTGTCTGTGTGTGTGTGTGTGTGTGTGTGTGTGTGTGTTTGTGGCCTATGGTCACAGATGTGTAAAAGGGCGTGCTACAATAACAACAACATAAAAAGCAAACATGAACCTGCTCCATCCAAAATGGCAGCCATGATCTCACAATATACATTATATCTGAAACGGGGAACATTTAGAATTTAGCTTGAGAGGTTCCTCGCCTCAGAGAGGCTGCCCACCTCATCGCCCCCTGCCATGCCAATGACTCCCAGGACTCTCTCAGGCAATAGCCAGTGTAGAGCAGAGTATAGGAGACAGTGGTATCATTAAACTAATCTCATTGACAGAACCAAAGGAACACCTATTGGGTACGCTCACTTGAAGTGCTGTCTTACCGATTTATTGTCTCAAGTATTTTTAATTAGTCGCACAGTGTGAAACGACCCTGCTTTATTTTTATATATAGCAGATCGGGGTGGGGATGTTTCCAGAGGGGATATTATCTGCGTGCTTGCTCGACGGGCTGCTTATGACTTTACATCCGCTCCGTGACAGGACCATAGAGTAGATGTTCCACACCAACCGTACAGTATGTGCCCTCTGCCAGGATTACGCTCACCCGCTCCATGCCACTTTTGAGCGTGCTTTGAAATTTTCACACTTTAATATTCATTTATACGGGAGCGCTCTCCTTCCCTCTCTCTTGCACACACGCACAACTCAGACACACACACACTGTTTCTCACTACAACACACACACACACACACAATACACTCACATACAGTATTTAAAGCCAATCAACACCTGGTCAACAATATGTTGTGAGTTCCTCACTCTTGTAACAAGGCTGTCAGGCCTAATCAGGATCATCACCATGTGCAAGTGCGACACATATCTAATTGCAGGGATCGTTTGAAACACAAAAACACAACACAAAATCATGTCTATGTGTATGAATTCCTCCCCACACACATATCACCCAGCATGCTTTGCAGTGCTCCCCACTGTTGTGTAGTTCCAGTGTGTCATCTGGCCCTGCCTGCACCCAGCGACCATATTAATGAATGACAGATGTGTCCGGCTGATCAAAGATGTCCTGATTTCGCCCGCCTAAACCCTCGGAGGGCCTGTGACACACAGACGGACAGCGCGCTGCCGGTCCCTTTTTTGCACGCTGATGAAAGACGGCACGCCAGGGCTAAAGGGGGGCGCCGTTTCAACACGGACACAGCAGCAGCCACACAAGGAGTGTGGCTCAACATGCCTGCTGTCCACGATGTTTCTCTCTTCCGACACGAACGTTCCCCCACGAGAGACAGGATGCCAAATTCCAATTCCAAAAGAGTAAACAACTTACAATGCGACATGTGGGGGGTGGGGAGGTTGGGGTGACCTGATCCAAACTGCCAGAGACAGGGGAAATGTCGCACGGATCATAAGCATTCATAAAACACTAAAGCGAGGCGTGAATAAATCATTCAAATGTCCAGGGCGATAACAAGGAGTTTAAAGCACAGCACAATGCACCCCCTCCCACACACACACACACACCTTGGAGCGTGTCAACCCTTCAGAGCCAATGAGCGAGTGTTCGCGTTTTCATTATCGCACTTTAAGACAGGCGCCCCGGTGTGCCCAGGAGTCATATTGGCCACTGTGACAGGTGAGAGACAGCCCATGGGGGCTAAGCCAGACGAGACAGGACAGAGACGGGATGGGCACAGGACGGCCCACCATCAAAGCAGGAGGGACCTCGGAGGACGCAACCAAATCTTAGCCTGACCTACTTTTTGCATCTGATATAGACGTGCGTGTGTGCATGTGTGTGGAGTGGTGGGGGCAGTAGTGAGAAGGTGAGGAATAATAAGAATGTGAACAGACGGTCCCTCGTTGACCCTTAGAGGCATGGCGCAGCGAGAGAGGCTAGAGTGAAGATTGTACCGTTTTCTTTTTTTTCTCTGTGCTGAATAGAAAAATGATGGCCTACAGTAATCTGTGATTGGCACTTAATGGGCAAATGTCCCTGACATCAGGTCTACAACCCTGAGGTTGAACTGGCATGTCTTGATGGCAGATCATGAATTTCAAATAATGAAATAGTAAATGGATTCTTGTAGCCGGTGAAAGCCGGTGGAAAAAAAAAAATCCAGGCTATTGATTTTCCTTACGCCGGCAATTTGTTTTTTGACAGCAATCAAGCATGAGCCATGTGGCATGGTGGACAGTGGGGCTGTACTTACTCAGCTCAAAAGTGTCTTACTGTCCTCCACTGGCTTGGCCTCATCCCGCCATAAAGCAGGCGATGGCTAGCATTTAGCCTGCATTAGCGCCAGAGCCGCTATCAGTATCTCCACCTTCGATGCAGTGAGGGGGCGTCGCGCAGGCTGGGTGTCGGGGGCCACGGCTTCACAGGGGCCGCTTCAAGGGCCTGTACTGTCATCACTTTCAAATAGGGGAAAATGAACAGCTTGGCAGAAGCATCACTCACTCTCTCTCTCTCTCTCTCTCTCTCTCTCTGTCTGTCTGTCTCTCTCGTTCTCTCCTATCACTTTGCTCACGCTCTCTATCTCTCGCTCACACACACACACGCTCTTTCTCCCTCTAAGTCTTTTTCTTCCCTCTTTTATGCTCTCTCTTTCTCTCCGCCCCCTCTCTCCCCTTCTCTCTCTCTCTTTCTTCCCTCTCTACCCCCCCTCTCTCCTTCTCTCATTTTCTCTGTCTCTTGCCACACTTGACTCTGGTTCCTTCGTGTCCTCAAATCCCTCATTAGCATCCCCTTGGCCAGAGAGAGAGAGAGAGAGAGAGAGAGAGAGAGAGAGGGTTTGTTCCATAAATGGAGCCGGTAATTCATAGGGAGCCTCCCGCTGAGGCCTCTTCCACCCCTGCCATTATCACATTGCTCATGCTTGCGTGGACCCCTCGGTGCCCGTCACCGTCACCGCCACCGCTGCCATTCGCCACTCGCACCTCATGGCTTCCGCTTCGGCTCCTGTGCTTCTGCTCAAACAGCTGCTCGACAAACGCGACTTTTCTGCTTGCACGCGCGAGCAACATCTGCATCCATGCAGCTCCCCATGCTTTCTATTTTTCTCTCTGTTCATTGTTTTAGGAGGAAACAGGCCTACATGTCTCAAGATGGGTCTTTGGGCTTTTTTTTTCTTAACTATACAGTATGTTGCAAATGTGAAGAAACAGTGTTGGCCTTTGTCAAGCTCCTTTACACCTTTAGCAGTTCTTTGTAGAGAGAGAGAGAGAAATAGTGTCTCATAGCACCTCTAAGAGTTTGTGGCTTTGCTGCAGAGCACATTGGCTTTTTATACAGTGTGTGCTATTCCAG
>NW_027468657.1:8393208-8395708 GCF_046254945.1 Alosa pseudoharengus
TAAACTCTTGCCTGTGCGATCAAGTATGAAAGCAAAAAAAAAATCATGAAATTAAATCAAATTGATTCACCTGCACACCCATTAGGCTACTCTCGTTTGAATTACTCGCGAACCCGTGATCGCATAGATATGGCAAGCATATCAGAAGAAAGAGGAGATACAGGGCTATCTATTGGTACCAAGTATGTCGATGCTTCTGGGCTATAAAAACAGACAACGTGACTGCAAAATAACATCATGTACAAAAACCAACTATCGTTTGAATTAGGCCCTATTCACGAACCCGTGATCGGATAGATATGCCACGCATGTCAGATGAAAGAGGAGATACAGAGCTATCATTTGATACCAAGTACATCCTTCTGGGTTATAAAACAGACGAAATGACATCAAAATAATAACTTCATATAGCTCCACTTACCCCACGTTTTTGTGTGTTGTAGTGGCAAGGCATGTTCATAATCCAACGCTATCATGTGTTTCTCTATGGCAAAGTATGTTCATAATGCGGTTTTGAGATCCCAGCAAATTCCTGCATGGCATCCAATTCGAGACTCACATTGCATCCCAATTTATTCGACAAAAAAGTCTTCACTTTGTTCATGACAATGCAGTAAAAAGTTGTTTTAGAATCATCATGAGTGTACACACAGGACACGCAAACTCGGGTTCAGTCAGGTCAGATCAGTTCGTGTCACAGATATGGAGCGCAGAAAGGGCATTTTTCATTACTAAATAAAAATGGCATTTATTTCAGTCTAGGGTTCTAAGGGTAAATTTCTTAATTCAGAGCCATGTTACTTACAGCCAAGTACTTAGAGTGGATATCAGAAAGAAATATAGTTTGGCCATCAGTATAAGATTAAATATCTGAATACAATATTTGTAGTATTTATTATTGTTCTTTAACATCATTTGAATAAGACTGATTAAGTAAGGTGCATTATCATAATGTACTTTTTTATAGCATTGGCTTATGGAAAATGATTTGGAGTGGACAACAAACTGACCTGTGTATCAGTGTTGGCTTTACACAATTTATTACCATTATTAAAATAGGCTATCCTAATCTTCAAAACTTTTTGAGTAGTTTTTAAATAGTAGTTTTGATTCCTAAGTGCCACCCCAATAAAAAGTCTGGACCCAGCTGGCCCCCCCTATAAAATAATCCTGGCTACGCCCCTGCCTATGATATGGGAAATACTTTATACGATCAGCTTCAGAAATTAATGGGTTTTCCTTGGCCTGTGCTACACCTTTCCACCAAGTTGTGCGAAAATTGTAATTTTTGCGATGTTGACAAACATGCGTAGCACATGGAAGCTCTTGATAGCGCATGCCACTAACGTCTATAAAAAACAATATATTTATGGAATAAAACTAGACAGGTACCTCGGATTAGCATTGCTGTTTATTCATAAACTGCAATTTTCAGCAGCCAGCGGAGGGTATTTAGCCTACTATGCTTCCGGACAATATTTTGTTTTGTGTCCCCTAATTCTGAAGCAGTGGCAACGCTAAATGAAGAGGAAACACTGAGAAGAAAGTTAATGTTTTAAATAGGCTACATCAACACAATATATAATATGTGAACTCAAACTGGACGGGCCATAATAACCTCTGACTAGTTTAGGCTACTTATTGTTAAATTGCAATGTGAGCGGCAGCCAACAGGGGAGGATACGTTGCAGGATTATTTAAAAAGCAAATGTGCGTCTGCCCTGATTCTGATACCGTGGCGGTATTAATTAAACCGTGGGGGGCCGCCATGCTGAAATAAACGTAGAGGAAACACTGCACATTCACACTCTCACACAAAGACACACACACACACACACACACACAAACACACACACAAACACACACACACACACACACACACACACACACACACTGGCACACACACACACACACACACACACACACACACACACAGTACACACACACACACACACACACACACACACACACCGTTACACACACTCAGTCTTTGTCAAAGTCACTTATGCACTGACAACCATACAACCACACACAGGCACCCAGGAGCACAGTAACCTCCTGCATCCACGCATGCTCTCACCCACAAACCTACATTCACACACACACACACACACACAGACACACACACTCTAACACACACACACACACACACACACACACATACACAAACATACACACACACGCACACACATATGCTCCGTCCATTACACAGTCACATAAACCCAACATACAGAGCACTGCATGCCTCCTCTCTCTCCATACCATACACACAAGTGTACACACACACACACACACACACACACACTCACCCTCCACTGTGGGCAACTGCTGAGCCGGGACCCAGTGGGGCGTGCTGGTATGTAATGGGAGGGAAAGGAGGCTGTCTGCTGTGTCCCGCGGACGCCGGAGGATTCTCCATTGCGAGGGTGATGAGACCTGAAGGGCAACAGGGAGACGGAGTGTTTGGGGGGGGGGGGGGGCAGACACAGCGGAACGCTCT
>NW_027468657.1:8400708-8490708 GCF_046254945.1 Alosa pseudoharengus
AACTTAGTGAACACGTTATCAAAATAAACCGCGCACACATTTTGTTTGAGCAGGAGACAGAATACGCACGCAGGCAGGGGCGGAGCTACGTGGTGGCCAGGGGGGGCCACGGCCACCACTGGTCAAAGCTTTGCCACCCTGCTGGCCCCCCCAGCTCCGTTCAGTGAGAAGTAAAAAAGAAAAAAATAATTGCTGCCGTTTTCGACGGCACTTTGCCAACACTTTGCAAAGTCGGGACTGAACCAATTACTGCACTCTATCTACGACCATTGGCCCAGTCAGGAAGTGTAGCCCACAGTTGTGATCAAATCGTGAGTAGGCTTAGTGCAGCAGCAGCAGCGGGACAATTCAAGTCATCTGTTAAAAAACACTGACTACTACTTAACCTCATGCAGTAACAACATGAGTTGATGAGTTGGAACATTAATGCTAATAAGATGTTAGAATGTGTCACAAATCATAGCCAAGTGAGCTGCGTTGGGCTGTCCTTAGGTAGGCTCTGACATTGACGTGTGGGGCTGATCAGAAATAATCGTATGCCTGCGGTAACTGTTACAAAAATATTTCGATAAAATTCGGGTGAAATGCAAGCATATTAGGCACATATCATGGCTCCAATAAAAGTAGGGGAGCGCGGGGCACAAAGTAACACTTTTTGGTTATGGCTAAATAATTCTAAAATCATTTGAGTTTCACTAGTTATACTTTTTAACAAGCAACATACATATCTCTGTTACACATATGCACTGGAAGTTTGTTTGTAGGAGCTACTGTTCTTTTACAATTCCACCGAGAGTGGCGATAGGTGAAATGTTACAACCTGCCCCATATGCGGGGTTAGTTGTAACACTCATCCCAAAGGCTGTTTTTAATTAAATGAATTCAATAAATGTATCTGAATGTGTATGATAGAATAGGATCTGACTATTTATGATACATAAGTCATGAACTAACAACAGACATGTGTCGAAAATTGACTTTATTTTCTATACGGAGAAATAACATGAGAAATATGCGCCAATGGAAGCAAAGAGTCTAACCAAGGTCAATCCTGCCAAGAAAAGCCCTCAAACCTGAAAACACATGAGGCAAAATGCAAAACATCACAAAAACTAACTAAACTAACACTAATACGCGCATATTTTTGTATTGCAACATCATTGTACAGTATGAGTGGCTTAGTTGTAACAGCGTGTTACAACTAACCCCGCTGGGTCACGTTTGTTATAAGATAAGCTAGCTCCTGCTATGAGTTGGCTACATGTTTCAAAACGGTGTTCATTTTTAGCCTACAAGACGGTTATTAAGATGATAGAAGATTGGAGTCAGTGAGCTGCACCCACAACTCAGTAATGGAAAGACAAGTACCACCTAGACATTTAAGTTGATGTCTTCAAAAGGAGTTTTGCTGCAGATCTACGTGGAAACACGTCCATACTGACTGAAAATTTGTGGAACACCGTCTCATAGTAATATGATTAACTGACCAATAGCATGCCTCGATCAACCCCCTGCAAATAGGGAAAAAGTCCGTGTTACATTTAACCCCGCGTTACTTTGTGCCCCGCGCTCCCCTAGGCTAATGGGGCCTAGGCTAGGCTACTTTATATAAAAAACATAATTTGCTGACTGCGTGTTGTTCTTGCCATAGCTGGTCAGGCAGAGGCTGCTTTGCCTGAGTTCTTTGTTACATTGCTCCAGAACTGTTCATCGCAGCGAGATGAAACTTTAATTGCATGACAGAGCAGAAGTGGGGCTTTCCAACGAGACTAAACTCTTGCCTGTGCGATCAAGTATGAAAGCAAAAAAAAAAATCATGAAATTAAATCAAATTGATTCATAGTTTACCTGCACACCCATTAGGCTACTCTCGTTTGAATTACTCGCGAACCCGTGATCGCATAGATATGGCAAGCATATCAGAAGAAAGAGGAGATACAGGGCTATCTATTGGTACCAAGTATGTCGATGCTTCTGGGCTATAAAAACAGACAACGTGACTGCAAAATAACATCATGTACAAAAACCAACTATCGTTTGAATTAGGCCCTATTCACGAACCCGTGATCGGATAGATATGCCACGCATGTCAGATGAAAGAGGAGATACAGAGCTATCATTTGATACCAAGTACATCCTTCTGGGTTATAAAACAGACGAAATGACATCAAAATAATAACTTCATATAGCTCCACTTACCCCACGTTTTTGTGTGTTGTAGTGGCAAGGCATGTTCATAATCCAACGCTATCATGTGTTTCTCTATGGCAAAGTATGTTCATAATGCGGTTTTGAGATCCCAGCAAATTCCTGCATGGCATCCAATTCGAGACTCACATTGCATCCCAATTTATTCGACAAAAAAACACCTTTTTGTCTTCACTTTGTTCATGACAATGCAGTAAAAAGTTGTTTTAGGATCATCATGAGTGTACACACAGAACACGCAAACTCGGGTTCAGTCAGGTCAGATCAGTTCGTGTCACAGATATGGAGCGCAGAAAGGGCCTTTTTCATTACTAAATAAAAATGGCATTTATTTCAGTCTAGGGTTCTAAGGGTAAATTTCTTAATTCAGAGCCATGTTACTTACAGCCAAGTACTTAGAGTGGATATCAGAAAGAAATATAGTTTGGCCATCAGTATAAGATTAAATATCTGAATACAATATTTGTAGTATTTATTATTGTTCTTTAACATCATTTGAATAAGACTGATTAAGTAAGGTGCATTATCATAATGTACTTTTTTATAGCATTGGCTTATGGAAAATGATTTGGAGTGGACAACAAACTGACCTGTGTATCAGTGTTGGCTTTACACAATTTATTACCATTATTAAAATAGGCTATCCTAATCTTCAAAACTTTTTGAGTAGTTTTTAAATAGTAGTTTTGATTCCCAAGTGCCACCCCAATAAAAAGTCTGGACCCAGCTGGCCCCCCCTATAAAATAATCCTGGCTACGCCCCTGCACGCAGGCACGCAACTAGGCTACTTGTTATTTTCTTTTACTCGGCTATCTATATATGGTTATCAGCACACAATGTTGAGCTAATTCACTAACTCAATACTCATCATGGATATCACAAGTTTAAACAATGAAAACAGAAAGTATTGAGTCAGCAAAGCTAGAGGAGTTATTCCAGATGGGCAAGAACAAGGTAGGCAATTGGTGTGCTTGTCAGAACGTTAGACTGCATTACAGCTGTTTAAAGCCAGACGTCACGGTAAACCAGAACAAAACAAGGTAGCTTTAGCCTGTATAGGGCTGTATCAAGTTGTCCAAATGAATAGGTAATTGTAGACATTGTTGTTGTATTATTGCATGTGGATGCACGGGGCTAAAACCGGGGAAACGGAGAAATATTTTTTCCGCGCGGGGGTGGGGTGTTGGTGATGGGTGTGCGTACCATAGCATTAATTCCTGCAGGCGCCCCTGTGTGTTATAACTGTACTGTAGGTTATTTGCACACCATAAAGTATCTCCAGTTTTTTGGCCGTATCACAAGTATATTGTTACAAACTGCAAAGTTGTCTCAGAATGGTTTTATTGGTTACGCACCAAAACACACGAACGTCATTACACAGGCAACACAAAGGAGGTCAATTAAACAAGCACGATACACAAACAGGGTAGTCACATACAATACACGGGATAAACACATGAGGTACAACATAAAGAAAGACTATACCAGCTAACACATACATGACAAGGTAAACGCAATTACTCTCACTAAAACTAACATCAACATTACACACACATACACTGCACAGCATTATGGGAGTTCAGTCATGAACCAGCTAGGCTCAGTTCAGTACACAGCCCCCCGAGACTTAGTCTATGTCCCTTTGACTCAAGCCTTACCCTACGTCAGTCCATGAGCCTGGCTGGGACGCGACGCTGGCGTTGTGGGCGCCCCGCTGTCGCGGCGGTGATTCCGGGGACGGCTGCACGGTGACCGGTGTTAGAGCCACAGCTCCATTGTCACCAAGTTCCACAGAGTCAGTGTCCAGGTCTCCACGACCCTCAGCTGAGGCCAGGGGTCGATACGGGGCCAATCGATCACGGTGGAGAGCCACAACTCTCCGACGCTTAATCAGTCTCACACGATAGACCACGTCAGACAGCTTCTCTTAGACATCGCACGGCCCGACCCACTGGCTAGTGAGTTTCGGGGAAATGCCGATTTGGAACTCCTGGTTTGGAACTCCTGGCCGCGACAGCGCGTATCGTAAGCTCGCTTTTGACGTATTCCAGCTTCACTCATAGCCTGCCTGGCCAACTCGTGTACTCCTTTGAGTCTCTCGCGTAGCTGCTTGTAGTATTCCAGCCCTGGCTTACCTCCAATCTCCGCTTCCGGAGGCGAACCGAACACCAAGTCCACCGGCGTGCGTAGCTCTCGCCCGAACATCAGAGCTGCTGGTGTGCATTTCGTTGACTCTTGCACCGCTGTGCGATATGCCAGAGCACAGAGCACCAGGGGCAAGTATAAGTCCCAGTCCTTTTGTCGGTGGTCGGCCAATATGGCCAGCTGCACTGCTAGCGTCCGATTAAACCGTTCCACTAGCCCGTCGCTTTGTGGATGCAGAGGTGTCGTTCTCGTTTTCCGGATGCCCATGCGCTGGCAAACCTCAGCAAACACCTCCGCCTCGAAATTCCGCCCTTGGTCGCTGTGGAGCTCTTCCGGTGCCCCGAACCGGCAGAACATCTCAGTGACCAGTCTGTCCGCTGTCGTCTGGGCGCTCTGATCTGGCACTGCATACTCCTCCGGCCACTTAGTGAAATAGTCCATAGCTACGAGCACGTAGCGATTTCCCCGCTCTGTGACTGGCAGTGGGCCCATGATATCGACGGCTACCCGCTCCATGGGAGCCCCGACTGCGTATTGCTGCAGCGGAGCGTGCGAGCGTCGCGTGGGGCCCTTCTTCGCTGTGCAGGCGTCACAACAGTGAACATGCAGTTCAACGTCCAGCCTGCATCCCAGCCAATAGAAGTGGCTTCTCAGCCGACGAAGAGTTTTTGCAATGCCGGAATGAGCTGCCCCCACTGCCCCATGCACCTGTTCCAGTACACAGGCTCGTAATCCAGCAGGAACCAGCAACTGGGAAATGTCAGATTGTCTATCGACAGCTCGCCAGGGTCTATACCACAGTCCTTGACGTGCTACTATTCCCGGCCACTGTGAATAAATCGCTTTGGTCTCTGGATCGAGTGCTGATACGTCAGTCCATGGCGGTCGCTGACCGGCTTCGATCCATGACCACACTCGGCCAAGCGTGGCGTCCTCCGATTGCGCCTTCCGGATCTCCTCCCTTGACATCACATCCACCGGCGATCTTTTCTTTTCTTCAGCTGCTTGTCATTTGGCGAACGGTAAGCGATGAGGCTGAAGTCGGATGGGCCGGGCATTTCCGGTGTCGATGGCGCTCTCTTGGCTCCTCCCTGGTGAGCTGAGCAGTGGCGGCCTCAGCGAGCGGACCTGGATGAGACCTGTTGTTTCCGCGGGCTTGAGTTTCGCGGGCTTGTGTGGGGAGGGGCGGAGACTTAGCAAGCGGACCTAAATGAGACCTGTTGTTTTCGCGGGCTTGAGTTTCGCGGGCTTGTGTGGGGAGGGGCGGAATCTGGGATGACGAGTACTCTTTGCGAGTTCGCTTCCTGCCGACTTGTGTGGAGCGAGTTGGAGAGTTCTTCGTCGCGCCAGCTCTCCGCACTTCATGCTCTGTTTTCCCCGCCGTGTGCAACACTACGCTGCTCGTCCCCAAGTGTAGTGTGAACCGGGAAATGTCCACCACAGCCCCCCATTTCTCTAGCACGTCCAGGCCGAGAATGCAATCATCCTGAATGCTAGCCAACCAAAGCCGGCGGCTCGCCGTCTCACCGTTGATGCACACGCACACCACTTTTTGTCCATACAGTTCCGCTCGCTCTCTGGTAACTGTGGTGATGCGTGTTTTTGTCTCTTCCCAGCCTCTGGGTCTGGCTACCAGCGTGCCGGGTAAGAGACCGGGGCGCACAAGCGAGATGGTGGAGCCAGTATCGATCAAGGCGCGACACCGAGTCCCGTCTAGCGTGCAGTCCACATACAGTCCTCTGGTTTGGCCGAGCCGGCCCAGCCGTATGCAATCCATAGCCCCTCCCACCGTGCCACCTTCTTCTAGTAACTGGGGCGCGAGCGTGAGGGGTGCCGGGGCTGGGCAGTACCACGCAATGTGCCCCGGCTCGCCACACCGGTGGCATCCGTCTCCGCTGGCCGGCCTCTTCCACTCGCGTTGTGGTGGCTGTGCCGTGGTCTGCCGTGTCACCTCCAGTTCCTCCCCGTCTTCCTCCATCGATGTCTGGCGTACGCAATGCCTCGACTCTGTTGTGCGGAAGATGTTTTCCACCCGTTCGGCTTCCGCGAGGGCCGCGGACAGCGAGCTGGGGGCGCTCAGGTGAAGGTGTTCTTTTAGCCGCTCTGGGTGGATGCCTCGCACGAATGCTTCCAGTGCCATCTTTTCATGTAGACCCTGGCTGTACGTTGGGTAGCCCCGCTGGGCATACAGCTGCGAACTTGCCCAGTCTCTCGTCCTTGTGCCGCCGTCTGGAAGCAAGTTGTTCTCTGGCATCGCTAATGAAGATTCTCTGGCCGAATCGTCGTTGCAGAGCTGCGGTCCAGCTTACTTGCTCCGCCGGTGGCAGGTCTTCTAATACTTGTAGCGCTTCCCCCTCCAGAGCCAACGCCACCTGTACGCCCGTTCTCTCCGCCGACCAGCCATTCAGCTCGGCTGCCAGCCGGACCTGTACCAGGTATGTCGCCAGCGGCCTTTCGCCATTGTAGTGGGGCAACTTTACGCTGGGCCGCCCTTCTACCGCCGCCGTCGCACCGGGGACCGGCCGTTTTCCATCGCTCCCGTGTGGAGCGGGTTCAAGTGGCGGGATGCTGCCATCAGCCCGGTTCGTTTCCTCCTGTGGCCGGGGGCGGGTCTCTTCGTCACGGTCATGCTGCAGGCTTGAACATAATAACATTGTACCATATGACGGAGGTGGCTTTTAGCTAGTTACATGGCAGTAGGCTAAGTTAAATAGCGATGTTTCACAGCTAAGGTTCATCAGAATCCTGGGATATGCCCGCTTGACAACGGGAGAAATGGAACTAATGACTGGCCTTTGGCCATAGCAACCATCCATTTAGAACTAGTAGCCTAACTGCAGCTTGTCCTTGAAGCTTGAAATTAGTTGATATGTGGCGGAAAGAAGTAGTTCTACAAACAACACAGTTTTAGCGATTAAAACTTTTAAATTACAATGGCAACAGTGGTTTAAGAGGGATAATGGACTCCATGGCGTTCGGTTCGCAGAAATAAATGCACTTAGGCTACTCCACTGGCACGATGGGGCCGATTTACCACCTCAAACGTGCATTTCTTTCTTTGAACCGAACACTGTGTCCTCCATTATCTCTTACAAATACAGTACAGTATGTGTGATTTTGGCACATGCTAGACTTAAGGATGCCACCTCCTGAGAAGGGACTGCGTTGTGTTTAGAAAATAGTCTCAAGTAAACCATGTTGGGTGCATTGCATCTCATAATTCTTCACTAAATGTTCCATTTAGCTGAATATAGGTCACCCGCCCAGACACACACACACACACACACACACACACACACACACACACACACACACAACCCCCTGCTCAAATCCCACTTGCGTCTTTGAGGTAATAACCTCTTTTGCTCCTCGCTAATCCGTGGTCACACTGAGTTTTGAATTCAATCTCACTTTTCTCATTACATGTTTTCCAGATACGGAGGCCCCATATGGTTCAAGAGATAGTTGGCCCTTAATCTTATCATTCCTTTCCCCTCACATCAGAACCAGCGTGCCGAAGATGCCGTATCCGTGGAGGTAAGTTGGATACAAACAGATCAGGTAAATATGGGGTAGAGAAGGAAGAAACAACTTTGTGAAAGTCCTTCAATCAAATAATAAATAAATAAATAAATAAATAAATAAATAAATAAATAAGTTTCATCACTTACTGTATGTGGAGTGGAGTGCACCTTGAGAGAAACTTTAGTCTCGGCAGCCAGAAATCACTTCTCCCCAGTGAGGTTCGACCAGTAAAACCTTCAATTTCAAAAGGTTGCCTGCTACCAGTGTACACGCCTATCTGATTTCAGAGGGGGAAAGAAAAACAGTTTTTTTTTTTTTTCTGACAGACATCATTTTGAGTAGAGTGTTGACAGTAGGATGCAGTGGTGGAAATGTATTAATGTAAAGTGCACTGAGGAGCATTAAACTGCTCTGCCTCTCCACTGCCCGCACACACCAACGATAAAAGCACATTTGCGGCCACGGAATGTGTAAACCTACGCTGCGTTTTAAACAACGACCCAGTGAATCAAGAAAAATGATAAAGACCTGTTGTTAAACATTGTACTTTATCCCAACCCACTTAACACACACACACACACACACACACACACACACACACTCAAGCAAGCTCCTAGAGTGGAAAGCTTTTAGTGCCACCATGTTGCTAATTGGTTTGTATTACATTTCTCCATGATGTTTTTCTAGGGTGGCATTAGCAGAGAGGGAGCTTGCTGTTTGGTAAGAAGTCAAAGATAATGAACAGGATCCCAACTCTTCTCAGATGAAGTGAGGGGGAAAAAACCCGAACGACTCAGCGCCATGAGCAATTGATCAATATTAGTTGGCACGCTGGAAAATGGGTCATGATGCGTATAAGCAGACACACTGCAGAGGAGCTGCATATCTTATAGACGGCGCCACTTATCATGCTGCACCAGAACAGAACAGGGGGAACAGCCCGATATTCAAAACACAACACACACACACACACACACACACACACACACACACACACACACACACACACACACACACACACACAGACACAAACACACAGACACACACACACACACACACACACACACACACACAGACACACACACACACACAGACACACACACACACACTTTCTCTCTCTTTCTTTCACACACACACACACACACACACACTCTCTCTCTCTCTCGCTCTCTCTCTCTCTCTCTCTCTTTCACACACACACACACACAGATATACACACACAAACACACACACATCTACACTCACACACTGTCACACATGCGATGGCGTTAAAAGAAAGGAGATGAACTGAAGTGGAGGAGATGAGCGTGGAGTGCTGGGGAGCGATGCTCTGTCTATGCGGGGGGAGGACACATTCCTTAGCGATGCTCTGTCTATGCGGGGGGAGGCCACATCCATCCTGTTTACAGAGCCTGAGTCACTCCGCCAAACAAGCACATCTGCACAGCTGGGCCTTAGTCCCAGACGAATGGCGCAACACACACACACACACACACACGCACCCACACACACGCACCCCCCCCCCCCACACACACACACACACACACACACACACACGCACCCACACACACGCACCCCCCCCCCCACACACACACACACACACTCTTAAGTACTAATGTCCATAGACACAAACAGACACCCACACACAGTCAACCAAATGCACATGTGTGCAGAGTGAATAACCCAAACTCTCACGATTCTGGGAAAGACTTTGAAAGGTTTGCTAAACAGCAGGCCCGCCGCTCTTTCTCACTGCCTGTATGATTTCACAAACATCCTTTTTAGTCATCTCAGTACTCAGAGGCACACGCATTAGGAGGTCATGACTGTTGTGAGCGCGGACAGACTGAGCTTTTATCATCTCCAGATAGAATCCCCCCATTCCAGATGTTAGTGCACATTACCGTCAGGTCTCCATTCATTATAATCTCTCATTCAACAAAAAAATCCTGTGTTGTGCAATTCTGACTATAGAAGCTTGGACCAATACAAACATTCTTTGTAGAATTGCTAATTTATTGATCATGGTGTAGTATGTGAAAAGTGTGGACAGGACATTACAGTAAAGGTCAGTTTTTTCTTTGCATTCGTATGCATGCATGTATTCATGAATGTGTGAAAAAAGATACAAGGAGCTGTGTGTCTTAAGTACAATATAGGGAGTGGTGTAATCACATGGGTATGCTTAAGATTCACAATAAGACTCCCCTAAATACTCTGGGAAGGGACTAGCATCTTAGTCTCTCTCCCTCTCTCTTCTCCATCTCTCTCTCTCCCTGTCTGCCTCTCTGTCTCTCTCTTACTCTCTCTCTCTCTCACACACACACACACACACACACATATGCACACACCTACACAGGCACACAGGTATGCAAGGAGGCCCAATAATTAATTTCCACCACTTCATAAAAGGATTAAACCTTCACACTGGAGGATCGACCCTTTAGTGATGTGCAGAGGTAAGTTAATATCTCCACAGGCAGCTCGGGCTTCCAAAAGGACAACTCGCTGATTAAAGCGGGCTTTAAAGACAATCCCTGCCTGACATTCAGCTGTATTGAGAGTTAATGCTATGTTTATTATCTGCTGAGCGATGGCAAGAGAGCCAATATACGGTGCAAAGGAAGACAGACAACTGGCCATCTCCTAAGAGCTGTTGTGTGCCACAGTCAAACAGCAAAAGCATTAAAGTCATCGTTGTTATATCAGGTCCTTGTTGTCTGCCATTAAACTCAGACCACAGGGTTTGTAAGACACGTTGCTGCTGTACTTGCTCTTTAGAAACCTCAGCAAAGACCAGTGTGCCTTTGGAATGTGTCCGATTACATTCTGTTAGCAACACAGAAATAGCATCATTTTCTCTCCTTGATGTTTTTGTGTACTTGCTGATAGTGTCCAATAATTGTGAATAACCAGAAATATGACAATAATGTAATAAGGTAATTAGTTGAATTGTGTTTAATTAAGGCTTGGAGTTATATTTTGGTTGCTGCTAAGGTTGCTTCACACATGACTGCACCATAGTTAGTTGACCAGTGTTAGTGTCTTATAGCATTGAATATTTGCTATTGACAGTTTGATTATGTGTAGTGTGTAGTCCAGTGTAGTGTAGTTGGCTAAATTAGTCCCCCCCTTCCCTTTTTAGCCTGATAAAGATTCTCAGCATTGCTACAGTATAACTGTTGTAGAAGGGTTTTGCTGCTTCTGTAGATATCGCTTCCTACAATGTTGCCGATGAAGGCAATCAAGCAAACCTGTATAAATGACTCTCTGTTAGACAAAGTTTAAACTGTTAATTGAACAAAAAATGTCCAATATACGCCCTTTGTGCAAATTTAAATAGACCTCTGTTCTTCAGGAATACTCATCAATCACTGTTTTGTTTGTTCAATTATCAAGACTAATAAACTCTATTCAGAGACTCATTCCAATGTCATTGTCATCAGCACCAAACCTCCTGAATGCCAGTGATATCATATTGTTCAGGGGATATCTAGCAGAAGCTTCATTAGTGATAGATAGACAGACTGCGTTCAAGAGAAGGGGCCTCTTAAATGTCATTGTATGGCATTGAATTAAGACAGAATTGATGCTATTTGTACTCATTTAAATTTTTACAACCATTGTCCAATAATTCAAGGGGAGATGACAAAAAATTATCTACATCTCTTGGTTGCAGTTGTATATTTAAGTAACAATGGGACAATGACCACTGATGGACAATGTAACTTGACAATGATTTGAAAGCAAATGGCATTTCACTATGCATGGAAAAAAACTGCTGGGGAAAAAGTTCATGAATATTTCATAATATTCTTGTGTTATCAAGGGCAGCCTGAGGGGTGAGAATATCATCAAGCCCACATAGAAGAATAACATGTTATCTGAATTGAAAATATTAGACAGATCCCCTTGTATGTTCCTTAACTGAGAGCAGAAACAGTAGGCTTAAGAAGAGGGTAACCGGAAACAAAATCTGTCATTACAAAACATATGCAAGATAGCATAATCTGTCATTTGAAGTTATACCTGCACATGTTGCTGCTGCCACTGGTCCTGACATTTACAGTCATTGCTTGACACTGGCTGTGTTAGCCAGACTGAAAGGCTCGGGCCGGGTCGCCATTCAGCCCTGCGAGTCCGCGTCATGTCGGCCATTCATCATCTTACGAGATGAGAAAAGGGGGCGAAGGGACCGCCATTGATCCGCTAACCCGCATCACTTGGGTTATGATGCGTTTCGATGGGCGTCGCCCTCCAGTGACTCACCGGCAGACGCTCGTTCGGCGGAACTTGCCGGTGCTCAGGCGGAACTCACGGGCCGGCGGTGCGTTAGGCAGTGGCGGGCGGCAGCCTGACGGGGCCGCGGCGCTTTGGCGAGCCGGCCCACACACGTGGCCGACTCCTCTTCACGCCCGAGCGCATCCGCGAGCACATTTCGGAAGGCGACCTTGCGAGTGCACGCCCGTAAAACACCTGGAGGGATTCTCTACGTTCAATTACACCTCCGCTCATCTCTGCCCATGCCTCATTCATTCTCTCTTTTAATGTTCACTCTCCGCTTCCACCATGTCATGCATCAAGGTCCCCCCTACCCCCAAAAAATGAAAGAAAGATAGAGGGAAAGACTCTGAAAAGTGCTAACTTTCACATTGTATCAGTCGAAACCCACTCCCTGCCCAAGTTCTCCAGCCGCTTTTCTACCCTTGCGGGTCGTCACATTCATCAGTTTGATTGACATATTGGCAGAATGAAATGCCAAAAGAAAACAAATGGAAGACCTGATCGGCAACCTGTTTTTCGGTGCATCGATCTGTCTGACTTTCAAATGGAGCTTAGCTCTTAGTTTCAGAAAGTTGATGAATAATGTTAAAATAGCCTCCTTTTGCCTGTCAACAAAAATCCTACAACATCAGATAAGCTTGAATTATTAACATGCTAGTTAAGCATAATCAACTAATTATTAGTTGCATTCATTTCGTATGCAGACAAATAATTACACTGAAAAGAAAGTCGGTATGTGCCTCTTTTATTCTGATATTTCACCCAAAAGTCACAGCACAAATTACAATATGTCACTGCTGAAGAGAAGTGTCAAATCACTCAAGAGAATGCAATTACAGCTTGACTAGTCAAAAATCTTAAACATGGCACTGGTAATATTTCACACAATATGAAAGTCTGTGCAACTCACACATTATGGGTAAAAAAGAACACCTACAAAGAGACACCAATCATATCACAGCTAACGAGATCTGAAAGGTTGCCAGTATAGTCGTTGTTGCAGTTTCAGTCATTAAAAGGAAAGAAAAGGATTCATTTGAAGCAGCACTTCTTGTCTGTGTGTTTGTGTGTCTTGTTTTCGGAGTGTTGCTTTTGACAGTACCTCGAGCGGTGCAGAAAACACCTTATGCATATCAATAAGACACTCCCCACCATAAATAATGCCTAAGTCTGTATTGACATTATGCCCTTCCATCAGGCAGTGATAAGCTGTGATCAAACACATTGCCCCAATAAATATGTAAATAGCATGTCATTTAGGATTATTTACTGGTGTATGCACAGACTCCTGCCAGAAACACCGGAGAGATCTGTCATCCTGTCCCCCCGTCCACCTCGTGCTGAACACACTTCCCTGTACCCAGAGGACACCTCCGGGAGGAAGTCCGCCATCCCATGTGCAATTTTCACGGTGCCCGTGCATGGATGCGTGGCAGCTGCTCTCCCTGGACGTGTGTCCTTCACTCGTGGAGTTTTCCCTCTGAGAGGAGAGGCTCAGTGATGAGGATGGATTTCCAGACTGGATGCTTACACACACACACACACACACACACACACACACACACACACAGACTACACTACTGTTTAAAATCAATCTCTCTCCATTAACCAGCAAGATATCTCCAATGTATTGTTTATTGTTCTTACTCCCGTTTCAAGAGGTTAAAAAAATTAAAAGAATTGTTATTTTCCTGACAGCAGGGTAAGGAAGTTCATTGTGATTGAACACCAGCGTTGTTTTCCATTCAATCTTCTAGCTTTGGCAGGGTTTCACTTTTGTTTCATCCCTCTTGAACCACTGCCATGGGAGACCGTAATAATGTTCTTGGGAAAACATAAGTTGTTCCACCATTACTCGCAACGTGGGATGATGGGGAAACAAAGACTTAGAACTAAGAAAGAAACCGAGATTCTACTGAGCGCCAGATTAGACATATCACGGCTGTCTATTGGTCGCTGAAGAGATCCAGAACGAAGAAGAGTCGAGAGTGAGGTGATAATGGCAACTGGCCACACGAGCACAGTTCCTTTTTCTTTTTTTTCCCAGGCAGCTGCAGAGGGTTTGCCAAAATACCTTAGCATTCTTCCTCTAGGTAACACTGTGGAGCGTCACAGACGAGCTCAATTACAAAGACAAAGGATGTTGTTCTGCATCTATTGAGGCTCCCCGGATTGTACACCGAACAGAATGCCTTGTGGCCGAGAGACGCAGTGTCTGAAGCGGCATTTGCATATTTATAGGGGCCTGTTTGTTGTGAGAGGCAGTGTGAGTTCGTTGTGTGACTGTGCGGCGCTTGATAACCCCTTCTGGTGCAGTAAAAAAAGTCCATTGGACCAGAGCCTTTTTCACAAAAGCCACTGAGCTGGCTTCATGACCCTGCGCAGCGGCCCTTGATTGCGCCGCCTCATTGTTCTCCTCGGCGGTGCAGCTTTTTCATGGGCTCCGCCACCACCTGTCCCCCTGCCATGCGTGCCATCCCCACCAGTCCGCAGCGCAGCGCATCCCCCGCCATATTGTGCCCTGTGTGGCTTACGGAGGTATAATTAGCTACAGAGATGGGTTTGTCTTCATAAATCTCGCTCCCCAATAATGGGCACACCAAAAGCAAACCATAAACACCAGTGACTCCACGGGCCTTTGTCCCCCCATTTATTTCACAGGGCAAATACTATTGACACGACTAGAAGTCAGAGGCATGGCTCCGTGCGCGTTCACCACTGAGACGAATCAGACATTAGCTGGGAAGGGCGAGACACTCTCATTAATGAATAATTGGCACCAAAATTAGTTTTATATTGAACACAACACCTTCCGGGTCGATGCCTCTAGTCGGTGTGATTAAAATCACTTATCCGCAATAAGGCTCTCTGCTGTAAGGACGAGGGGGGGGGAGGCATTTCTATTCCTCCACCCTGTTCCTGATCGATCAGGAGCCGAGTCTTATGCCGTTGGGTTTCATATTGATATTAAGAGGCTGGGTGTGGGAGAGCTACACCGATCACACCTCCCATTATCTCTGAGGGATCCTATTAAATTGGCCCCTTCTGCTGCAAATTCCATCTCATTCCATGCAAGGCATGGCTGTGCTTCATACAGGAAGCCCCAGAATGCTGTGTAATGCACATGTTCTGAAACACGACGCAAACATCGTTCACATTAACCTCCCTCGCACTGTTCAATCAGTTTAAAGTCATGTGATGGCTTTCAGTAATGGAGACCGAAATACAAACAGGCGAATGCGTGGCTAAGGGCAGGCAATATCCTCGACTGATTTCCTGAAAAGGCTGAACATCAGAGAGCGGCTGTTCTCCTCAGCATCGCCTGACACCTCAGCCAATTCTGTATGTGTCAGCAGCAGCCCATCAGATTGCTTTTATTTGAGATTTTTTCACTCGCGTCCAATTAGAAATGCATCACACAGCACAACACTTTCCCACACGGTAAATTGGAATGGAGCCTTTTCCATGCAGCCCTTCTACTGGTTATGCTTCCACGGTCGCCTTCACAGATTTCTTTGTTTTTTAGCCTTATTGTGCACCTCTCTTCCTTCCAGACTCATTACCAATGAAGCAAACTGCAAGTACTACGCACAAACAAACAAACAAACCTCTTTTTCCTATATACCACTCATGCTTTCTTCAATTGTTTCTTTCTTTTAAAAACAAAAACAAAAAGAGCTGATAAACATCACCAACAGCCTGACATGTCAGTTAGAACAGATTGCCCCGACACACATGCCCTGTTAGTAAAGAGGTTTTCCTCTTGTGCAGTTAGCGTTAGCCGCTCCTCTGCCATTCTCTCTGGGACTGTTAGCTCGTGTAGTTGACTGGTTCAGGGAAATGGCTGGAATTAAGCCCTGAGAGGAGTGCCTTCAATGCTTTTCTTTTTTTCCCTAAGGAGCCAAAGTGTCTCCTGCAGGGCCGAACGGACGAATGCAGGCCTGGCGCTCAAGCTGGTCGTCACAAAATACTCCAGTATTTCAGCTGGCCTATTAGCCATGCCAACAACCCTGAGCGGCCCGCATATGGCCTCTCAGCACAGAAAGACGTGCTGTAGAAATACACACACACACACACACAGACACACACACACACACACACACACTAACACACACACACACACACACACACATACACACAGACACACACACACACACACACTCACTAACACACACACACACAGACACACACACACACACACACATCCTAGCATAGCACCAATACTGCCAGTATTTACTTTGTGTCGCTGGAAAAGAAGAGTAGGATTACCGCAAGTGTGTGAGTTTCAAAAAATGTCAAAATCATACGGTTTACAGCCAAATTAAACACAACCTCTCATGGACAAATGTTCATTTTTAAAAACAAATTACAGTTTTTTTCAACTGCTTACACACTAAATCTTTGCTTGTCACACAATTTTCTAAACATGTCCTCCAAACATCATAACCTGACACCAAATCTGCAAAACCATACACTAATTCTCAGTGTTTGACTCAGTTTTCAATTGACTAAAACACATTTTGCAAAACACCACACACAATTTTCTACCTAACACACAAAAATCTAACAGGAAGTAACTTGATTTCGTTCTTTAAACACAATCCATCAAAATGCCACACTAAATCACCAGTGCTCTCTTTCTCTTCACATGTGTAAACACTCATTACTTTACTGAACACCATCCAATCATTGCCTTAGTATAGGCCTATGAGTAGACATACTGTACTCTCTATGTAGGTATGGATTGAAATCCAATACGGTTGAAATGTTCAGAACCAATGCAGATATTTTGAAAGGAATGTTCTACAAAAAGTCGACTTTATGTACAGTAAAACTTGTCTTTTTTACTATATTTGTGTGTCTCCCCAAGTTACCATTAGCTCAATAATTTTTTCTATAGACCTATGAATACATACACAACCCCCCCACCCACACACATAAACACACACACACACACACTTTTCTTTGGAAAAAGCAAAGTGATTTGATAGTAGTCAGTCATTTCCGTCTTACGTAGGCAAGATCAGCTTTTTCAGAACTCCATGTACATCTGGTGGTCATTGTATTTTGCTTTGCTTTGTTCTTGTTAAATACTGTATATGCAACAGCAAATTATTTGCGAAAAATCACTATTTTTCTCTCTGTACCGTAACTTTCACTCTTGTAATGAAATACATAAAGCCTATGAAAGACAGAAGAGCGTTAGGTTTTGAGCAACAGTGTGTATATGGGTGATTCTCACGAAACCGTCAACTGAAAGATTTCTGACATAGAATTTTTCAAAAGATGTGTATGAATACAATTCCTTTTGAGACATTTGAATTAAAGTGTAAAGGTGTTGTAAATATTACTTTTCTCACAATATTAGGCTTTTTAATATATATTTATTCATGTTTTCAAGACTAAGTCCATCAGAACTTCTCATTACCGCAATAGATCATTACATGAAATATGACATAGAAATATAATTCTTTATGTATTTTTTAAAATGGATCATTAACATTAATACCAAGGTCTACATAAAACAGTTTTTAAAGTTATTGTTAAATATAACATATTATTAGAATTTCTCTCATTTGTCTCATTACCGCAATATGATGAGTGATTTGCAACTTGAATTTTAGGATATCTAAGTAAAAACGTACAACTTTAAATAGAAAAATGTGGCAGAGGTGAAGGAAGAATACTTGGAATAATATAATTTTGAAAATGGAAATGAATGCTGTTTCCTAACAGTTGATTTTTAAAAAAATAAACATTCACTTCGGTAATGAGACAGATATTTCAGAGATGAGACTGATATTTCGGAAATGAGAATAAGAACAAAAACCCTGCTGAATCTTGTCCAAATGTATAGCTTATTCCTTTAAAGTCAGATATTTTTTACATTTTAAACAGTGATCAAAGCCACTTACTTTTTACACAGTTAAAGTACATTGGTATCCCATTTTCCATCAATTCATAACCAAAATGTGCCCATTAAAGGTACTCTAAGCGATGCCACACTGTGTTTTTAGGCTAAAACATTGTATGTCACTTACTGCAAGCATCACCTAACCAACCGCTAGCTGACTGTGTACTGAATACACTGTAAAAATGTGATCTCTGTGGACAGCCCAGGCTCCACAAACGGCATAAAACTACCTGGGCAAACCTAGCCCATAAAAACATAAACTGTTCCAGCAAATCACAGACGAGATGCGCGTTAAGGAGAGTTTCAATTGCACAGGAGCAGCACGGGAGGGAAGGGGAGGAAGTAGCGAGCTAGCTCTCTTTTTTGTTTGAAAGTCAACAGAAGTGACGTTACCCAGCATCGCTTAGAGCACCTTTTACTTACACAAACATTATGTCACACTAATTTCATAGAACAGACCAACAAACCAACATCAAAACAGTGTACCACCAAGCTTGGGAAATAGGGAGAGGCCAGAAATGCATAGCAGATGGGATTGGTAGCGGGTCGGGGACGATGGCCTTGATACCATCTTGGAAGTACCACACTTTATCACCTGGGAACTTCACAGTTAGATTGTAAAACTTGTTCTCTCCAATAGCAGTCATCGTGTCAACTTCATATTGGCCATAGGAAATCTGGAGGAAGCATAAAAGTGTGCATTTTAATGAATTACAATGTGCTAATATAACCATTCCGGTAACACTTTACTTGACGGGTGAGTTCATAACACATTCATAGCATCTGTTATAAACTGCACATAAAGCATTCATGACTTTCATGAGACATGACTGAACATTCATACCAAACCTTTCATGAATGATGGATAGAACGATGACAACTTGTCAAAATAAAGTCCAACAATCGAGAGATTAAATTAATGGTATCCAGGTTACACAAATATGTGTCAGCTGAATGTACTATAGGTTAGTTTACCTCCCAGTGTTAAACTCAGGTTTTTAAAAACTCAGGTTTTGCCTCCAATATTTCATAAAGGATACCATTAATTTAATATTTCCAGTCTTTGTAAATATTTCATGAATATCTTATGAAGTCTACCTCGAATGTCACTTTACTTTACAAGTTGTGAAGTATTCATAAACACTGAGTTTAACACTGGGAGGTAAACTAGCCTACATTCAGCTGAATCGTATTTGTGTATCCTGGAATGGTTGGACAATCCCACTAGCAAAAGATGAGAAATCATCTGCAAAGGTTACAAAGATCATAAAACAAAAACATTTTTATGAAACAAAAATTTACTTGACCATGTTCTTTTTGGCACTGGAGTAGCAGCCCATTGACTCAGATGTGCCGTGATATTTGAAAACGCATGCCTAAGGTTTTGGCATTAAGAGACACTTGAGTAAATTGCTCACTGATTTTCTAAAACTACTCGTTGACTGAGAACACCACCTAAACCATTTAACCCTTATCCATCACCTCTCTTTTTCCTTCCTTCTGTATTCCTCTAAAAGTTCTGGGTTGGGGTATATCTTTTTTCTGTGCTTCCTCAAACTTTCCTTTGCTGCAGCTTTCTTTTATGCACTTTTAAGTCTATGGCAGTAATCTACATGTGATGTAGGTCACTCATTACTATGATATGACCATAGCAACTTTCATGAGATTCAAAGGGGAAAAAAGGGTAACAGGTTCTCTGATACAATGTATCTACTTCATTAAGTGCAGTGTAACAACCCAAAAACTTTTATGATATTGATCTCATTAATATCCCTCCAAAACATTGAGGTTGTCTCTTATTAAAAAGTAATTAATGTCATGAATGACGTTGAAAAATGCAAAATCCTTTAATATTTTCATTACCGAAATTGAAATTTTCATCACCGAAATTGGCTTTAATTATTGCGGTAATGATAAAGTGCATTGCGGTAATGAGACGACCTAACACAAAAATGCTAATTTTAGATTTAGCTAGCATGATCTAGCTAAAAAAATACCTCCATGACATTGTGTGTTTTATTACCTTATTACTAAACAAATTTGAATTAAGAAAATCGTTTTTATAACAAAACTGTTACTAATTTCGGTAATGAGAATCATTAGTGTTGTGTTTTTGAGTTTTGAGACAAATCATGGAATTTCAACATAAAGTCAAAAAGAGACATGCTTACCTTGATGCCATCTTTGATCTTCTGTTATTACTGATGCATGATGGGAAATTCCATTTCATGTTGACATTCCTACAGCTTTTTATTGCAGTACTCAAAAGTATTGCGGTAATGAAAACTATGACTGATGACAAAACATTTTTTTTAAATATTATAATTGTTATAATATTAATGTTATTGAAACACACATTTTGATGAAGCATTAAACCTAAAACAATATATGTAGAACTTTATTTTATTTTAAAGTAAAAGATAAAGATTTCCTTAATGATCAAACACTTGGGATTTGAGCCAGGACACATTGCGGTAATGATAATTTACTCATAAAACGCATAAAAAATACAAAATAACAATAAAATATGGAGAAATTACCTTGTGTGCAAGTTTAAGCACATGTACCTATATTGTTAAATAGTGTAATCAGTGGTATTTATGGCATATTTGACCATCAAATCCTTAGTACCATAAGATTTTGGGGTTTCGCGAGAATCACCCATATGATGTATCCAAAATGTCATATTTTGACAAAAGTGTTTGTAATGTGAGGCGAATGTTTGATTTAAACATGTGTTTTTGACATTTTGAATGTAGTGTGTCATTTTGCTGGAGATTTGAGGCATTTTGCATTTTGTGTGAGCAATTGTGGGTTTTGTGTGTGGAGTTTTGAAAAATAGACACAGAGTTTTGAAAACGTGTGTAAACAATTGTAAAAAACTGTAAAAAAGAAAGTAACTGAACCAGTCTCTATCCCTTTTAAAATATTTATTTCAACCAAACCAGTTATCAGAGATATGAATCCCCCATTCCCACCATGTTCTCGATTTGATCAAATCTTGATGAAAAAAAAAACTTGAAAAAAGTTTGCCTTTCTTGTGTCATATTACAGTAATTGGAGGGATCCTACTGCAATGTCACCACCACATATTCTGATCTAGTGTGTACTGAACATATCAACTAAGAGAATAAAAATCAACTGCACATTTTTTTAAAAACAGCCATTCTCAATTGGAACTCAAGAACTAATTAAGCCAGGGTTCAAGATAGCATGTCCACTATCACTCTAATTGCATACGTTTCTAACAAATAGGTTTAATGTCAAGAGTAATGAATCTGCCAATTACATAGGCGGCATTAAATCACCACCCCCTTATTTGCAAAATAACTTTTGAGTGTGGCACTCAACTTATGCGGCCCGCTGAGTGACAACTGCTGATGTGGCGTCCATGCTTCAGTGCCATTTCCCTAAGAGACACACTGAGACGGAAAATGATAATTAATTAATCATGTGGAGCAGTGCAGGCTCCTCTCCCATTGGTAATGAGTGCCCTCTGCGCCTACACTTCAGATGGGGTCTCCCAACATGGCAGTGGCCTGAAGCAGCAAAGCTGTTATTTTGCCTACTACAGCTATAGGTCTGCATTCACTGGGATTGTAAATCTGGTGGTTATAGGTTAGTTAGATAGAAGGTAGATTGGAAAGCAGACAGGCTTGTGATTTAAAGATTATGTAGGCATACTTGTGCACTGTCTCATGTATAGATGGAAGTGTCAGTAAGAAACCAAGTTCTGTCACTAGAATGAGAGCATTTCCTTTGCTTCGCTTGAAGTAAATATTCCTGAGTAGTTCCTCTGACAACACTCAAGGCATTATTGATGTAATAAGTTACAGGGAAACCGTGCCAGAGTCAACACTCTGCAACAACTGAACACAGTTGCCAATAAACAAATCCAGAAGCAGATCACTGGCATCCAACTTACCCTGTGTGTTTTTTATTCTATATCAAATGTCCAAAGTAATGATGTGCAGAAATTGGAGGCAAATAATTGCAAATGACTTTTTTTTCCAGAGTTATGCTGTACCCATGTATAGAAAAATATATGGTGATGGTGAATTGTCAGCATTGCAGTGTGGGAATGAAGCTATAATAATAATAATAATAATAATAATAATAATAATAATAATAATAATAATAATAAGCTTGATTTGTATAGCACCTTTCATACACAGAGTGCAGCTTACAGTAAAGTGTTTGGAAGTGTTACATTTGGAATATTTAACACAATAATAATAATAATAATAATAATAATAATAATAATAATGCAAACAAATAAACAAACAAACAAAACAATAAATAAAACATCAGATATAGAATTAAGTAAAAATGAGAATTCACAAGATGGTAAGGAGATAGATACAGCAACACATACAATAGAAATAGGATACAAGATAAAAGTGTGTTAACTAAAAGCTCTCATATACAGGTAGATATACTCATTTCTTGAAAGCATATGTTGTGAGTCTGTGCTTCTAATATAAGTTCCAAATGACTGCACATGCAGTTTCTTCTGCTTCCAAGCGGTGCAATTTACTGTAGTCATGTAACATTGTAGGACTACTGGACCGAGCACTACATTCCAAGCTCATATCTTGTTGCATATTTTACTGTAAGATGTCATACAGTATATTTTACTGTAAGATGACATACAGTCACATCTGGGTTTGACACTGTTGACCATAACATACTAGTTAATAGACTGATCAGTATGTCTCAGCACTCTGTGGGCTGGTTTGTCAACTACCTCACTGATAGGACTCAAGCTACGCAAGTTGCAGGCCTGACGTCAAAATATGCATCAATCTGTAAAGGGGTCCCCCAGGGCTCCGTTCTGGGCCCACTTTTATTCACTATTTATATAAACTGTCTGGGGGAGAATGTACAACATGCATTTTTCCATTTTTATGCAGACGACACTGTTATTTATTGCTGTGCTGCTACCATAAGGAAGGCATTTGAGCATTTGCAAACTGCTTTTCACAGAGTGCAAGCACAGCTTTATCAATTAAAGCTTGTGCTTAATGCTGAGAAGACCAAAGTAATGGTCTTTTCAAACTCAAGGAAAAACTAGATGTACCGCATAGCGGTACAAAATATGACCGCCGCTCAGTCCTGTACATCCATTCCGCGAAAATAAAGCATATTAATGAATTTGTCTCCATCTTCTACTCCAGTGTTTCCCAAACTTTTTTTCTGGCGACCCACTTTTTAAAAATGACAGACCATCGCGACCCATTTCACTTCAAATCTACCCTGCAACCACCAATATTGTTTTAGGCCACAGGTTCTCCAACTTTTCTATGCCTCCCCCAACCATACATTGCTATAGGATCCCTGCTTTGAACACGGTTGTGTTGTATTTTGAGCACCATCAGCGTGAAAAGTTGGAAATGAATACTGAAAAGATACGTTTTAATGCGCATCCGAGAGTAGGGGAAATTTTTGCATGTTGTGCAGTCGTCATTCGTCAGCATAGTAAGCTGTTCCTGTATTTCTAAAAAAAAATGTTGTAGGCTACGTTGCGTTGCAGACAAATTGGTCCATAACACTGACGTCAATTCCAATGTAAACAACAAATAACTCAAGTCGTTATATTGTATTGTTGTATTATATTATATTGTATAGTCGTTATATCAGAACAAGAGTTACTTTGGAGTTAGCGAGGTAGAAAACGAGAGGAATAGTGTTTAAAATGCCCATTTAAATTGTAGACTATAATGCACTGTTGTGCATTTTAAATCAGAAATAAGAATGTGAGGAGGTTGCTATTAACTTTAAAGATTGCATCTGCAATCGAAACTGTATGCAAATTTAATGGCCTTATGTCCGGTCTATGGATGTCTGCTTTAGTTGACAGCGCGGTCACTAGATTTGAATCGGTAAAGTTGAGGAGCTGCATCTATTAATGTTCGTGCAAATAGGCGGATTCATGTCCCTTGCAGTTTGCAACTGCGAGGTACATGGCAGGCGCCCCACATAACGGTTTCATTTTGAGAGGTAGATATCCATGCTGGCACCCCCTCTGCGATGCGTTCGTCCCCCAGTTTCATGCGCCAGTTTCATGAGCTTTTATGACCGTGACTGTGGTAGTTAACAATACATCCTAATAGAAAACTGTTAGCTTTCCTGGTATCAAATGACAAATGGTATCAGTAGGCCTATAACACAACATAAATTGTGCTGGCGACCCAAATAAAATCTCCTGCGACCCACCCGTGGGTCGCGACCCAGACTTTGGGAAACACTGTTCTACTCCATCCCCCACTCTTGAAACTTTTGTGTATGCTTGTTTGGAATGTGTGTTTGCACACATTCCGCACACAAAGTAGCCTACTGGCGCTGCAAAGGTGAATAGATTTGTTTCTGGGCCAAAAAATGTGTAGCATTGTTAAAAAACCTTTAAAATCTCTAAACAATCACAAGTAGGGCAGTTCATCACAGTCCATCCATTGCAACTGGACTGATGAAAGGTACACCTGTAGGCTACATTGTATTTGGGAAAAGCAGAAGGTAGCAGCATAATGTATTTATTTATTTATTATTAAACAAAACAATCCCTGTCAGTTCCATGCAGTTTTCAACAGCTATCAAGAAGAGAGGTCATGTCATGGATTTTTGTGAATGTTTCTTCTTCTACATATGCATAAGTTTAGTCATCTAGTTCAAATGATATTCAGCTTTATTGTCAATGCACAAATTAAATACCAGTAGTCTAAAACAAAATGCCGTTTTACCCAGTGGTGCAAATAACTGACATGTCCAAAAGGGCCTTCATGAAATGCGTTGCGAGACTGTTCATACACATTTTAACGGGCAAAGTTGAAGAGCTACTGTCCGTTATTGTTTTATTGTGCAAATAATATGCTGATTCATGTTCCCTTGCATTTTGCAACTATGAGGTCCATGGTTAAGCTCAATCTTTTGACACAATCTTTTGATTTTCACCCAGCCTAGTCCATGGTAGGCGCCTGATAGAAATATTGTTTAATTTTGCGATTGAGATATCCACGCACTGGCGCCCCCCCCCCCCCCCCCCTGCGACGTGTTCACCCCCGGTTTTAGAGCTATTCTAAATGCAAAAATGCATAGAGGGAGTTATGACAAAACCGTGACTGTTAACAAACTATAAGCTATATAAGGTAGGCCCTATGCTAGGCCTATTACACAACACAAATTGTCACCAGGCTATGCTGGCGACCCAAATAAAATCTCCTTTGGAACCAATGGCTTACACCTTACAGTATCAAGCTGCCACCTCTTGGCGAAAAGTTAATACTTTTGCATATCAGTAGTAATACATTTCACGTAGCTGTGTGAATCACAGAAAGGGCGAATGAAGTGGACACTTCTAAATGGAACCCAACCCACTGTACAGTAGCTCAAGGTCTGTGGCTAAAGCAGCCATAATGAAAGCGTTATCATTGTTTGGATACTTCACACACACATGTTTTTTAATCGCATAGACTACAACTACCAAGCTGGAATCAAAGCACATCGACTCCCCTCTCACACCCTAAACACGCACTTCGAACAAACAAAAAGCGCCTCAGTCTCACGGAATAGCCATAGGCAAAAGTGTATCTGACCGGTGTAACATTGGTACTAAATCATCCATCGCAGAGAATGATTTTTGTAGCACGTGCAACAAATATGTGTAGGTACAGCCCTGCCCTGAATACATCTCAACGTGCGCTCTAAAACATCTGGTTTAAATGGAGATGTAGATCATCACGGGTGCGTTAATAAATCTACATTGCGGCGAGTTGACACAAATTATTCACTTTGACGAATTTATGTAGTTTCAGTTACTTTGCTTTGAGCCATGCTCTTCCTTACTTGAATCACCTTTGAAAATAGAGGATTGAAGTAGCCTATATGGGTGTTTGGGAATGAACGTTGACTCAGATGCTTTTTGAGACCTTGAGCAGAAATGTCCCAGCCCGGTGTTTAGGATGCATCATAGACAGGTTATCTTTCAGGTAGCCTATATATTTTCCATTAAAAAAGCATCACGTAGCGAACGTGTTGTGGCTAACTCACTTAGCTCCTGTTAGTAGCCTAGGTTATGGTCATAAGCAAATGAGATGACAGTCGAAAGATACAATTAGTGCTGTTATCGATTTGCTTGGTAGCCTATAAACGCATTTATGGTTTTCTACAAATACATCAATAATCAAATTGGCCTCCATCACTCAACCATGCTAACGGTAACATTATTTTACCTACGTTCTGCTATTGATAGGATTAACGTAGCCTACCTGCAGTAAAAAACAAGCATGTCCGATAAACATTCTCAGATTTATTTCGGCTTCAAGAGGAAATGGGAATTACATGTCATGCAGAAATCATCCTACCCTTAGACGTTCTCTGTGGTAAACTACTGTAGCCTACAGTCTTGTCCTTGTAGGAAGCATAGTGTCTTTCCAACCCACTTTAGATTAACTTCCAACAAAATTACGTCTCACTGCAACGATGCGCCATCTAGTGGACAAACGACTACTTATCGCCAATACTGGAAATGCAGCCATGATGATGATGATGAATATTTATTTTGGCTTTCTTTTAATCCTACTGAATTTGTAATTATGTATCGGCCGTTCTAATACCGATAGTATGTGGGTGCCTGTGTGTGTGTGTGCATGTGTATATGTGTGCACCACAATCTACAGGCCAATGAGTGTACAGTCACTAAATGTACACATAACTTAATTTTTTAGACCCCCCCCCCCCCCATGGATCAAAATTCTACGAAACTTGGCATACCCCCAGAGAATTTCAGGTGGTGCAAATCACAAATGAGTGATTATGGGCTAGGTTGATGTGGGCCCTTGAGACCAACATACCATAAAAATTTCTTCATCCTCGGTGCCACGGTTCAGGTAGTTATTTAGGAAAAACTGCATTTTTTGGGTTTCGGGGGGCCCAGCGCGGAGGGGGAGTGGCCCCCGGGGACCAAACTATTTTTTTCCGTAAAAGTCTAGTGGGGCTACATACCCACCAAATTTCATGTGCCCCGGTGTTTCGGTGCCCCGGGTATCGTTGACCAAAATTTCAGGAAGTAGATGACGAAAAAAAAAAAAAAAAAAAAAACTTTGACAATCCCTATATGACCGCTTCGCTAGCTTCGCTAGCGGCGGTCATAATAAGTTAGACCTGAAAATTGTTACCAATCAGGGTAAAACAATTGAGATAGTTTCATCTTATAAATTAGGTTTTTTAATTGATGACCACCTTTCTTTTAAGCTTCATATACAGAACTTAGTGAAAAAGTTGAAATTGAAGCTAGGTTTTTTCTTTAGGAACAAATCTTGTTTTACTTTTTCTGCCAGAAAAAGGCTAGTCGTTGCCACATTTCTTCCTATTATTGATTATGGTGATCTGTTGTACATGAATGCCCCATCAAAGTGTCTTCAGATGTTGGATGCTGTGTATCATGGAGCTTTAAGGTTCATTTCAAATTGCAGACCCCTCACTCATCACTGTAAACTTTACTCCACAGTGAATTTGCCCTCTCTGTCAAATTGCCGACTAACTCACCTCTATATCTTCATATATAAGGGCATTATAGGCAGGCTTCCATGTTACATATCTGAATTTCTTTCTTTTACACAGAGTACTTATGCCTTAAGGTCTCAGAACACTATTTTATTGAATGTACCTCAAGCCCGGACAGAGTTTTTCAAGAAGGCTTTCATGTTTGCTGCACCTTCTGCTTGGAATAAACTACAGAAAACACTCAAACTACAGTGTCTAATTTCCTTAAATGATTTTAAAGATGTTGTTAAAGCCATAGAACATGAGTCCATCCAGTGCAAATGTTTTAATTAATGGTACTTTTATTTAATCTGGAATGCACTTGAGTTGTCTTGCCTCGTGTTTGTTTTGTGATTGTGATGTGTAACTATTTGTTCTGCTATCTTGGCCAGGGGCCTATTGCACAAAACTAGGATAAGGGATTAAGCCGGGATATCTTGGTTATCCTGGCTCAATTTATCCGTGATCCAGTTGCACAAAAGCGGGATAGGGGGCAGCAGGATATGTTATTGTATAAGTTACCATGGCGATTTATTCTTTGGAGCTAGCCTGCTCCAGACCAGGCTAAGTTCCAGGATCTATTTAATCTCATCCCTTATCTCAGTCAGCAGTCACCACAAAACGGAAACCAATAATTATTCCACTGCCCACTACACATTGTTATCACATATACCTAGACCCATTTGTCATTATTTAAATGTTTGTGATCATTAATTAACTTTTACATACTCGCCATTCCCGACCTGTCATGCGACAATGTGACATCACGGAAGTGCCTAACCATTTTGCACGTGGTGGTCGCGGAACTAGTTGCAATATTCTCCTAAACAGAGGTGTTGCTGTTTGTTGCCTGTTGTGAAAAGGCTATCGCTTCATACTTCACACCGTAGAAGAAGCAATGAAGCCGCTAGTTGCCATGGTAAATCAGTGAATCTGTGATCGGTGGCGGGGTCTATTTGAGGGAGCCGTGAGCGCGCACTTATCCAGGATAGGTTTCACCTGGCTTGATGAATCCGTGTCTGCTCATCCTGGCTTGGTCTTTGTGCAACCAATTAAGCCTGTACGCTCTTGTTTTGGATTCATTGAGCGCAGCTCAGTAACTTATCCCGGATGTCTTAATTCTGCTTTTGTGCAACGGACCCCAGGTCTCTATTGAAAAATGAGATTTTATATCTCAATGAGACTAACCTGGGGCCTATTGCACAAAACTAGGATAAGGGATTAAGCCGGGATATCTTGGTTATCCTGGCTCAATTTATCCGTGATCCAGTTGCACAAACGCGGGATAGGGGGCAGCAGGATATGTTATGGTATAAGTTACCATGGCGATTTATTCTGTGGAGCTAGCCTGCTCCAGACCAGGCTAAGTTCCAGGATCTATTTAATCTCATCCCTTATCTCAGTCAGCAGTCACCACAAACGGAAACCAATAATTTTTCCACTGCCCACTACACATTGTTATCACATATACCTAGACCCATTGTCATTATTTAAACGTTTGTGATCATTAATTAACTTTTACATACTCGACATTCCCGACCTGTCATGCGACAATGTGACATCACGGGAGTGCCTAACCATTTCGCACGTGGTGGTCGCGGAACTAGTTGCAATATTCTCCTAAACAGAGGTGTTGCTGTTTGTTGCTGTTGTGAAAAGGCTATCGCTACCTGCTTCACCGTAGAAGAAGCAATGAAGCCACTAGTTGCCATGGTGAATCAGTTAATCTGTGATCGGTGGCGGGGTCTATTTGAGGGAGCCGTGAGCGCGCACTTATCCAGGATAGGTTTCACCTGGCTTGATGAATCCGTGTCTGCTCATCCTGGCTTGGTCTTTGTGCAACCAATTAAGCCTGTACGCTCTTGTTTTGGATTCATTGAGCGCAGCTCAGTAACTTATCCCGGATGTCTTAATTCTGCTTTTGTGCAACGGACCCCAGGTCTCTATTGAAAAATGAGATTTTATATCTCAATGAGACTAACCTGGGGCCTATAATAATAAAACATATTCACTGGAATGGTAGAATTAGTTAGGAGGTATAGCATAGCATAATGACACATAACTACACAGTATGTACATGTAAGATTCTGTGTGCTATCAGTAATTTCACTAATAGCAATTACATACCATAAGTGAAGGAAGTCACACGAGACCTCAGAGTTTGTACTCACATGCTCGTAAATCTAACTGCAGTGAAGAGAAATTGAGCAGTGGAGGTGCACCCCAAGACATAACTCATAACTAATGTATTACATATGCTAAAATATGCTTACCAAATTACAAAGCAGCCCAACAAATTAATTCCTGAATCTACTTTAAGTCACCGGAGAAAAAGAAAATATATCACATACATCACACACCGCCTTGCTCTTGGGGAGATATACGGAAGCAGCAATGGAAACATGCATGACTACTCCAACGTTGGAAGGCTTCAGAGCTCCATGGTCTCCCTAAGGAAAGAGCCAGACATCCTGACATCAGTGTTGAATGATTATGTTTTTGATCAACGACAACAGTCCCACTGTGACCCTGTCATAACACAAATTCACACTTAATCTCATGCAGGCACAGGCTCAGCATATGACCATAGATCTTAAGCAGAACGAGGCCTCCTATTAACAGCTATAGCCAGACCTGGATTTATGTCATTTCAGGAGCGAGGCCACCAGGCCTTTTGGTGGAGCATTTTGTAAGGTATCAAGTTGATGTGCTTAAAGTCATGCCCTGGCCATAACGAAACCTTTTGGGTGATTAGAAACTATGAAGCAAAACAAATTCTGTAGGAAAGGAAGCAGAAGTTTTTAGGCTGCAAAATGACAAATAATAGGCAAATAATCAGCCTCATTAATATGTTGTCCATTAAATTCCCTGTTGGTCACACACTTTCAGTGAGTGGTTGTGCTCTAGTGTCCCATGAAGTGGATTCTATTATACTGTAGATACACAGGGTGCTAATGCAACAATAATAAATAGTCGATAGTAAATATTAAATAGCTAAAATGACACTAAGTATTGTGAGGTTAATGATGTCTATTATGAGTTAAACATGTATGGGAAATAGCAGAAGCCGAGTAACAAATAGCAAAACTCCTCTAAAAATGAGAGCATCAATAAAGCTCACATACAGAGTTAAGAAAAAACTAAAGAAGCTGAAGAGGATTAAAAAAGGAGAAGAGTTGGAGGAACGCGAGGGACAGATCGAGCTTTCCACTGAGTCTCCCGAGGTGGCGGGCTGTTTTGATTGGCACAATAAGGTGCAGAGAGGCACAGGTGGCGCCCAATCCGAGGCTGAGGGGGACTCCCTGAGGACCAGATAAAAGCACTGACAGAACCCCAGCGCCGCAGTGGCTGTCTGATTTGCATTTGATTCAAATTTTAACATGGATGCAACAGCATGCATGCTCGCAATTAACAGACTTCGTCATATCAAGGCTGAGATAGCAATGCACTCACTCTGCAGAATGGCATCTTTATATAACAGGTGGATTTGCATATCTGTGGACAAAAATAGTTAGGAAGCAGGCTGCAATGCAGTGAAATGTTGCAAAAGTAGAGGGGGATAGAATTAGGACACCTAAAATACATTAAAAACACATTTAACACAATATCTTATGAATCATTTATGTCCTGTGAAAAACACCTCCTTCGGGTTTCTTCGGTCTATATATTGGGATCTAAAGTGTGCTTTGTGGTCTGACAAGGACAAAGAAATTAGCCTCATTCTCATTCATTAACCTCCTCCTCCAACTCCTCTCTCTCCTCTCTCTTTCTCTCTCTCTCTCTCTCACTCTCTCTGTGTGTGTCTTCTGGGAGAATCACGCCAGCAGGGGGATTGTACATGGCTAATCAAGTGTTAGCTGTCAGAAAAAAACACAGGAATACAGAATTTACACATGTGTTTGGCCTTGCATTTCAGCATTGAAACATACCTCTTTTAGGCAGTCAAATGTTCTTCTGGGCACATTTATGTTAGCAACAATCCTAGGCAACAGTTGTGCTCTTGAACATAAAGTGATGCAAATACAGACAGACAGGATTGTTATAGTCAGCTAATAATAACAGACTGCTGTTTAGATGCTTCCAGTGAATTAATTTTTAATGCCCGACCCAGATCATTCCTGATGTTCCATGGGAAATCATTATGTTTTGACAGGACAGAAAGAGGTCTCTCGCGTCGTGTTGGTAAAGTTCCAATTCTCGAATTTGCTGTTACCCGAAACACACCCTGCGGACACCTAACTGCGAACGCTAGATCTCAGACAGTTGTGAAGTATCATTTTACCCAACAGCACAAAGAAAAGCTCATTGAAGGAAACAAGGCATCAACCAATATTCCCAGTGAATCAGGGCATCTCCGAGACGGAGGCCAGACGTTGTGGCCCCAGAAGATGAGCGCAGCCTGAAATGAAATCGATGCCGTAGCAGCCGAGCTCCTGAAGGTCCAGGGCTATATCCTAATTAGGGGTCAGTGCCTATTGAGAATTTCTCTCCCTAATTGCGCCTGGGTGTTGGGCAGAGTGCCGAAGCCTAGAAGGTGGCTGTGGGGATGATGATGGCGGAGGGAATGCAGGACGAAGGGTGGTGGTGGTGGTGGTGGTGGTGATGGTGGTGGAGGGGAGGGCAGTCGAGAGACCGCCTCCGAACCTGTTGTTAATGGCCTCTGATTTAAAAGTTAATGAGAGCAGAGTTTTTAAAGCAGCATTAGCCACCGGCGGCATAAAGACGAGCAGTGTAGATTATTTCGCTGGCTCCTCATTAGGTGAGCCTGGGGGATTAGGGAACCCCCCCTCCGTACAAAATGAAGCATAAAAGCATCTGGATGGCGCTTCTTAAACTGGTTTGCGGGGGGTAGGCTGTCTAAGGCCCCAGAGCCATTGCCATTGTCGCCTCTTCCTACGTACCCACTTAAATGCCACCATTTAGCCATCATTAAACTACAAGAAGGTCACTCCGAGGGAGAAATCTACTTTTCCCTCATGGTTTTAACCTCGAGAAAGTGCATAAAGTCATTATAAAGTTGAGTTGCTTGCTGCCCATTATAATTTCCAGTTTTGTCTTCATTTCCATGGCGGTGGTTGTGGTGCAATAGTAAAATGTCAGTGCCTTCTCTTTAATGAGCAAAGAAAATCAGCACACAGGACCCTGGACTGATTAAATTGGTTACTACAGCAACTTTTTCATTTCCAATCTATGCCACGAAAATCAACTGGTGCGTCAAGAGTACCTCGGCAACCAGTCTGTGTTCAACATTTATTTGAAAACAAAGTTACTGTATGTCTGTAAGTGAAGTCAAGTCAAGTTTATTTATATAGCACATTTTATACACAGAGATCATTCAATGTGCTTTACATAAACAGCAAATAAAAGCATAGAAGGCCAATAGTCAAAGAATAGTTTAAAAAGTAAAGATCATAATAAAAAAAGAAAACATAAAACACTTTAAAATAATTTAAAGACAGATTCAGAATGTGTAACTCAGTGCAGTTCCTGTAGAAGAAAGCATCTGAGAACAGTTTGTTCTTAAGTCTAAATTTAAAACCGCCTACAGTTGGGGCCTTTTTTATGTCATCCAAAAGTTGATTTCAGAGCTAAACTGCATAGCAGCTAAAAGCTGCTTCACCATGTTTAGTTCTAACAGCAGGTTTTACTAACAGGTTTTTCTCATGAGACCTGCCTCAGCATGTCTCATAGGTATTAAGGTTCTTCTCCATTTACTTTCTAAACAAGTGGTAATGCTTTAAAGTCAATTCTGTGACTTTCTGGAAGCCAGTGCAGGGACTTAAGAATTGGAATAATGTAGTCAGTTCTTTTAGTTCTCGTGAGAACCCTAGCTGCTGCATTTTGTATCACCTGAAGCTGTTTGATAGCCTTCTTAGGAAGGCCTGTGAAAAGCCCATTGCAGTAATCAACCCTGCTGGAGATTCATGAATGAGTTTTTTTTAAGTCATGTTTTGACAGCCCTCTAAGTTTGGCAATATCTTTGAGGTGGTAAAAGCTGATTTATTTATTGCTTTCATGTGGCTGTTGAAATCACTGTCAATCAATACACCATATACACCATAATACACCATACATGTAACTCCCCTCACCACCTTGTCATCTTGACAATATGTTGATACGAACATCTGCTAGGATCTCTTACCTGTGAACCAAAACCAAAGTATAATTTACACTTCATATACAGTATATAATTATGGTGCAGAGGAACTGTGTGTCAGTGTGCTCATTAGTTAAATATAACTATACGTCCAAATATGTTTTATTGTAATTTAACATTTGAAAACAGTTGGTTATGGCTGCAAAAACACTCTGCTGGAGTTCATTCGCGCTGGATGCTGCATGACGCAACATTGACCCTCCCGCTGGATGCTGCGTAGCGCAACATTGACCCTCCCGCTGGATGCTGCGTAGCGCAGCATGCTTTTTATTTCATGTTTCTAGGTGCTACAGAGGCTTAGATATTACATTTTGGTAGACGTTGACAATTTTTAGTATGTTTTCAGAAAACCCTCAGGAAATAAGGTTATTTAGTCTAGAATGCCATAGGATTCTATAGGCGTTTTTAACAGGCATTTTAGGAGTAAATGGGTTAAATATGAATTAGAACTCAGCTTATGAAACCACCTTTGTAGAGACATGCTGGTTCAAAATTAAAATCATTGACATTGAGACAGTTGACAGTTTTTTTGGTATTTGATTTTTGGTAAACTGCAGCCTATTGCTGTGTGAAAAGTAATGATGGTGAAAATGAGCCACCCACTGATAAGTCAACTGATTGATTCATTGATTTATTGATTGGTTCATTCATTAGTCATAATGTCATAAGCTGGTTTGTCTGTAGAGGGACTAGATGGTCCTTTTGTAGCTGTTAATTGAGTCGACTTAGACAGTCATGATGACAGACTTCTAGCAGGATGCACTGAAGTACAGCTCATTAAAGGAAGTTGTTGGATTTGAGAGATTCAACAGTCATGCTCTGTTGTAAACATTCAGGTGACAAATACCCTCTAGTGAATTCTCACCTGTTCTGGTGACTGATGTGACAGCCCAGAACCTTATTCCCCTGGAACATGGAGATTTCCGTGTATAAATAGTGCACCTTTGAACAAAAGGAAGAGATGAAAACATAAGAGAATTAGTGCTATCTTGTCGAAAGGATATCCAGTTCCAATATAGTGTTATGTTTAATATTGATCGTATCCAACATCATCCTTTGAGAGTAAGTTGGAGAAACCAATATACCGGCAAACAACTTCAAGAAGGCGTGGGGATGTTTGAACTCTCCATCTGCTGTGGGAGAAATTACCTGGCCTTAATATGCAACATTATTTACATAAAGACTGGAATTCATGCACCATGGAAATGAAATTTCGATGTATGTGTACATATATCATGTTGACAGTTATGCTCTTCCCCTAGACATAAAGATAATAAAGAGACTACACATTCTTTTTCACCGTCTGTACAGTAGTTGACAAGTAATGGGGCTGGATTAAGATTTTAAGGAGAGTGGAAAATAAAGTAAGGAAACATGCTTCATTTTTTCTTTTTTTTGTAACAGTCATGTAATAAACAACTTAATTGACTGCACAAAATGGAAATAAATATCATATTAATACATTTATCAAAGGATAAAAATGAGAGGTAAAGATAGATAAATGTTGATGTGAGACAATCACTGTTTGTATCCATAGCGACACTAGTCAGTTGGATGGATCCATTACATAAGATGCCATATTTTAGGGAAGGGAGAACAGAGTTTGCTATATATTGACGTGAAGAGAGAAGATTGTATTACAAGAAAATGATCATGCTTCTGAACTGCTAATGATTAATTCAAAGAATGTTGAATTAATCACTTTTTCCTAAATGCACAGACTTTGTTTCAGCACCTTTTCGATGCTCTTATACATATATATATATATATATATATATATATGTGTGTGTATATATGTGTGTGTGTGTGTGTGTGTGTGTGTGTGTATATATTGGTGTATATATATATATATATATATATATATATATATGCCTCTGAATTAATAAAGCATAAAACATTTGAGTAAAGGATCAACATGCATATAAACTGCTGGCGATAAACTTTGGTATGGCATTGCAACACAATGCTCAAAACATATTCATAATTAGACCACAGCATCCAACTTAAACTAAAAACATAATATTGCGCTGTTGATAGGACTTAAATGAGGTCATCAGAAAGCCAGGGCACTCATCACGCCTGCAGGGTGCCTAAGACCAATATTAATATACCTAATATGGCAAAGTGAAGCATACTGCATGTGCACAGATTACTAATTATGTGAGAATAAATTATATCATCTGATCATTTTGAGATCAAACTGCTTACATGTATATGCTGAAATTACAGCAAGATTTAGAGCAGACATGTGAAGCCTTTGAAAAGCTAGCATAAAGCTTGCATGTGCATTCAGTTCAACAGAAATTGATTGAATCGTTCAGTTTAATTAACACCCTCTCAGTTGCTACCATAGGCTTGGCCATGAGAGTGATAAATTCTCCATAATCAATATCTAGCATAACCACATCAATGATGCTCACTAAACACCGCGGACACATAAGACAAACATGAAGACTGTGGCTGACTGCCAAGCAAGGGGATCCATAATCATCCGTCTATTTGATAACAAATATTCTACATGATATGATCATGTTCTGCATATCAACCAAATGTGCATATGAGCATGTATAACATTATTAAATAAAAAAATATACCGTCATACATACACTTTTGTTTGGTGTAATCTTATTCTCTAATAAAAAACAAAACAATCAACAACAGATGTTTTGCAATTGAATAGATTTCATCAAATGTTTGGACTAATCATGGGCAAACATTTAGTCTTTTTTTAATGGTGTTTTTTGATGAAACAACACATCCTCCATCACACTGCCTGTGTGTGAAGTTTGTGTGTAACATAGCCCTCCATTCATCTTCAATGGCGGACTCACAACGTACAGCAAACAGTTATTGTGTGCACATCCCACCTTCTGGCAGGTGCAGGACAAAAGAAAACTATACTCAATTGAAAAAATATAATGTCCGCAACACTGCTTTTGACTTCCAATTATTTAATGCACAACAGGCAATGTTTCGACCCTGCTGGGTCTTCTTCAGGCAAACAGGACTCACAACGTAACCTACTCCCCTCCATGTAAGACAGACAGTGTCTTCATGTCTGGCCATTGCAGGTTACAATAATCAGCATGTCCCTGTGCAAGAGAGTGGAGATGTTTCATATGCATATTGCTAATATTGGCCCTTGACAGGGTCTCCCAGACATAGCTTCGCCAGTACAGTGTGTATCCACTGCGACGCCATTTCAACAGCTGATTTCCCCTGTCGGCCAATTAGGTGGAGCACAAAAGACGATAGTTATGGCCTCAGCTTTCCCTTGCCTTTCATAGAGCGAGTGAGCAGAAATCTGTACCATACAGGATCAACCCTCCATAGACTCTGATGCAAAGCCTCGTATGGGACGTCGATTTTTATTCCCTATTCTAACTTGCCCATGAAGGCTGTAGGCTACTCTTTTGCCCCCCAAAGCTGTGCCCTACGACAATGGCATATATAATCGCCAACGGATCCCTAGCATAAGACAGCCGGCAGATGATAGACCGGTCCACTGCAGCTTGAAAAATATTCCGGTGATGCTACAGTGAGTCCTCTGCAAGCTTTTAAAAAGAAAGAATATTAATATTCCAAACTGAGAATGCCAATTATCGATCTTTATGCATGGGGTTATGAGGCAGTAATTCATCATGTGTTACAAACCCCCGAGTAATTAAACTGAAGTGCAATGCTCATGAAGGCTATCATCAGTTTCTCGGCTAGAGCAGTCAATCATTCTATTAGGAGCCTTCCAGGAACTTTGCATACTCGCCGGCCGGTGGCTATGCCCAGTCCTGGGGCTAGGAGACCCAATTAAAAGGTAGCCCAGTGGAATTCTTTAAACCTGTGCCAATTTTAGCACTCCTGCCCTAAGCTCTTGCAGCATTTCAGCTCAAATTTCTCTCTCGCCATGTACTCCCGCATGCTTTTAATCCCCCCCCCCATCTTTAAATCTCGGCAATTCACAGACACAGGCCCACATTAAAATTGATGGCAGTTATAAGCCACCTCTGCCTGCCCGCCAATGCAGGTTGCTTGAACAGCATTCAGCAGACTTCTCCAATGCCTCCATAAGATAGCAAGAAATGAGTAATTTTATGGATCCCCGCTCACGCACGGACTCCCCTGTAGAATAATGGCGTTGTGTGCCACCTGCAATCAATGTGGCTGGCCCGGAGTATGAAATGTCAGCCTTATTTGTCAGGTGCATGTACGGCGTCGGAGAGGCTCCCAAGCGAAAGGAAGCGGGGCGGTGGAGGCCTGCCCAGGCAGCTGCACTGCATCATTACTGTCACAGACACATGTTTGCCCAGGCCCCTGGTGAGTGGGCTTCCTTTAAGCCACTGAGACACTGCCGAATGGAACTAAACACTACGGAGGGGGTGACAAAGAGGCCAGTGACACATCGTGATAGTGTTTTTTTTTTCTTTCTTTTTTCTTCTTTTTCTTCTTTTTTTGCACATTGAGAGCCAAGTTTAAATTTCGGACTATGTTCAAGCCAGCCAGCCGTGTTACAGTGTGGGCTTAGGAGGGGATGTGTGAACCATCTGCAGGAATGGTGTGTGAATTTAGCTGTTTGTTGGTGCACCTCAAAGGGGCACCTCAGAGCAAACGCCTCAACAGAATGGAAATGCTGTGTGCCTTTGTGGAGTTGCTCAGAGCTGCAGGTTCGGCTGGTGCTCTGACTGCACATGCTGGGTTCGAGTGATCAGCTCTCTCTTGTGGGCCCCAAAGGCCTCCAGTTACTTGTCTATGTCGACAGTACAACCCCCCTCCTGCTCCCCAAACTCACTCCATCCCACCCCCGTCCCCCACACCTCCCTACACACACAGGTGCAGCTCGGAAATCAATGTGCAGGGGTGTCTGACCAGCTCTCTCTGGAGGGCTCCCCTGCCACGGCTCCGTCAGGTATGATTCATGCTCACAGGCACCGTGATGGATGTTTGACACACCCACTGTTGCCAGGGGAACTGGCATTACTCAACCTATTACTTTGCCATCTTTCAGAAGCCTCTTTTTAAGGCGACAGTCTTACCATCCAAACACACAACCTAAATGTGCGCGTTATTTGACATCCCAACCCAAACAAATAGATGTGATAGATGTGTTTGTCAGTGGCAAACAGCTGAAGGATGTCACAAGACAATATGTATGATTTTGTATCACCCTCATGAGTTTACATTATTGTTCTCAAAACGAGACTTCAATGGAAGGTAGCACAAACAAACTGAATACCACAGCTTATCACCACAGCTTGTCTTTCCCAGTGAAATGGAAATGCTGACTTCCTTTTAAGCCTTCTACCTGATAACACAAAGGAGAGAACGCGCGAGGGAGATGAAGACAAGAGGAGAGAGAGGAACAGAGAGTGAGAGCGTGGGGGCCTGCTATATTTAGACAGGATGACATGAGGTTTCTTCTTCTCTGTTCGAGGCAGGACTGGAAGCAAGGGGGGGGGGGGGTGACTGCCGACACAGAGAAAGATGGATAATTGGTTATTTTGAGTAATTTCTACAACCCCAAAGCTCAGCTGTAACTGTTCAAGCTCGGGTAAATAATACTCACTGGGAATACCGTGCATCCCGTTCCCATCAAAGGGATGCACAGCGCTCGTAACGTTTGCCTGATAAAGTATGCCTAAGCCATAGGCTCGGCACAGAGGTTCTGATCTCTCCCTCATCTGTGGTGATCTGTGGTAAATTCCACTTAAAGCGCTGCTTAAAGCCACCAGCGGGACTGAGGGGAGATATATAAACATTGGCAGGGGACTGAGTTATGAGGGTGCGATTCACACGGGCCCCTCTCATTAAAAAGAGAAAAAAAGAAAGTAAAAAAGAAAGAAAGAAATTGATGATGGCCCAAATACAGCACAAACACGAGTGGGCATACACTGATTTAGATAGATAGATAGATAGATAGATAGATAGATACTTTATTGATCCCCAGGGGAAATTCAAGGTCTCAGCAGCATACATACAACACAAACACATTCTTTAACAGCAGAAAGAGTAATTCAAGTATATAATATAAAGACACAACTAAGCAGTAAGGTCAGTAGAAGATAAAGAATATGCTAAATATACTAAAATACAAATTATACTAACACTTAATACAATATATAAAAATATACTAAAATACAAATTACAAAAATACAAATTATACTAACTAACTAACAATCTAAATCAATTCTAAAAACAGTATCCACATAGTGGTGATTAATAAATCAGAGGCGCTTGCAATGACTGAGGCAGGGACTGAGCCTGTGATTCTCTGTGCATAGTAAGTTATGGTAAGGTGCTCTAAGGTGCTCTGTGTGAATGAGTGTCATGGTGGTAGTGCAATGGTGATAGTGGTCATGGTGATAGTGCAAATGAGTAAGTCAACAGTGCAACAATGCAGAAATAAAGTGAAGTAAAGTCTATATATCTATATATTTAACTATTTAAGAAAATGTATAAGTGTGGCCACAGTTCGGCTGTGGCATGGAGGTTTATGCATATGTGCTAATATAGCACGCAAACAGTGAGGCATAAAGACAGTGGTACAAGTGGCTAGTGGACAGACAGTACCAAACATGGAGGGGGTGAAGAGAAAGACAGACTATGCAGAGAAGTCTATCTCTCCTCTTCCCTTAAGTGAGGCATTGAACAGTTCAATGGCCCTGGGGACAAATGACTTTCTCAGTCTGTCAGTTGTGCAAGGCAGTGAGCGAAGTCTCCAGCTGATCAGGCTCTTCTGCTTAACAATAGTTCTGTGGAGTGGGTGACACTCATTGTCCAAGATGTTGATCAGTTTGTTCAGGGTCCTTTTGTCAGATAGTGAAGTGATGCACTCCAGTTCAGCTCCCACTACAGAGCCAGCTTTCCTTACCAGCCTGTCAATTCGCCCCACATCCTTCTTCCTTGTGCTTCCTCCCCAGCATACTACTGCATAGAAGAGGACGCTGGCAACAACAGACTGGTAGAACATCCTGAGGAGCTTACTGCACACATTGAAGGACCGCAGCCTCCTCAGGAAGTACAGCCTGCTCTGCCCTTTCTTGTAGAGTGCATCAGTGTTGGCTGACCAGTCCAGTTTATTGTCCAGGTGGAGACCCAGATACTTGTACTGTAGGTGCTAACCACCTCCACATTGACCCCATCAATGTGGACTGGTAGCAGAGTGGGCATAGACCTGCGGAAATCCACCACCATCTCCTTGGTCTTTGAAGTGTTAAGTTGAAGATGATTGAGTTTGCACCATTGCACAAAGTCCTCCACCAGGCTCCTGTACTCCTCCTCCTGCCCGTTCCTGATACACCCCACAATTGCAGTATCATCAGAAAACTTCTGCATGTGGCATGACTCGGTGTTGTAGCAGAAGTCAGATGTGTACAGGGTGAACAGGACTGGAGAGAGCACAGTTCCCTGTGGCGCTCCGGTGCTGCAGATCTGACGAACTGTGGTCGCTCGGTCAGGTAATCTGTAATCCAGGTGATTTGATCAGATCCGTCTTCATCACAATATATTCTGCAGCAGTTTCCCTCGATGGAAAAATTAGAAACTCTGGGAGATAAGGAAGGGGCTAAAAATGCTGTGCAACTCATAGCCATGGCCTTGTAACAACCACTTGATCAGAAGTGCCTTTTAAATGTGCTTCTATTCAAACATGATGCCATTCCTACCATATGGTCAGGTGCCCTGCCACATGTATTTCATTACTTTGTGGTAATGTCTTCAGTCTTTTTGTGGAAAACATGCCTTGGTTACCTTGTTTCAAGCCATTCTAGTGTGGTATTGAAAGCCTGCAGGAAGACTGTGCCAGTTTTCATTAATATTCAACGAGCTAAGCTGCTTGACTCTGGCTAACAGCTAGTCGGTTTCGTCCATAACTTGACAGCTGTTATCAACTCATTTTAGCTTCATGGCATGAACTTAGCTTGGCTAGCGAGTGCTAGCATTGTCCAAATGGGCATAAAACCTGCTAGGCTAGCGAGTGCATTAAACCTGTATAACATAGCACTTCCTCGAGTTGACAATAAGGTTTTACTTACGGACTGGGAACTGGTCGTAGACTGCTGCGATGGTAGCCTACTGCTCCAGGCTTCAATAGGAACCTTTTTGCAAAGCCTGTGGCATTGTTTCAAAAAATAAACTGAAGCCATTTGATCCTCATGTCTGAGTTCTTAGGCAAAATGCATTGTTGAAGATCTATTCGTGCATAGCGCGCAAGCCCGTTGACATTCAGCCATCCTTGCATACGAAAACTCACAGTCACAGAGCTAGACGAATTCTGTGTGCACGGTCTGAACTGGGCGAGCTCATGAATAGTAATGAGCTCAATCAATTTGACGTCAAACTGAAGAGCCTTTGCAATTGGCCTGATTTCTCCGCTTATTTCTTTTCAGTGGCTAGAGCTGACAGAGGAGGTAGCTGTTCATTTTCACATTCATTCACGACATAGCACAAACACATATGGACCTAACATATTTTAAAAAATACAAGTAAAAACGGTTTTGTGTGGCAAAGCACCTTTAATAATTTACTGTCCTTATCTGGATATAGGTAACTGCACAGTGCAAAGTGTCTGTGGAGTGTCCCAACATATGAAAAGATCAACACCTAAATCATTACCTAATATTGCGTTACTCCTGCGCCGGGATTAGTGTGTGCTTCACCTCACTGTTTGTTCACTGTGTGCTGTTTGTGTTTCACTAATTCAGTGTTTTCCAACCTTTTTTGTGCCACGGCACACTTTTGACACTTAAAATGTCCCACGGCACACTAACATCCTGTGTGAAGAAAAAATAAACATACCATAGCCTAAAATTTCAAATAATACACAGATATGGCCTTATTATGGCTTCAATGCAAGACCTGCTCAATAAAACAAGCGCCCTCTGTTTCATTTGTAGGTGACTATATCTAATTTATTTGTTGTTATGAACTGGATATGTGATGATTCTGTGAATACTGGATATGGGGCCACCGTTGTACAATGCCTGCATACCACAAATAGTGCAATCCTACAATCAATGAGAGCATGGTTATAAATTCTTTGATGCAACAGTTGCTTTTCTGGACCAGTGAGTGACATTTGGGTAATTTTCTGCGGCACACCTGATGATCTCTCACGGCACACTAGTGTGCCCCGGCACAGTGGTTGAAAAACACTGCACTAATTCACCGATTGGGTTAAATGCAGAGACCAAATTTCCCTCACAGGATCAAAAAAGTATATATACTTAAATACTTATACTTATATACTATAAAACAATCTGATGCGGTTTCTTATTTGTGATTCTCTGGGTCGGGGGAAAGCGAAGTTGCTATACTGTCTGGTTCTCTGTAGATGGGCTGGAAAGGCGAGCCATTCTCCCTTACAGGTTAGTTTACCATCAGAATGACTAGGGTGCCTTTAATAAAACACCTGAAGCATTGTGTAACACCTGCTAAATCTGGAAGGAAACTTAAAAACTTGATTTGGCTGACTAGTTTTGTTTTTCTAACATACATGTATGGATGAGATCACCCATGCATTGTTTGATGTCAGAGGGAGATGACATCCACTTTTTTGGACACGTCCTCTGGATTTAGGAAATGTGCGTCTGATTTTTGTAGTCTGTTGCCCTGATTCTTATCTAAGCTTGATGTAGAGTCAAATCAAAACACACTCATTCCTGAATCCAAGGCAGAGCATAATTAAAATATGTCACTGTAAGTAAGGGGGGTGAGGGGGGGTTCGAGAAAGTTCTTTAAAATAAAATAATAACTATTAAGGAAGAAGACAACAATCATTATAAATTTCTGTAGAAGCGAAAGCCAATTCAAGGACAACCAGACAAGCGAGTGCGTTTTTATGGAGCTGGAAGGGGGAAAAACAAACTGTAACAAATAATACAATCGCAAAATTCGCCATGCTTCCATTCATAGTGCAATTGACATAGATCTTAAAGTAAGTGAAGGACCAAGCAAAATATGAACATTTAAACAGGCTGTCAACATGGGCAAAAGCATTTTAAGCACTCAATTCAAGAAAAAATTACCTGACCTTCTAATCTTGTCTTGTTGCTAGGCCAACTGATAGACGTGTGTATAAAATGGGCTTGAAGTAATACTTTGACACCCACATGGTGGCATGTCTCACTATGTGATTTAAAAGACAGACCAACAATCAACTACTGGTTATTTTTAGTCAGAACAATCAAAACACTGTACTGTATGACACTTATGGTATGATATGCTCTAGTATATTAAACATTAAGAACAAGAAATATTCCTGCCAAAGGAATATTCCTGCCCCCTTTTGGTATATGTGCCCTTTTCTGCATTTGCAAAACAACATTTTTGCTGTCGCTTGCTACAAGGTTGCATGTATCCATGAGATAGAGGACAAAACCAGAAAATTGAGGGGGAAAACATTTGACCTCGGTGATGAAAATTAGAGGGTGCATCGAGGAAGCAATTTCAGCTGATTAGTGAAAGAATGAATGCCCCCTTTCATAATGGGTCCCCTGTTTAATGTCGAGCCAACAAGGGAGTAATAAGAAGCATGGAGAAGGGTCTCAGCTCAAGGTCTTTGGCCTGGGTGCAGATCGCACTGAGGGCACCCTACACCAGTACGGGGAGATGCACTCAGTCAGCACCATGCTTGACTTGGACTTCCTGTAATCAAGCTTCCTCAGTGTAAACTGCAGCGACCTCTTGTTCACTAATTGGAAGTAGAAACATTGTTTAATTGTGCAATAAGCTCAGCTGTACAACATATAGTACAGTTTTTACATTCTTAGTGTAATCATAATCAAACTCTTAATCTTTTATTGATATAGCCTCTTACTGTATGCATACGTTTGATTGATATTTTACTTAAATACTTTACACGGTTTCAGTACAATGGTTTTCAATGTAAATGTGTTTTATTTAGTTTAGATAAATGAAATTGATTTATGCTGGCGTGTTTAATGTTTGAAGTGAATGTTATAAATGGCACATTATATTATTAACTATAATTATGTCTGGTAATATGCAGTTGACAACTGACACAATGCTGATGATATGACACTTGAAGTTAGTTGAAACCAGTTAAGTCAATTTTTGGAATATTGATATTATTTCTTTTTTTCTTTGTTATTTTGATTTTATTTTCATACAGCAATGTTTTTTGTATTTCTATCCAATCCATGAGATCTGTAGTTGGTGTAATAGCCCACTGAGGATAATTGTAATTGCCAGTCAGAAATTGTAGGTTGTAAGAAGACGTAAAAGCTTGAGAGTTGTGCTTGACCCTCCTGGGTGAATACTGAATCCTTCTGTGTAGTCACTATTTACTGAGAGGTGGTGGATGCCAAGGTGAAGGTGACTTTACATGTACATAAGACAATCTTTACACATCTAGTTCACCCCATAATTACTATTAGAATGACCAGTTGGTCTTAGGATAGAACCAGGTTATATTGTCTACAATACCCAGCTTGACCTGGTACTAGTGACCATATCACATGATAGTTACATTAAGAATAGGGAAAGAGTCCAGTGTGATGATTTATCAGTTAGTTTTATTCAGGGGTTAAATAAACTCCTATAACAGTAGACAGGTAAAGTTATAAATCACCTAATGGACTTATCCATTATCAGACAGACAGTTCTCTGAAGTTCTCTGCAAAACACTCTTTGTGACTGTCAAACAAGAAAAGCTGTCATCCTTGAAATATAATGACAAAATTGGACTTCTATCCGTTGCGGATGCCTAGAATAAGCCTCTACATTGTGGGTATCCCCGGAGACGGCAGTGGGCTTACAGGGTGCCAGGAAGTATTGAGTTTTACCGCACGCCTCACTTCCTCTTATCAGGTCTAAATCAGGTCTAATCCTTCAAAACAAAGGCTCCCATCGAAGAGCTGATTATTTGATCTTTGTCAACAACACACTGATTTTCCATCTTAATTATGGTTCTGTGCATTGTGTTCACATGTCTCAACAACAGACTTCTAGACTGATTAGTTGACTCTCCCCCAGTGACGTCACTCAATCAAGAATGTCTTAATCCTTAATCCATGAAGGTAAGATGTTCACTCTTTTGACTCGGATAGCAATACTTTTCACCATAGATTGTGAAATAAGCAACTCCCTCTCTTAACATGAAACCATTTGACAGTGTCATACCAATTAATTTGTCTGACTGTGAGGTGATTGTTTATTTTTAAGTGGTGCAATCCATCATCAATCCCTCTCAATTGCCCTGGAGGTATGACAAGAAAAATATGCCTTACCCTCAATGCCAAAATCCAAACAAATCATCTTCACAGGAAAACCAAGGGGGAGTAATCTCCTCATTTGCAAACTCTGCAGGAATATAGAATTTTACTAAGGCAAATAACAAAAGCAATAGATCATGTGTTGTTTGAATTGGTCTTGCACAACCAGATACCACCAGGAAACGATGGAATCCATACATTCACCCTCTACCTTACACAAAACACTAAAGTGCTGATTATAAACTAAGCTCGCTCACATCTATGCCACTGCCTACCCTGTATACAGTTGGGTGTCAATTTCAATTAAGTGTGTGGTGCACGGAAGTTACAAGCTACGAGGTAATGCTAAACAGAACAAAAACACCAAAGAAGAGAAGAATGACATCACAGAATTACAGCATTACATTAATTGCCATTATAAATAATCAGTGTCTTTTAAGAACTTTGAGAATTCACACCACTTTCTATAAACACAAATATGTTTGTGGTATGATATACGTTTTGCATTGTGTTGGGCTGAATCACCATTTTTGGAATGAAAACAAAATATGTGTCCCTAAACAAGAAGATTGAGCTGATTAGTCTAAACAACATCTTTTTTCTATGGATCATATTTGGCCCGAACAACAGCAAATCTGCTTGTAAGCAAATCTTGCTGTGAATTCTGATTAGCATGCTTGGGGTGCACCATTGGCAAGATAAAGAGTTTACTGCAGGAAGTAAAACAGAGTGTCGCTATGGGAATGCTTGGCATCAAGGTGTTGTATACATCTAGGCTAGGATGGAGGGATGCTCTTTTTATCCGATGAAACACTTTTTTCCCCAACAATGAAGCTCTCAACAGACAGTTTGGAGAAAGCATTTTTTTTTTAAATGATTGATTTCATAGCTGTGTGCAAAAACTGAGATTTTAACCCTTCACTTTTCAGCTGTATTCCCGATAGGAAGGAACACTGAGTGGTGCTTGTTCCAATCAGCTGTAAGCTGACAACACCAGCTGACAAAGGAAGACAATTTATCTTTACATTAAGAATCCCCCTAATCGGTGCTTGAGGGGGACGTGTGTCTGTCCAGAGAATTTTAGGCAATTTGCGTTTCTCGCTCGTTCTCACTTCCCAGGGGACTTTCGGTACGACTTACGGTAGAGGGAACATGGAAAGCAACCATTCTCGCCACAAGGTCATTTAACCATCACAACTGTTTTATTAAGTTGAAAATGTTGCATAGAGGGCCTTTAAATAACAGTACATTTCAAACATAGCCCACTCAGGAAGTACAGATGGGTGGAGCTAACGCAGCTAACCAGCATAACTCAAGCAACAAGCAAGTCTCCTCATCTCATTACTTCATCATACTGTCCATCAGCTATCTCCTTAATGACAATTAGCCATGGCACAAAGGCCAATAGATTCACAAACAAGCCTATTAGTGTGCTCTTGCACACACACACACACACACACAAACACACACACACACACACACACACACACACAGACAAACACACACACACACACACACACACACACACACAGACAAACACACACACACACACACACACACACACACAAACACACACACACACACACACACACACACACACACAAACACACACACACACACACACACACACACATCATGTGAAGGTTAAGGTGGGGTTCTCCCTCCTAATTACAGTATGAGTCTAATTTATTATGGAAGTGAATCAGGCTGAAATGCCTTGCCCTTGCTCCCTGCCTCCACGCTCCAATCAGGCCGCAAATGAAGCAGAAGGAGCCGGGGCTGATCTCGGTAATGGAGCAAGTCTCCCGCAGTCTCACTCTCGCTCACACTCACAGGAACCTCAAAGACCTCTTATCACGTCCAAGAAAAAGAACCTTGAATCACCCTCAATCAGCTGCTTAAAGACCCCCATGCTCCCACCCCAACACACACACACACACACACACACACACACACACACACAATGTCAAACATTACATCATGCACGCCATCAGGACGGGGCCAGGAGTTTTCATGTCCGGTAACGGATTGCAAGCAAAATTTCACATCTTTGAGCTAAAAGCCTGACTAATTACAACATATTGAATAATTGAATGACACAAAAATATGGGTTGTTAACCCAGATGAATAAATGAACATGGTCCAATGCCACTAAGAGGGTCAGCTAAAAATACCCAAAGGGACATTAGGTGGAAGGCATCAATATGAAGGAAGGGGGGCACTGGGGTGATGTTCATTCATGGTATTTAGCCTGCAGATATATCCTTTAATTAAAGGGCTAGTGCGCGAGGCCGCTGCACCGTGGACAGGTTTGTGGCATGTCAGGGTGAATGTTATCACCCCGGTGCTCCGCGGCGGCTTGGATTAGGATCACTGTGACGCACATCTGCTGTGGTATTTCGAGGTGTGTGTTGTTGCAGACTTTGTCACTGATTAGGAGTGAAAGGAGTCGCGGCACCTCTGCAGACTATGTGTCCAAGCGCCGTTAGTCGGAGTCGGCTGGGACAAGATGACCCTTCTGGGCATTGCCTTTCAGGGGTTATCCTCAGTCACACTGCTCTTTTCCTCTTTCAAGGTGATGATGAGACCAAAAGCACCTGTAGAAGCATGAACACGAACATATCATTTACGGTCATGGAAAACATAAGACATTATCATTTGGTGAATATTCTGTTGACAAACAGCCAGGTTTCATTCTCCCTTTCATTATCCTAGTGAGTGATAACTGTATAACAATAGCAACATTGCAGAGAACTCAAGAATACATATGTACCAATTTGTAGAAAAACAATAACAACAAAAAGGTCATGGATTTGATGCACAAGAAACAGCATACAGCAGCACACTCATTCATTAATTATGCATATTACTTGTGCCATATGCCATGTAGAATCAAACCTTATGCATAAACAAATATAAATATGCATGCACTGTGCTTAACTGTTAGCATATTTGTCTGTTAATACCAACGTTTGATTTAACATCTTGTGTTGTGAACTGCATGCCATTACAGTGCTTCTAGCCATGTTTTGTGTTGTCAACGAAGCAACTGAAACTACAAGCAATGTAGTTTCTACCTGAGGATGAATCTCAATGGCCTTATTTAAGTATGACTCCTGCTTAGTGTGCGAATGCCCTCACCTGCACAGTAATTCCTGGAAGGCAGGTGTGTACAAAAGTAAAGCTTATGTATGACCTGTAAGCCCTTTTGTAACTACATGTACCGCATAGCGGTACACAATACGACCGCCGCTTAGTCCTGTACTGTACATACCACCCCTACTTTTGCAACTTTTGTGTATGCTTGTATGCTTGTATTTGCGTGTGTGTGTGTGTGTGTGTGTGTGTGTGTGTGTGTGTGTGTGCGCGTGCGTCTGTGTGTGAGTGTGTGCGTGTGTTTGTGTGTGGATGTGTGTGTGTGTGTGTGTGTGCATGCATGTGTGTCCGTGTGTGTGTGCATGCGTGTGTATGTCAAATTGTCTATATCTCCTATAGAGCCTGACTGATATGGGATTTTGGAGGCTGATACCAATTTCGATATTTGAGTTTTCAAAAACTGATAACCGATAAATTGGCCGATAATAATTTTTAACAAACACAATGTAAAAATGTTTTCCCATAAGAAGGTTTTAATCAAGGTGGGTCATTATGTATTTGAATAGGCCTAACTATATAGTTTCCTAATAAAAGGCTCTTCATACAGAGTCATTTATTTTTTTAAGAAATAAAAGAGTGTATAGAATAGAAAGAATGGTAACACTTTATATTAAGACACACACATATTCACCATCAATTAGCTGCTTGCTAACAAGTATATCAGTAGCATACTAGCCATTTGTTAGTCATTATAAGTCACTTATTAATACCTTATTCTGCAAGACCTTATTCTACCCTTACTAGACCCTTATTTAAGAATTTATCTTATGTAAGCTCCTAATTACCCCTTATTCATAGTTATTAAGTAAGTTATTGCATATGAATTATGACCTAAATATGCATGGCTTAGCATGGGGCTTGTAAAGTGGTAGTACCACAAGAACAGTTATTCACCCTTAATAATACTTATCAAAGATGGTCTATTCATATGGAACTAGACACAAAACCACAAGTGCTAATAGTGTAGAAATAACTCATAATTAAGTCTTTGTAATGCAGAATATGTTCCCTATTCTAAAGTTGGGTCTTTGGGTCTTCACATTTAATTCGCAATTAATTTGGCACTTATTAATCTCCATGTGTTCCCTAAACTAAAGTTGCCTCCTATTCACCCTTTTTAAGTGTATTACTGCGCACACAAGAAGCAGACAGCCAAGTTAGCACAAATACAAAAATCGATTTTAGACCCAACTTTAGAATAGGAACATATTCTGCATTACAAAGACTTAATTATGAGTTATTTGTACACTATTAGCACGTGTGGTTTAGTGTCTAGTTACATTTGAAAAGAGGATCTTTGATAAGTATTTGAACCTTCCTTCCTTTCCTAGTAGTGTGAAATGGAAAACCGAAACCAAAACATGACTAAGAAGCGAACAAAAACTGACAATTGTGTCTGGACATAAGAGGAGGTGGAGTTATTGATCCAAACAACGTTAAATTACAAAGCGACAAAGGCACAACAGAGTGTGGACTGGGATTCCAACGGATGAAAATAATCTGACATGTTTGTTGTTATGGCCTTTCATGTCCAACAGTGTTAATGTAAACTTGGGAATTTGCCGTTTTTGTCACTTGAAAGCTGCATAGGCCTATCTTTCTTTCATAAGCGTCTTATACCATATTTTTAAGCAAATACAGTTGTTTATTTAAGATTAGTGAGCGTATGTTTTAACCTTTGTTGTGGCATCCATGTTGTTCACACATTCCGACGGACAAGCACATGAACACTCGCAGTGGGAAAACCAATGTAATCACAGGGGCAGTCCCTGACATTCCCAGGTAGCCTGAACGCACCATTATTTTCCTGTACTGGCGCATGCCAGTGACATAAGCCTGTGACGCGACGGTGGAGCGTTTTTAAGATTTCCACTCTGTTTCACATTTTTTTGTGTTTTTAAGCCCCAAAAGTCAAGTGGGGCTATATACCCACCAAGTTTCATGTGCCCTGGTGTTTCGGTGACCGCTATGCTAGCGGCAGTCATAATAAACTCAGAGTTCCATTTTTTTGTTGACATTTGATTATTTTCCAGTATGTGTTGTTATAGTTCCACATCTGACAGACATTCTTTCTTTTTACAAAGCAGTTTGAATTTTTCGATGTAATTTTAGTTAACCAAACTAGAGTTCTCCCTTGGGCAGCTTCGCTGTAGTTATTCCAGTGTGAAGTAATTGATAGCTTGCAAAGCAATGCCGTCAAAGCAGTTCCCCAACACTGATTAAAAGCTTGTCATAAGTTCTCTTAAAAATATTGATGACAGAAAGAACTACACTCTTTGACAATCATTCAGGGAACTCATAGTTAATGCACTACATCTACTGTATGCAAAACAAGAGCTTAATCATCAATGCTCAATCAATGCATCAATCAAGGCTTATTAAGGGCTGTTCTTGTACAAATTTCAAAAAGATACAAATATAACCATTGTTTTCAGCACATGTGTTGTAGAACCCATGAAAAATGCAAAGGCTTGTCAAATTAAGAAATGACAGATTTCCTTGATGTCTGTCTACAAGAGCATAATGAGCGGAAAAGGAAGGATCAAAACAAATGTATTGTGCTTTGACTTGGATTGTGATGGTCCCTAGAGCTCCTCTGAATGGAAGGGGGAAAAAAAATCAACATTCCAAATTCCAATTCCTTTGCTGCTTTGTCCAGTATCCAGGAGTGGTTTGAGATGAGGCTGACCATGAACTACGGTTGAAACACATTTTCATTAGTCATCAGAAGAACTGGTGAAGCATAATGCCCACTGGTATGAGGCCTCTGCTATGTGCACTCTAGTGCTTCGCAGCAGAAGGCAAATCACTGCCTGCATCTGTGCTTTCTGATACACACTCGACTCCATTCTGTTCTATACGGCTGTACTTGATTGACTGGACTTTGCATGCATCATTCATTGAACAGCAATCCGTGAGAGTCAGAACCCCCAAAGTCTCTCGCCAAGTGAGCAAAGGCATGCACATTTTTACTCAGTACACAGTGTACATTTTTGTGTTTATCGTGTACAGTAGGAATACACTAGCAAGAGAGCCTCTTCTTTTCTGCATGCTATTTAAATAGCAATTATGCTTTGTTCTGGAGTAATTACAGTACATGCACAGAAAAATATAAGGTGTCCGCATTCGCAAAAGTGAGAAAGAGCAGGTTTTTGGCAAAGAGAATGCTCAGTCATGTATTATGTAGATGGTCCATTCTTTCATATGTAATTGTAAAGTTATATATATATATATATATATATATATATATATATATATATATATATAATTAAAAATGCGTATGCATTCATGAAGAAAATACTGTGTATGTGCCATGTCCTTTTTGTTTTGTACTTTTGGCCATTTTGCTACCAATTTGCAATTCGCTTCTATTTTGTAATTTTGAAAAATGTGGCTTGACTCAGATGAGATCTTTCAGCTGCACGGCTCTATTCTATAGAGTGGATCTGCTGGTATTTGGACGAATACCCCACCCTACCCAAAAAAGATAAAAGGAAATCAGGCTGCCTTTCATATGAATGCCACTACATCATGCAGTACATGTGACATTTCCCATTAAACTAATTTTCTCCAGCGTGGACTAGGGCTCATATAATGCATAAGTCTTGTAAAATGGGGGAAAATGAAATTCAGTTAAATCTCCCATGGATCGCGGTTGATTGATGACTTTGTGGTGCTTTTCTGTCGCGAGCAATTACAATCGCAATCAGATAGGCCAAGCTCTCCCGGTGCTCGCAGGGAGGCGCTCAGACAAAGATGTCACAACCAAGATGCAGCAGCAGGAATTTGCTCTCAAATTAGGTGTAGTGGGTGAACTCGGCATCTGTGGAGCTGCAGATGGAGGGGCTATTATCAACAACAATATTCATCTCCAGTTGCATTCCCCTAAAAAGAATCAAAGAAAAAAGGACACATACTTTGAAGAGAACTTAATCTTAGAGGCCTACACAAAAAAAAAATGTAGCAACGTTCCAGCTCAGTGTTGTGCGGGACAAAAAAAGGGAAGTGTGTGTGTGTGTGTGTGGGGGGGGGGGGGGTTACTTCGCAGTAGATGATCCACCGTTTCCCATGGGTCTTGCCAGAGTGAATTACCTGCCTGCAGTCCTCATTGGACACTGTGCTACCTCCGGTAGTCTTTGTGCAGCTGTCATCAGCTCTCCGTCACTGGAAACCTGTTGACAGCTTGTCAGTTTTCCTGGGCCCGAGCTTTTCCCATCCGCTCAAAAGACACTCTGCTTGACATCTATGGTCACCTACACGGCGTTTCAAAACAATGCTGTCAAACGACAGCACCTAATGAAATCAAGTGCTTTTCAAATGCTGCAGGAAACACTTGTTGGAACAGTTGGAGAGATGTGTGTCTGACTCATTTTCTCATTGTTATTTATTTTTTCCCTACACCTAGCTAATTGCAGACCTAGCCTGGAATAACTCAGAGCCTCACCCACAGTGAAATACACCTCAGCGGCCACTGCCACCGACCATCGCCACTCCACGAGTTCAACTTGTGAAAGTGACTTTCAGTCAGTGCGGCCTCCGAGCGGCTGTCTGGGTTTTGGCGCGGGCGCCTCTGACAGGTTGTGCCCCCGCTGCCCCAGTGCCCACCCCTCCACGCGCTCGACTGTGAAGGCAAGCCGCTCCGCAGCGCTGGCATTCGAGGGGAGAGGTAGGGGGCCCTTTGGCCAGGCCCCATCAAACAGCAGCTGTGGTCTGCTCCTGGCTCTGGCTCTATAGTCCTGCTCACTCACCACTACTGTATGTCGTCCGTGTGACTGGCACAGAAGGGACGTAGAGGGAAGGTGGGGTTGGGTGGTGTGGTGGTGGTGGTACGTGTGTATTGAAATGACAGCCCTGGCAACTAATTAGCCAGCCAACAAGAGTTAACCTTATGGAACTCTCCTATTGGCCGGGCTGTCAATGGAACACAGCAGCTATTTTTGTCTCAATGTGAGGATGAATCTGCTATCTTTTGTTGGGTGTCATATGGTACATGATTCATGTAATGAGCAATTTAATAGAGCATTGTGTGAGAAGTAACACACTGACCTTCTTTTCATGAGAATAAAATGACTGTGTCATAAACTTGTCATAGCAGGCACCCTTTCACAGGCATAGGGTTTCATGATGCACTATTTTAAAAAGGTAGTGGCGTGCTATCATTTTCTTTAATTGTTCAAATCATGTTTGATTCCATGATAGCTTATTAAAATGTTACATTTGATATTATATCATCAATGACTCTTAGATGTACCAGGAGAATTACTTTTATAAACTAGTTATTATATGCTAACTAATTACCAATTATAGAATATGTTACTTGCTATGACATGTTTGGAAAATAGTCATGTGAATCCTATGATAGAGGATTCAAGTACATTTCATTTGTGAAGCACTGTGCTAGTTACAGTTATCTGTGCTTGTCCATTTAAATGGCCCATTATTTTTGTTTTAAATAGTTTGAATTGAAAAATGGGACGTCTGGGGGGAAATGGATCATAATCTATCTAATAGGTTGTTGTTTTTTAAAGGAAGGCATTCAGTGGCCTGCCCTCTGTTTTGATGGTGATGTAATTTAAATGATTTAAAGTGACAGAGCTTCCACAAAAACCTTTGACTAAAAGATCTCTGCGGAGGCTCAGATTATAGTGTCCACATCCTTTATGTGTACCCATTATTTACATCATCTGACTCTGGTTCTAAGATACACTTACCCATTATTACATCATCTGACTCTGGTTCTAAGATACGCTTACCCATTATTACATCATCTGACTGTGGTTCTAAGATACACTTACCCATTATTACATCATCTGACTCTGGTTCTAAGATACGCTTACCCATTACATCATCTGACTCTGGTTCTAAGATACACTTACCCATTACATCATCTGACTCTGGTTCTAAGATACGCTTACCCATTACATCATCTGACTCTGGTTCTAAGATATGCTTACAGTACCCATTGTGTACTTTAGAAATGATCACTGCACAATGTCTCTATAGGGACCATTCAAAACAATTGTGTAAACATCATCTCTATGTAAATGCCATAAAGTACTACACTTCACTGATTGGCTAATACATTCCCTTTTCAGCTTTTTCTTTTTAATGAAAAAGAAAAACGAATGTCACATGCTCAACATTCTGAGGAAGTGATGTACCCTCGTGATGTACCCTCGCTCTAACACACACTTTCTCAGTTGTTTGCCATTAGGCTGCGGAGGAAGTTGATTGATGCACGGACTATATGATAACAAGCTTCCCTTCAATGTGACTGACATGAGTAATTTAAAATATTCACTGCATACACTAGCAGAGAGCGCTCAAAAGACACATCCTGAGAGCCAGTCAATGTTTCTGGCGCTGACAAGCCGTGTCAAGGTCATGTCACATTCTCGTCTGTTGCTGTGCATAAGCGCTTGACGAAATCTCCCAGCAATATATGCGTGACTGTGGTTTTTTTCCCTCTTCTCTCCTCCTCACCATGCAAATATACCTATTTACCAGATGCAATATAATTGTGTATCTGCCAAAATGTGTCAAGAGGGAGCTTAAATGCGGAAAAGAAGTGCAGCTGCTTTGTCTCTTCACTTGAAGGGAGTGAATGAGTGAAACACAGTTTAGAGTTGTGAACATTTTCACCAAACAAGCCCAAGTGCCTTACCGGTGTTTCCAGCATCTTATAATGGCCACTTTAGGATGGCCTATGCGTCTGCTCATTAAGCACTTCTGACTCCTTTTGTTTTGTGTTGCGACTCGTACTTGTGCCTGGCTTCTTAAATATTTGTTTTATTATTTTTTGCTAAACAAACCAAATCTCACACAATGGTGATTTTCTGTAATTTCAGACTAATCTCAGCAAGAAGTCTAAGCTCATTAAAAGTCGCTCTGTTCGGCTGGATTGTGTGAATTTGTTGTTGTTGTTTTTTGTCTTTAATTTAAAGTGTGGACAGTTTCACCCTTATTTTACTTCTGTATGACTGACAGTGTAACAGAACTGAACTGAGTCTTTGTTTCTACACTAACACACATTTAGTCTCTCTTTCTCACTGACACACACACACACACACACACAGCACACACACACATGCCAAGAAGCAGGGAGATAGAACACCTGCTGAGTGTTGTCAGTGAGTCTGTGCACGACCTTGTCAGGAATCTTCCAAGGATTAATCCCTGCAGCCAACTTCCACAGCTAGGCATTGAGAGAGGAGGGGGAGAGAGGAGGGACATTTTAAGACAAGGTGTGGGGAGGGGGCGGCACATCTTCAGTAATATTCTCCCAAGGATTAAGAGAAAGGAGGAAGAAGAAAAAGAAAAAAGAATCAGCATATTACCCCCTCTCATTTTTGTTCTCTTTCATTTCTCCCTTTGTTTCCAGGCATCATTTCCTTTTTGGAATAGGCTGGAGTCGTCCGAGTCCCATTCCGGGGGAATCACTCGCGTTCGCCATTCTCCAAAGAGCACGCTTCAGAACGCAGAGACGCCGCGCGAGTGAAATGAACCTGCACTTTTGTGATAAAATAACCTGGAGGTCAAAAGAGGGGGACAGAGAGAGGAGGAAGGGAGGGGGGGAAATGGAAAAGTAGAAAAAAAAGAGAGATCCCTCCAGGGTAATTTATTCCCCTATGTAATTTCAGCATTTATGGGATTCACCTTCAAGATGTAATGTGGCATAGAGGAAGGTAAGGCAGGGGAGGATATGAACGAGAGAAGAGAAGAAAAGAGAAGAGAAGAGAAGGGCAAGTCAGAGTTGGTAAGTCAGTCCACACTCCTCCACAACCAAACAGGTGTGAACTCACTCCTTTCTTTCAAAACATACACCCTCCACATAACAGATACACATCTTATAGCACAACTTACACCACTTTAGTGCTTTATGGTGTTTTAAGCCCTCACCGTTGACTTCAAGGCAGCGCTGCGACTATCAACTTCAAGGCACCTAACTCTAACCTTAACCTTAACCTTAACCCTAACCCTTACCTAACCCTAGTGCCTTTCATACAGCGCTGTAAGACAACGTTGGGGGCTTAAAACACCGATCATCCACTTTGGTGCTGCTATAAGTTGCTAACAATATCCCAGCCATGGGTTAGATTGCTGGAGTCAGGGAATAGAAATGTATAAGTTTAATGCATCAAACAAACAAGCAAAAAAGAGAAAGTGTAGATTGCTACCCAGTTAAGTGCATAACATTCTCTGTCAGATTCAGACCATCTTCTGTACAAGAGTCAGAGAGTGCACATACTGTTTAGAATGTACTGCATGTCTGAAAATCTACAGTACAGCGAGATGCTTTAGTGACCATTTGAATAATGCATTGAGAGGACACGCATCTGTGCAGCCGCCTTCCAGGGCATGCTTGGTCTGCCCGGAACTCTGGAGCCGTGTGTCCATAGAGCTGGTCAGTCTACATGTCCGCAGGGCTTGGTCCTCCTATGCACAGAGAAGTGCTGTGTGATGGTGCCCACACCACTGAGAGAGCACGGATTACGTAACCCCCACACCCCCACCTTTCGGGCCTCACGATGTATTGATGCACGAGACATAAATAAACAAACAAGCCTGAAAGTTTTTTTTTTTTTTCCAAAAAAGCACTCAACTTTTGAAAAATGTTCATCTTGACAGTCACCCAAGCAGAAATACTCAGAGAGAGAGAGATAGAGAGAGAGAGAAAGAGATAGAGACAGAGACAGAAAGAGGGAGATATGGAATGAGGATGAGTTGTTCTGTCTATGTACCCCGTGGTAGCTGTCAGAGAGGTTATGACATGAGAATCAAAGGAGGAGCTGTAAGAAGCCTTGGCCTGTCAGGGTTCAGGTACACTCATCATGGGCTTGTGTACTCTCTGCTAAGGTATTGCACACAGATTTCAACAAAGTAAGAGGCAGGGGGGAAGAAACTGACAAGAGAAACAGAAATCATTCAGCACGCTGCCATGTGGCGCTATCAATGGGCATATACATACTCCTGCCTCAGTAGCATAACCATCAGAAATCATTCAGCACGCTGCCATGTGGCGCTATCAATGGGCATATACATACTCCTGCCTCAGTAGCATAACCATCAGAAATCATTCAGCACGCTGCCATGTGGCGCTATCAATGGGCATATACATACTCCTGCCTCAGTAGCATAACCATCAGACAGTTATGGAATTGCCCAAAATAAGCATCTGAAGTTGCACATCCTTTGCCATCAAATTGGTGCATAGTATCAACATCAAGTATCACTTTGGTGCACTAGCTTGGGGAAAGACAACAACAATGACTTTTCCAACTTAAATAAAGACTTGTGACTGAGTCTGTCTACTGTGAAGTCGACTACTCTTAGTACACCTTCAATAAATGTGTAGAAAGCGAAGAAGGGTTATTACATTTGTAGCAATTTCTATCGTAAATGTACTTGAGTGACAAAACAAATGCAATTTCTGAGCTCAGAGACAGCATCAGGACGCCAGTGGCAACCGCACTGGGTGGATCATTAAGAATATTAGATGCGGCGATCCTAATAACAAGGCAATCCTGCAGCCGGCTGTACAATTTCCTAAGAAATGTGGAGGAAAAGGGGAAACAGCTCATCAACAAGGCCCCCAGCTCACAAAAACAAAAGAACAAAGCCACAGAAGAGCAAGGAGAAAGAAATTGCTGGTAATATTATTTCCCCCCCAAAAAAATCAGTTAGGACAACTTGTGAACTCGTTTGAATCAGTTGAAGGCGTTGTGTCTGCTGCAACCATTAGCTCTATAATCATTGGAAGTAGTTTACACCAGATGTGATAGCGGCGCGTACGTTCGGAAAAAAATAGACCAGTCTTTTAAAATGTTTTTTAGGCATTGCGAACGGAACACTTCAGTAGCTTTCCTGATATGCTGCACTTTGTTGGTTTAAGTTATAAACAAAACATGTTATAAATTGAAAAAAACCCATGGTTCTGCGTCACTGTTGGCAAAATAATCATGATGGCCTATATATTTCAGCCATATTTGGTTTAGTCTTGTGTAGGCCTAGGCTACTTTGCTCTATTATAAATTAGTTGCTATAATGTTTGAAATGCATGTATCTCAATGTATCAATACTTCACATAAAAGTCATCAGATGTCATCATTTAGGGGGTTATTTTTCATTTTCTTCCGAGGGGGCATGCCCCCGAACCCCCCTAGTATTTGGCCTAAAAATATTTTCTTTAAGGCCCTTTTCTAGTGCCACCCCTGCATAGGATTGAAGTGTAGGTGATGTAAATATATACGGTAGTCAACACTATAGTACACTAAAGTACTCATTGTGAAGTACCATTGTGGGAGTGTGTGTGTGGGGTGTGTGTGTTTGGGGTGTGTGTGTGTGGGGGGGGGGGGGGTCTGTGCTACGTATATTTTCCTTTTTTTTACCTTTGCCAATCACACCCCTGTGATTTTGTGTACAGATCTCGGAGCCTAGGCTGCCTACAGAGATATTTTTTTGACGGTCTGCTTATGGGGCAGGCAGCTGGCGAATCGTTTGGAAAGATTAGATGAATGTGATCATTTATGTTTGGGCCTTTTTTGGGTCTGAAATTGCTGATATAACCTTTAAGAGACAAAACAAAAGGGGCGAGAGAGGTCCCCCGACAATGCAAGCAGATCCAAAAGAACCATGGGGTTGGAAGAGCAGTGGGAAAGGCACAAAACATCACAGGTGTCTGCAGGGATACTGAACTGCAACATTACCATGGGTCAAACCAATTTTAAAAAATGGCATGCCAAATGTTTCAGCCATTGCAATGTTAAAGGAGAAACGTTAAAGCATTTTTCACATAGATCTGTTTCTCGAGGTCATCGAGTACTGTCGGTACAAAAAAACCCGAAAACAATCTGTTCTACCTAGTTTGAGTTGCTGCAGCCAACAGCTCAAGCTACCAGGCAGCTATAGTGCTACACTCTGGAGGCATGTTCATGAGCCACCCATGTTCATGCCCCCAGAGTGTGAAAAATCGCCGGAATTCTCCTTTAAGGGACTGTATAAGGCAGTATTACATGGGCCAAATACTGAGAAAGAATGAATGAATGGAAAGCTCATCACTGTAAGGACATCTTTGCTGTGTTGTAAGCAGATCATCAGGATTAGACTGCAGATGGTGATGATCGGAGCGCGAATAGCACGCAGTGATCACTCCTCACACTGGTACGGTACCTGGAGTGGTGTGCTTGTGCTGCTTTGGTATGCCACATCGGTAACACTTTCTATGAAGGTTGTATTTATAACGCCCTATGAATGCATTCATAATGTTTTATAAGGTGTCTATAAAGCATTGTAATGCTCATTATTACCATCTATAGGTATTCACAAGTCGTCGTTAACCAACTTTATGATGCATTATGACAGCTAATTATGAATGATTATAATTTTAATCTGAATAATGCATTATAAATATATCAAGATCTGCCTACTCACTTGTCAGTTTTATGATGCATCATACCTACTTTGCTTTGCCTTCTACTGTAGTCCTATATATATCTATAACTATAAGTATATTTAATAAAGTTATAATAATTTATACATCTCCCTATAGCACACAATTATAAACAGCTATGCAATATCATAAGTGTTATTTGTCAGCTCTAAGTAAAGTGACAAGAATATGACCATATTATTCTACAATGAAATGAGAGTCTGGACAGTAAAGACAAAAGGAATGCATTTAGTTCACTTTGTTTTCATTTGTCATTCCTTTTGTCTTTACTGTCCAGGCTCTCATTTAATTGTGCCTCATATTTGTTTATAATAACCTTATATCTATTTATAACAACACCTCATTTGCTCTACTTTACCTAAAGCTGACAAATAACACCTATTACATGAACATAGTGATTTATAATATTGTGCATATGGGGTAAAGATGCTAGACTCGATACTTAGTTCATTGCACCCATGGGCGGATTATGAACTTTCGGGCACCCCACTTATTGTCGTATATGTGGGAGGGGGGGGGGGGGGTTGGGGGTCCTCCCCCAGAAGATTTAAAAAAAAATGTTGATGTGATTTCCTGTATTCTGGTGCATTTTGGGGATGGCCAATACTAAATTGAATCAGATTCATAGCCTACATCCTGATTTGTTGATATTGAGGCAATGATTCCATGCAAAGGCTTAGGCTTCAGGGCCCCCTGACCCCTTGGGCCCCTGGGCCTGGGCCCGGTAGGCCCGTGCAGTAATCCATCCCTGATTGCACCCTTTAATTACTCAGTGAACTTATATCTGTTAATAATAGGGTCATATTCTTGTCACTTTACTTAGAGCTGACAAATAACACTTATGATATTGCATAGCTGTTTATAAGTGTGTGCGGGAGATGTATAAATTATGATAACTTTATTACATATACTTATAGATATATATAGGACTACAGTAGAAGTCAAAACTCTTTATGCATCACTATACGCATTTAGCAGAGAGAAGTAGTTATGATGCATCATAAAACTGACAAGTGAGTAGGCAGATCTTGACATATTTATAATGCATTATTCAGATTAAAATTATAATCATTCATAATTAGCTGTCATAATGCATCATGAAATTGGTTATGATGACTTGTGAATACATATAGATGGTAATAATGAGCATTACAATGCTTTATAGACACCTTATAAAACATTATGAATGCATTCATAGGGCGTTATAAATGCAACCTTCATAGAAAGTGTTACCGCCACATCAAATAACAAGGGTGTAGTGTGTGTGTGTGTGTGTGTGTGTGTGTGTGTGTTTATGTGTGTGTGTGTGTGTGTGTGTGTGTGTGTGTGTGTGTGTGTGTGTGTGTGTGTGTGTGTGTGTGTGTGTGTGTGTGTGTGTGAGAGAGAGAGAGAGAGAGAGAGAGAGAGAGAGAGACTCATCCATCACGATCAATGTCTTTATGTGACTATCATATCAGTGGTGAGCCTCGGCGTGTGCTCCATGCTTCCTGCGCCCGACGAAGCAGAAAATCGAGGCGGAGGGTTTTTTCGATGTGACACAATTTGGAAAGTTTGTGGCAAAACAAATGTCAACACAATTTCCACAGGCCACAAAATGGGCCTGCCGGATGGCGGTATCTCACCCACTGCGTGTGGGGAAGGAGAGACAGCCGTGTTTAAACTGTGAACTCATTTGCGTCTTATTTCGTAGGCAGCCTGTGTGGTAGTCCCTTTAGTTTCCTCTGTTGCTCAAAAGCCTGGAACCATATGACTAATCTACTTCTATTTTTAAAGCAGGCTTTCATTTGGAGCCACTGCATGGCCAGGACCGGGGAAGCATAATGCATGAACAAAATACTTAATGGATAGCCATTAAGGCATCATTATAGCAGTCGTTACAAGTGCACTTCCCTTCTGAGTCCACTATGTCCAAATAAACAAGATGATAGTGATACGAAAATGCACCATGTGCTTATTAAACTGTGTCATGGCGCTGAAATGATTTAAGTTTTTCCCAATTATTTTTTGATATTGAAAATATATCTGGTTTATTCGGGGACGTCTAAAATGTCATGGGGGAACTTGGATAATTTTCTGTAAAAAAACATTTGAATTCCCATTATTATGAACACCAATTGAGTAAGACCACCTTGACATGTCTGAGATTGAAGGCCCTGTGTCCCATCTGATCATATTGATAAACATCTTATCAGGATGTTAACACTCCGTGTGGGATCTGGAGGGATTGTGTACCAGGAATAACTGCATGAAGATACAGCAAATCTCACACAAATTCACTGTAATCTGCGATGAGCCCGCGGACAGTGTGCTGTGGTGAAAATGAGATAGATTATCATAAATCACTCAACCACTTTGTTCAGCTGTTAGCGATGAAATCTAATCTACAGCAAATGTTGCTTTTGGACACCCTTGTCGGAGCGTGATCACAAAGAACCAAGACAGTCCATCACAGATGTCCCTCGCTCATTGCACAGAGCAGCCTTGAACGCTCTTAGTAATCCACGTTCTTAGTGTAAAGCTTTATTTTAATAACATCCATCAGTAGACAACAGTATTCACAATGGAAGCGAACAGATAAAATGGACGCCGCCACACGTGGGCCAGTTATCCAGGAACTTCACAGTTGATTTAGTAATATGGGAAGGGCTGGGACTGTAAAATGGCCGCAGTGGTGGGGGCTAGAGAATAGCCTTTTGGTCCGTGGGGAGACAGCCAGATTTGATTTCACATTTTGCTCATAATCTGATCATCCCGGGGGAGTATGGAGTTTTCAGAGCGTTTAGCCGCCCGACTTTTATGTGGTCATTACTCAGCAACCCTGGCCAGTAAAGTCACCCGTGACCGACTCCTAACCTGTGCCCAACCCCCCCCCCCACCCCCCCGTGTCACATGCTGGACCTGTCAATCAAGCACAGCTGCAGCACCACAGAGGAGTCAAGTAACTGGTTTGCCCGTCTGTAAACATTCTTTTGCGTCTTGTAGAAACCAGTGTTATTCCCTCTCAGACAGCCACGGAATCCGAAACCAAATGTATGGAAAGTATCCCCCTGGTCAGCGTTGTGTTGAGATGAAAGGACATCATTACCCCTATGCAGAGTGACTGCGGAATACAGCACCATTTAAATTCCATCAACTAGAGTGAGGGAGAGTAAGATGGTAGAAGTTGTTGGTGCACTGATGGTAGGTAACGGTGTGATTAAATGACTAATGTGTGAGTGCTTAGACAGTGACAGGCATTTAATCATGTGTCAGTAAAGTTCCTGAGCTGTTTATTGTAAATAAGGTGCTAGTTGAACTCCTTACAAAGAAGCAAGTGCATTAGCTCTTTAAGGCAAAAAGTACATTAGCTCTTTAAAGGAGAATTCCGGTGTGATTTTGACCTAAAGTGTTTTGAAACATGATACCGAGTGTGAAGGTATGTCTCATAGCCCATCTCGGCTTGTCCCCTGCACTCCGAAATCTGGCGCTAGTTAGCCGATGCTACCAACAAGGCGGTCAATGGTGGTGCCTCGGCATCGGCATAGCCATGCAAATAAATCACTGTTTTACACCATTTACGAGGCTCAATGTATCTCCACACTTCATTGGTAGACTTCCAAGGGCCCTGACATTTAAAACGAGACATTGAGAACTTTGAAAAAGCACTGGTAGTTTACTTACAAGACAATTTATACAGACAGTATCTTCTCGAAGTTTAGCGTTTGCAGCCATCTTGAATTTAGTCACGATAAGTCGAGCAACGAGTAAGAATGAACAGGTATGATAAGGGATCAGATTCAAAAAATAATTCCGTGGAAATGCATGGATTCCAGTTGCTGCTACTGGAAGAAACTGTAATCCATGCATTTCCAAAGAATTATTTTTGGAATCTGATCCCTTATCATACCTGTTCATTCTTACTCATCGCTCGACTTATCGTGACTAAATTCAAGATGGCTGCAAACGCTAAACTTCGTGAAGGTACTGTCTGTATAAATCGTCTTGTAAGTAAACTACCAGTGCTTTTTTAAAGTTCTCAATGTCTCGTTTTAAATGTCAGGGCCCTCGTAAGTCTACCAATGAAGTGTGGAGATACATTGAGCCTCGTAAATGGTGTAAAACAGTGATTTATTTGCATGGCTATGCCGATGCCGAAGCACCACCATCGACCGCCTTGTTGGTAGCATCGGCTAACTAGCGCCAGATTTCGGAGTGCAGGGGAAAAGCCGAGATGGGCTATGAGACATACGTTCACACTCGGTATCATGTTTCAAAACACTTTAGGTCAAAATCACACCGGAATTCTCCTTTAAGGCAAAATGTAGGACATTTACTTATATTGTATATAAATCGCTACCTTAGAATAATAAGGTTCTATCTGCGTGTTGAGTAGTTCTGAGATATTGAGCTTCAAAGTTTTAGAATTCCATAGAGTTACATGGTAAATGGAACAAGTTATTTTTGATATAAAGTCCAAATATGTACACAACTTTAAGAAACACCTCATCTGAACTTAAGAAACTTTCAAAGAATAAAAATATGTAAATAACTCCATTTTGACAAAATTGTCAGAAAGAACCTTATTATTCTAAGGTAGCGAAATGGCAAATGTTTTTATTTTATGTTTGTATAAAATACAATAGAATATTTTGAGTAACTGCAGCACTTTTTGAAGAATAAATAATATTTTATAAAGTACACACAATACTTTCATGTTAAGTGATCCATGACTTTATTTTGAGTTTGCTGACAATCGCCCCCATTTCAACACCAACTTACATATGAACTCCAGACACATTGCATTAATCTGGCCATGTTTTACTGTGACATGTTTTACTTTCTCAAACATTTAGTCTCCAATCCTCTCTGATTTCACTGCAAACCGCGAGGCCTCTGCCCAACTGTCCATTTTTTTTTTAAGATTAAGGTCTCAGAGGGATCGTGCCGGGTCGTCTCTTGCCAAAGGCGGATGCCGGTGGGAAGCGTATAAGAACTCATAGTGCCAGGAGCCAAAGCATGGGGATACTTGACGTGAAATGTGCATCAATGATTTCCCTATCACAGAGGAGCAAATGTCAGCCCTGTCTGTCATGCTGTTAACAGATAGTGTTGCCAGCGTAGACAGTAATCTGATATGCATGAAGAAATTTTATTGACACCTGGCTGAGATTGTCTGTCGCTGGAACAGGCACATCTTGACCTGTGATATCCCCTTCCTCTGAACTAAAGCAATAACAGAGGTAAACAGTGTATCAGAATGCAGAGGAGTCTGAACACACAGAGTACTAGCCTTGTAGATGTAATTAAACGTCTATACTTAGCATCCTCTTTTTTTTCTGTACAAGTAGTTTATTTTAATTCACACACATGAGGACCCTATTAAATATTAATGAGAAAGCCAAGCCTGCAAGTGCCTTGTAAAATGCCACAGCTTGAGTGGTACACTGTGATTACTTTCTTTTATAAATAAAAAGACTCTTTTACTGCAGACCAAATCATGTATCTTCTCGTCAATATACAGCTTTACAACAAACACTTCTCACATGGAGCACAAACTAGCATGCCTCGAAAAAAAAAAAAAAATAAGGAAAGAAAAAATAAAATAAAAACGAGGCAGATAATAAATCCCAATAATCCTGCACTGCTTATCGATGTGGAAGGCTGGTCTTGAGCAGGAGGGAGCCCTGCTGGGCTTGATCCCCTCCCCGTGCGGCCGCAAAGCTGGGCTGGGCAGCAGAGGGCACAGGTGGAGATCTGGATCCGTGTCATGATACTCCCAATGACACAGTCTGTCAGGGCGGGCAGGGGAACAATACCGGACACGCCAGCAAAGCTTGAACCTTCCTGGTTCAGTTGTTCCGGAAAAAAAAGAAAAGATTGGAATGGATAATTCATGAAATTGAATTGAATAAGGTTTATAAGCAAACACATATAACAAGCAAAGTTAACTGTGTTAATGGTGTTTATGCAAAACAACTCTAACAACATCTTCAAATGGTGAATCTGAACTGAAATAGTTCCTGTAAAGCTTTTTAGAGGCTAGTATTTTATGAGACAGTGTGCCTTCCACGGCACACATATCACCCTCCTCCACCTCTCCCAACATTCTAAATCAATATTGCTATGTACTGTAACATAGTAATATTATACACCATTTGAAAGCTTGGACTCTTAGGAATCCGTACATGACAACCTTTTTAATGTACAATCTGTGTCAGGCTTTACATTGTGAAATTAATCTTACTATGTCTGAATTAAATTGAATCAAAAATGCCCTCCTCCCCCTCCTCCGCCTTCGGTGCTTCTCTACATTCTAGTTACAGTTTCTAGTAGCAAAAAGTAGATGCAGCATATTGAGTCTTAAAATATCCACAAGCATCCATAGCAAAATAATATTAATTTTGTTTTATCCAATATAAGTTGTTGTCCATCTTATACACACCCATTAAACTAACAAAAAAATGCAAAAATAGAGACTTTTGTGTAATTATTCCATATTTTGTGTAGTCATTCCATATCAGAATCCCTGACATAGAATACCAATAATAAAACTTAAGAGTGTTACCTTTCATTTGAGACCATGATTATGCTTCTATACCAAGGGGTTCATACAGTATATACAGTTAGCGTTTTGTCATTATACATTTTGAATAACCAAAAGTATGTGGGGAGTCTCCATAGGGCATTTTGCAAAACGCATGGACATACTTTTACAAATAACTGTAATCTACTCATCTTTTCTTCTATATTGATCTACTTTTACACACAGCTTCACAAGACCTGGTGCTAGGGCTCAGTTGTGCTTCTCAAGTGACTCAAGTGACTTAGAGGGCTGAAATGTGGTCACTTTGTAACCCGATAGAAAGAAAAAAAAAACTCTAGCCTCTGTAGCTCTGTGCCAGTACATCACACATCACAATTATGATTGTTTCCTAAGAAACTACAGGGTCAAAGATTTCTAAGAAGGTCAAGCATTTGATGGTATAGGCCAAAATAGGTGGGAGCAGTGCCCTCTGAGGTAGACCCTTTTGGTTACACTTTACTTGAAGGCATGGGCGGATTATGAACTTTCGGGCCCCTGGGCCCAGATGTATTAAGGGCCCCCCACTTATTGTCGTATATGTGGGAGGGGGGGTTTGGGGGTCTTCCCCCAGAATTTTTTTAATTTTTCTGATGTGATTTCCTGTATTCTGGTGCATTTTGGGGATGGCCAATACTAAATTCAATCAGATTCATAGCCTACATCCTGATTTGTTGATATTGAGGCAATGATTCCATGCAAAGGCTTAGGCTTCAGGGCCCCCTGACCCCTTGGGCCCCTGGGCCTGGGCCCGGTAGGCCCGTGCAGTAATCCATCCCTGCTTGAAGGTATCTACATAAGAGTGACATGCCACTGTCATGAAAGTGTCATAAACATTATAAAGAAGTCATAAACATTATAAAGAAGTCATAAACATTATAAAGAAGTCATAAACATTATAAAGAAGTCATAAACATTTATGACATAACGCTTCTTTCACTCGCTTCTGTCAAGTGTCATTCGTTTTTTGTCATGACGAGGGCAGCCGTTGCCTACTGGTTAGCACTTCGGACCTGTAACTGGAGGGTTGCCGGTTCGAACCCCGACCAGTAGGCCCTGCTGAAGTGCCCTTGAGCAAGGCACCTAACCCCTCACTGCTCCCCGAGCGCCGCTGTTGATGCAGGCAGCTCACTGCGCCGGGATTAGTGTGTGCTTCACCTCACTGTGCGTACACTGTGTGCTGTGTGTTTCACTATTTCACGGATTGGGATAAATGCAGAGACCAAATTTCCCTCACGGGATTAAAAGAGTATTGACAGTGCCATGTCAAACCTAAAGTAAAGTGTTACCTATTTTTTTATGAAATAGATCTCTTCACTTCACAGTATATTTACTGTCACTGTTCAACAACAACCTTAATACAGGTAAAATGTCGCAAAAATGTCAGGGAATAGCTAGCATTTTCACACCTATCAAAACAATTAGATTAGAAAAGGAAATATGATTAACAATTATATCATGTGTGTGAATAAAAAAACACACATAGTGGTGAGAGGTTAACAAATTGTTAAACCAATCATAGTGGTAAGGCCAGGGTTGACAAATGCTTTCTGAACAAAGCTCAATGTGAAATACAGCATGCATTCATCATCATTACTTTGGCTGCCAAATCCCACAAGGGACATGAAAAAGCATGTTGGGGTGGATTTTCATTTTTCAGTAGATGAAATAAAATGTGGGTCAGTGATGCTAATTCAGAACACAAATTGTCAAATTTTTTGTTGACAGCTGTCAATGACTAGTAGGCTCAAAGGGAATATTACGGCTGTTGTGACTGCCTGGGGCACTGTAATGATGTGGACAAAAACGAACAAACAAACTAAACAGGAAGTTATGAATGAGCCAACCAATCAGGACAGGGATCTGTGTGTCCAGGGGCGCTGCTAAATAATTTGGGCCCTATGACAGACAATAATTCTGTTTTGTATATGCCGCAGGACATTGTTTTATGCAAGTTAAAAAAACAAAACCATATCAATACCATATTAACTGCCCAGTGTATTAACCTCATAGCTGAAGAAATTTTGCAAAATCAATGTATCAGCCGTGGTTAATAGTTGGGAAATTATGTTAATCTCCAAGTCCCCATCAAAACCACCACCACAGCATGATGCACCACCACCACTGTTTGACTGTAACAATAGTATTAACGAGCTATAATTAATCCTCCTCACACGTCATTAGCAATGGTGAGCAAACAGTTCAATCTTCATTTCTTCAGACCTGAGGAGTTTTATTGTCATGGTCTGATAGCCGTTCAGGTGTTTTATGGCTAACTCATGTGCCTTGATGAGGAATGGTTTCTGGCTGTCTGTTCAACCATAACGGGTTGATTGTCATTTAAAGGCAACTTGCCTCATATTCCTCGACCAATTTATGCTTCATTGAGCCCTGTTATATGTCGATAAATATCAGTATCACTCCCACTCTCACTCCCACTCCCACTCCCACTCCACTCACATTTCAATTTCAAATTAGAGCCCTGGACCTCATTTATAGTGACCATTGGGTTCTTGGTTATCTGTAAAGGTCATTTGTCCACCTTTGCTCAGTATGGCCAATGTTGTTGGCAGGTTTTCTTAGACCTCCTCAATGGAGCCAGGTGTGTTGTAGCTGCCGTTGTCGTTAATGTAATTAGTGTCACACAGACCCGGTGTTGCACCTAGTGAATCAGAATGTCAATATGCCAATATGGCAGTTGTTTACACATATCCCGCCCCTTCCACGACCAATAGTCAACATGTGAATACATTGTGCCAATCATGTGTTGTGATCTCGATGCAGGAGCAAGGTTGGTGTCTTGAAGCCTTGCACATGCGCAGTTGAAAGGACTTTGATCTCAGAATGTTACGAATGTTACGAATTGATGTAGAAGCATTTATGTGCGTGTTCAAATGTGTTATTGGCCAAACAGCCAAACAAGATATTCAGTGTCAGAGTGAACATGGAAGGAGCGGAATAAAACAGAGGATGCCGTGACAACACAGCTAACGCTCCACCGGAAATAGATGAGGTGGCCTAGGAGCCTTCTGTGCATAAGGTCTATTCAAATAGGCACAGATGGGTCATTCTCGCGGAATTAGACTCATAAGGTGTCATGAAGCATTTTGACGATAAAAGTAAATGCTATCAAAATAAGAAGGATATGGTTATAAACATCTCTCCATGTACTATTTTGAACATGATTTCAAATATCATCATAAATACCAATTTTCTTGTTTTTTCCACATTTAAGGGGAAATTTCTCATTACCGCAACATGTCCATGACTGGATTTGGGGTCTTTGAGATGGAAATATTAATAATTAAAAAATATAAAAAAGAAAAAGCTTTAGTGCATGTTATTCTATAAACATGTACAGTAAAGAAACATGTGGTATTTGGTGATCATTGGTAAATGTTGTGATAATAATAAGGAATATAAATGTGTCCAAGACCAATTTTCTCATCCTCCGCAACAATTTTCAATCATTATTTAAGTCCTCAAGGAACTTACATTTTCAAGGACATTACATTTGTTGGAAGGGACATCATTGACTGTGACACTCAAGATGGCTATCAGGTAAACAGTTCTTATTTTTTCTCTCCAGGTAAAATTTTAAATGTTGTTTGTCATAGTACCTACACAACTTTTTTGTTCTCATTACCGAAACATGAGTTTGTGAAGTTTTAGAAAATGTTGCCGTTTTAATTTTGTATTATTATATACCCCATTATGGTCTTAATATAAAAAGTGCGGGAAAGTTTAGCTAACCCTCATGGTGCTTCCACAGTTAACAAGAATGTTTAAGGTCACTCATCCTCCGCAACACCATTATCATCCACCACAACAATTGAGGGCCTGTTGCGGTGGAGAGACTCAATGTTTCGGTAATGAGAATGAGAATGAGACAGATGGGTCATTCTATGAAATGGGTGCCTTTTCCTCTATACAAGTTTCAAGATTTTTAATTTATACACAGAATTAAAGACATGATCACCCTCAAACAAATGTTTGCCCACCTCAGGCATACATTTTGTTGTTTTACATTGAAATATAATGGATTGAAATATGATAAATGTGACAGGGTGGTACATTTCATGATGAAATGGCTCAAGTTATCCAATAACACAAATCATTGACCTAACATAGTGCCTTCAATTAGAAATTCAGTCATTTGCTCAGTAATGATAGTGTTAAAACTGTATATGAAAAACAGTTATTCCTGTCTAACCTGTGTGATAGGGTGGTAGTAATGAAAAAACAACAAATAAACAATGTAAAAGAATGTCAGAATTTTTTGCTTACTTTCTTGGGTGCTCTACAGGCAGACAAAATGTCTTTTTTTCAAGTAACAGTATATGCTATTTACAGACAAAACAAGTTAATGTGAGGGGTGGTAAGTCAAACCAAGGGATACAATACAATACAATACAATACAATACAATACAATATTTACCAAAAAACATGATTTTATTCTGAATAAATATGTCTAATGTCATCAGGAAAATATATTTATTAATATTATTATTAATTCTGAAAATAATAAAAGTTTGATAACATGTAGGTGTAACTAATGCCCCCCATTCAAGCTTTCCTCAAAAGACTCTAATCTTTCAAGAATCTTTCCCAAATCTTGTCAAAGTTGTTTGGTGTAAGGAGGCCATAAGTTGATCTTCTATGTTTTGGGACTTTTTACGTTAAGTTTCGTACGTACAAATTCTCTGTGTTTTGGACTCTCCGTGGTTTACTGTTTCCTGTGGAACCTCTGTGTCACTGCCCTGGGTTTGACACCCCTTTTCCTGTTTTTAATTTGGAATAAAGCTACCTTGTTTGAACTCTACCTCCCTGTCCTGAGTCTGTGGGCCGTGGCAACATCATGTTAACAAGAACCCCCTGAATTATTAGCTGTAGAAACACACTTTGGCTCTAGTTTGTACTTATGCATCTCATCAATGTTGTGGACACAGATTAGCAAGGAAATCTAGACGCACCATAGCGGCAGCAAATTAAAGGAGAATTCCGGTGTGATTTTGACCTAAAGTGTTTTGAAACATGATACCGAGTGTGAAAGTATGTCTCATAGCCCATCTCGGCTTGTCCCCTGCACTCCGAAATCTGGCGCTACTTAGCCGATGCTACCAACAAGGAGGTCAATGGTGGTGCCTCGGCATCGGCGTAGCCATGCAAATAAATTACTGTTTTACACCATTTACGAGGCTCAATGTATCTCCACACTTCATTGATAGACTTCCGAGGGCCCTGACATTTAAAACGAGACATTGAGAACTTTGAAAAAGCACTGGTAGTTTACTTACAAGACGATTTATACAGACAGTATCTTCACGAAGTTTAGCGTTTGCAGCCATCTTGAATTTAGTCATGATAAGTCGAGCAACGAGTAAGAATGAACAGGTATGATAAGGAATCAGATTCCAAAAATAATTCCGTGGAAATGCATGGATTACAGTTTCTTCCAGTAGCAGCAACTGGAATCCATGCATTTCCACGGAATTATTTTTGGAATCTGATCCCTTATCATATCTGTTCATTCTTACTCGTCACTTGACTTATCGTGACTAAATTCAAGATGGCTGCAAAGGCTAAACTTCGAGAAGATACTGTCTGTATAAATCGTCTTATAAGTAAACTTCCAGTGCTTTTTCAAAGTTCTCAATGTCTCGTTTTAAATGTCAGGGCCCTCGGAAGTCTACCAATGAAGTGTGGAGATACATTAAGCCTCGTAAATGGTGTAAAACAGTGATTTATTTGCATGGCTATGCCGATGCCGAGGCACCACCATTGACCGCCTTGTTGGTAGCATCGGCTAACTAGCGCCAGATTTCGGAGTGCAGGGGACAAGCCGAGATGGGCTATAAGACATACGTTCACACTCGGTATCCTGTTTCAAAACACTTTAGGTCAAAATCACACCGGAATTCTCCTTTAATTTGCTCAGCCTGTACGTCTAGTATCGAACCATAGGAATTTCGATTGGCTAACGCCGTGGACCTCATCCAATCACAGCGCTCTATTTTGTTAGAGAGTCTTAAGGCGGGTTTAACAGGATAACGACAGTCCTGCTACGGTGAACAATAAGGAAGGTGGCTATGGCGAACGAAGAGCGGTTGTTTGAATCGGCCTTGGCGTCAACTTTGGAGGAGTTGGACTTGTGCTTTTCTTTGAAAGTAGAGCAACACAATGCACTTAAGTCATTCCTTTCGAAGAAGGATGTATTTGCCGTTTTGCCGACCGGATACGGATATGGTCGTATCGCTGGCCTATTGCATGCCTAGGCAGTTTGAAAGACAATTCTCTGCCCGCCCCTTGGATTAAGCAGGTGAATGATTCGATTCCAGACTATACATGTCAATGATATAGGATGGCCCGCCAGGCTAGACACAGATGGCATCCGTGTCATAGAATGACCCAGATAGACTTCAGTCAAGTTGTTGGCATCCCAAAGATCATTCAAATACGATCAAGTATGATCATACAAGTATGATGCACCAGAGCTCTATTGCAAGTCTCATAGCGGGTTTCAGCCATGTACAATACCTACGATAAATAAACAAATAAAACACAATTAGCCTGTTTTTGCTTTGACATTGTGGAATATTGCGTGTAGTTTGATGGGGGGGAAATAATTGAATCTATTTCAAGATGAGTCTCCAACAAAATGCAATGTTTGAGGGTCTGAAAGCTTTCTGAATGCACCGTAGGCTTACCCTTCCTTGGGGAAAACATCCAATGTCCTAAACATAGCCAATACTTTTGTTCAATTCACAATAAACAAAAGGTGTATTACTAAGACCTATAAAAGCATGATCAAATGTTCCACAATAATCCTTTGTTTTTTCCGTCCTTTGATGTTGTTATTAGTAGTTATTTCTCTTTGCCCTTGCCCCCTGGTGTGTTGCCATACACAAAGCCAGACTCTAATACTAGACAAAAAGTGCAAAGAAGGGAACGCTGCAACAATAGATCTGATATTGGAGGAAAAGGGCTCCATCTTGGATTGAAGGCCAGCGTGGGTCAGCTGGCCTCACGGCCATTGTACCTAATCGTCTACACTGTGTTGGGAGCTACAGAAAATACTAAAATGCTGGACAGAGATGAAGTATGTTGTGAATCACCATGCCAGTTGGCGTCACTGAGCGTGGGGATTGTGGGTGAACTAAGTTTGTAATGGTTATAGCAATCCGGTGTTTCATGAAGGTGGAGCTGAAATCAAAAAAGTGGACACCAAGAGTGCGGGGAATAGTGTGCTTGTCAAATCGTGGTCAGGTTTTATGAAAGCTAGCCACATCTATAGCTGTATCACTGCAGTCCACGGTAAAATTGTAAACACTTCATGACATGTGCGTTCCTCATGTTACAAGTTACCCCTAAGTGTACCAACAGTGCATTATTGCAGAGACTTTCTATAGGAGACACAGCATTAAAAAAATCATTTAGAAATGCATGGAGTTAGTTCGTAACGCCAATATGGCAGTTGTTTACACATATCCCATCCCTTCCACGACCAGAAGTCAACATGTGAATACATTGTGCCAATCGTGTTGTGATCTCGATGCAGGAGCAAGTTTGGTGTCTTGAAGCCTTGCACATGCAAAGTTGAAAGGACTTTGATCTCCATACACTTACAAATGGTTCAGCAATTATAGAACTGCATATTTTACTGTATATAGGTCTTTAAATTAGCTATCGCTTTACATAGACTTGCTTTGGGGGACTTTCAAATGAAAAAAATAATAATTGTGTTTCTGTAGCCATTTCATGTAAATTAATTAAAGCAAGGATTGAGAAAGTGTAGGCTTACTCCCTATCAACATATATTGTTCCCCTGCTGGCAAGTCTTTTTTAGATAGAGGTGGATGGCACTGCTAGTAGGAAAACATATATATATATATCCCGCTTAAAAGAGCTGCTGCCAATCATGTCCTGTCTTCCATGAGCCCTCTTTTATAGAGGCCATATTCAAACCCTGAGTCCTTGCCCACCACGTAATTTCACACTTCCCTCTCGCTCATAAGCTATTCCTAGCTCTCTCCTCTTCCTCTCCCCTTAGCACGGCCTACACTCTCCTTCCTCACTGAAAACCTCTGTGCCATGTTAATAATCATCATTATTAATTTAACCAATTACATAATCATTCGAGGAGCCTGAGGGTAGGCAAATGTTATACAAACCAAATCCACAACGTGGAGCGCATCACAATTAGATGTGTGTGTGTGTGGTGTGTGTGTGTGTGTGGAGTCGAGCTCGGCCAGCGTGTCGGAGGTGGAATGGAGAGGAGATCGTTTTAAAAATGTGGAAAGATGTGGAGAAGACTTCCTACAGTACATGGTCCGGGGGTGGGGGTACACATGATTATGGCTCCCCCCACAAACAACAGGAGAGAAACCCCCAGAGGGGAGGGGACACTGGGCCGGACACACAAGCGTAACATCCTCAGCCATAATCTCCAGGCTTTTTTTCCTTCTTCTTCTTCTTCTTCTAACCCACGCCCGACATCCTGCAGTTCATTAACCCCTCCATGGAACTCCCAAGACATTTCATCTAATGGAGAGGACACAATGGTGCGATCCCCACCGCCGCTCCGAGGGAAGACTAAAGGATAATTAGTGCCACACGGGCCAGAGGGGGATGCGACTGTACTTTTTCCACTGCGCTTATTCAATTACAATTCTTTTTCTCCATGGGCGCCGCGTTCACCGGAGACGGGATTCGGCGGCACACAAGGTCAAAGGTTCAACGACCGGCCTCAACTTTTGATTCCGCAGCCTAGGCCTGAGAGAATTTCAATCAGCATCCAGGGGGGAAGTGGCAGGTGACTGACTGCGTCACAGGTGAACATCATGAGTAGCTGCTCTAAGAATCTGAGTCTGATTAAACACCTGCGTGAGGAGAACCTTGCTCTGAAACTCACGTTGACAGGCAGAAAAAGCAATAATCGGAGAATAACACGACTTATCTGTCATGGATTCCCTTTCATAAAAAAAAGAAAAGATTGGGAATGAGAAGGCAGGTGTGTTTAATGTGGTTTGAAGAGGCAGACTGTTGAAGTCGGGGTTATTGACTTCAACAGTCCTCTACTTCTATGTTTTATGTTTATATACGGCTCAGCGTGCCCATGTTTACCCAGTCACATTTTCATCCAGACTTAATTTGTTTTTCATTCTCGCAGTACTTGAGCTTATTCTGAAAAGCATCTGATTAGCGCGATTCTCTGCCGCAAACAGACTTAACTGGGAGTCTGGAGTGCTCAAGTCCTTCCTTGTTTCTGCTGAACCCTGACAGTACTTACTCCCTGGCACCGTGCGGCTCTGTGCTCGCCGCGCTGAGATGTGGAGTCGGAGGCGCCCACAGTGTCACAACAACTGACACGCATGATGTTGATAAATGAAGCTCGATAATGTGCTACAGAGGTCCTCAACACCTGAGGCCTGTGATTATCCGAGAGCAGGGAACGTGGAATGTCTTAGCAGTCAGTGTGGAGCTTGCAGTGTGTGCACGTACATGCACACAGTGGAGAGATATTAGAATAGATTCTACAAATAGCTTGAATTTGTATCCCTAAGGTTGACATAATGTTGAAGTTTGTGTAGAGTGTGCAGACACATGTGTGAGTTTCTGCACACACTTTGTGCAATTTAAAATTCAGACGGCTAAGCACAGCATATGACTCACAGCTTTCCTATAAAATAACTTTGCCAAATATGATTAATGTAATACTCCCTCCCCCTGTGTGTCCATAGAGTATGTTTCACTGGCAACAGTGCAAGAGAACAAAACGTACAAGGTTATGCAGTGGAGCCATTCTGGTGGTGTTTAAATGCTGGACTGGAAATGGCAGCAACCAAGATGTCCTCATGAAGATGCAGACGTTGAATGGGCGGAAAGTGTCAAAAGTGAAAAGTAGAGGTTATTTGTGCCAAGATACACCACATTAGATTTACGCCCAGGTATACTCCCAGCGCGGGCACAGCGAAACTGGCACACGGCAGAGCACTTGGCACAGGCGGCACGGAACAGATGTTAATCCAGGACGGATAATTACATCAGCGAGTGAACAGATATTTTTCCACTTAATTTCAGCCTTTTGAAAAAGTGTGACTCGTCCCTATGGTACTCGACCATGAATCACCCTCACACCCGTATCCTAGGAGGATGCCCAGAGCTCTGACCGTGGAAGGGGGGGTGGTAATGGGGGGGGGAGCATGAATTGGGATAGTTTTTTGGCCCTTGTTGCTGCTGGAGTATTTCACTTTCAGCACGAGCAACAGGGTGGAGGCCTGCAACATTAATCTCTCCTGTTATATTTTGACACCCTTTTGACCACACAATCTATCTGTTACCACTGGATGCCATTTTCCTAATGGGCACCCAAACTAGTTGTGCATACTGGGTTGACAAAATAGTTGACAACTATTACAAAATAGTAGACAAAACAAAATAACAATGTTATTATTCTAAATCAACCCTGAAAGAAAACATCCCTTGTGTACAGTAAATGATTACATATTTATGAAACTTTTATTGCATACAAACACAGTATTCTTCAGTCCATATATCTTAATCAACTATATCTTATCAAAACAACCCTTTTTTCTCCATCCACCATGATCATAAATGTAGCCTTTTTTGAACAGATAACGATTCAGGGCATCGCCAGACTCCTGAGTAACGAGTGTCTTCTCCTGTTTATGTCCTTTACTCCAGTGTACATCAGCAGCATGGGGTCGGGGCACGGCACTGCATGAGGAATGATTAAAGTAAGTAGGTTAGATGCGCGCGGGGCGATTTATCAGTCCCCCTTAGTTGCGATTTAGTGACCCAAATCCAGGCGCGTGTCAGAGTTGAGCTGAGAGACGGCACCACCGCCGCATAAATCTCACCTCAAATTAAGTTAACATGTTTTCTGCTACAGCATGTAATGAGCTGTGTGATGTAAACAGATGATCAGAGCTCTCTCTCCGGCGCGTGCTGGATTGATTGGTCGGGGAGACATCTGATTATGGAGGGGCCCAGACACAGAGGGATGACACGTCTGTTGCCAGGCACTTTTTTTTTTTTTTTCAGCGGATCCCCTTTGTTAATAAATGTGTTGCCATTTTCATCTTCTCAAAACTCAATAAAAAGGAGGCACAGTCCTCCAAAAAGGTGACTTCAACCAGGGTTTTATGATGGCGTGGCGGAGACAGGTGAACTGCATCAGGAAAATTTACAGTCCAAAAGACATTAGATAATTCATGGCTCGGAACCGTGCAATAAATAAAAGATGCGGGCCGTGGGTAAATAGGCTCCGTCGCAGACGAGTAAGATGACCTTTGTTGCCCTTCGCCCAAAAAACGCGTGGCCGTGTGGGCACTAATCAACAACCCCTGACGAAGGAGGCAAGCCACTCCACGGGCAAGTGCCCTTCACACTGGCGGCAAACGGATGCTCCCCCGACGCCGAGAAACTCGGCCACGTGACTGTGAGCTCTGATAACGGACATCGATTCAGTGTCCGGAAAGCATGACGACCAGTCGCCAATGCAACGGTACTGTGGGGTTAGAAAGCAGCAGTATTGTGTGACATTTTGGGATCCATCACAAAACCCCAGGGGTCTACTCTTACTTGGCTTAATGACACCTCCATTCCTCACCAGACAACTATGGGCTGCGATCTAGCTCTTTGGTCAGCCAGATTGCCCACCATATCCAGGGGAGTAATTGGAAAAGCCATTCGAAGCCACGCTCATTAGCCTAGCCTGTGATTGTAATGCCTCCGCGACACTTTGCTTGACATGCAAGTAGCGAGAGAAGACGTTGAAAAATCCTCTGCAACTGAACAATAATTAAGTGCACCTTCTCCCCAGCGAGGGTGATCAAGTGAGCAGTATTGAGCTTCTGTGGATGGGTAGGGTGCTCCTCCTCTCCTATTGATTGGGTGGGAGAACTTAGTTTAATGTCCTTGGGAAGTGAGAGCAGGTAATCCATTGTGTTATTAATCTGTGGAGGGGGCTCACGCTAGCCACTGCCGCAAGATGGCCGATCCGTTGGGAATTCCCATTTCTTCTCATCGAGCCTCATCGCATTCGCCGCTCGCGTCTTGCCCAGGCAGCGAGACATTTCAGCCTTAATAATAACCCATTTCTCCCTGTGACCCCGAGATATTATGGCGTTTGACCCCAGGTGTGCTGGCAGCGAATTGGTCCGAGATTTGGGTCGTGATGGAATTCATTTGGCGCAGGTCCGTCTCCTGTCGACACACAGACGAGGCGAGGAAGGAACATAAGTGACTCCCCCGCCAGGAGCTGATATGTGAGCGGAATCGCCTGAGCCATGGTGCTGGCGGCAAATCCTTACGCTTAAGCGAAGCTCGCCTTATTTCAGGAGGTGCACACACAGTTCACACTTCCCCTAAACCGGAATGCTGACAACAACAGAAAAAGTGGCCACGGTCGTTTTGTCGGCTGCACATGATTCACCGACACATAAGAAGCTTATCAAACTAAAATTACCTCAGGTTTTTTTTTTCTTTCCCTCTCCACTTCACTCTCCACAAGCTGCATTCCAACCTAGATGCCAGGGATTGAACCCCAGCCTACAGCCCTTTCCAAGGGCCCCGAGCCAAAGTGACACATTCATTTCTGAAGGGGTGCAGGTGGCGCATGAGGCCTAGTGATTGGGGAAGTGTGTGTATGTATGTGTGTGTGTATGTATGTGTGTGTATATAAATATGTGTGTGTGTGTGTGTGTGTGTGTGTGTGTGTGTGTGTGTGGTGGTGAGTGCCCAGTTGTACCAGCGTGGAGGCGGACATAACAGAACGGTTCTGGACTGGAATGGAAGTGTGAGGAGAAGCATGAGCCAGAGTGTGTACTGTAAGAGCTGACGGGTTAAAGTGCTGAATGGGACAGAGAGGAGAGGAGAGGAGGAGTGGAGAGGAACAAGGAGAGGAGTGGAGGGTCGGAATGAGGACAGGAGAGGAGAGGAGTGGAGTGGAGAAGTGGAATGAGGAGAGGAAAGGAAAGGAGAAGAGAGGAGAAGGAGAAGAGGAGAGTGGAGTGGAGAGGAGAAGAGTGGAGAGGAGAGGCTAGGAGCGAGGAGGATCTACAGCAGATTGTGCTTGGTTCCTCCTCCTGGGGGAGCGCTCTGCTTTCCTGTATGCACTGTCACGGTCCCTGGGGCACATCCAATCACAATATGGCTCAATTATGACAGCCTGTTTTCTCTCCCGTGGCCCAAACACAGGTATCACCGCTAAGCAGATAGCTGCGGCTGACTCCCGGACTGGATCCGGCGCGCAGCTGGCCCTGATCGGTCCCCCGGGTCAGCAGCTCAAGGGGGTATGTTGTTCCAGAGGAATCCGCGGCCCTGAGGCACTGACCCCAATAGCTAACATTGCATCCTGACTGCTTTTAAAGTGTTCACTTTGAAATCTGAACGCATCTCAAAGGGTCTCTAAAAGCCAAGATATATATATATATATATAATCCTGAGATTAAGAAGGAACTAAGATGGATGTCAGTCCCTGAATGTTTGTAAGATACGTCTCTTCAGATTTCCAGAAAGAAAGAAGGTAAAAAATGAAGGTGAGGGAGATGGAGGACGTCTGAAATGTTTCGATGTCAAAAGTGGATATCAAAAAAAATGCCTCTATCGCATGAAAGACATTCTCTGAATGCGCCGCTTCGCACAAAAAGAAAGAGGTAAGGTAAATGCATACTTAGGAGCAAAAAAAAAACCAAGCTGTTGCATTTCAGAGAGAAATGGAGTTGGCCCTGGCAATGTGAACAATGCTGGCACAAACAGTTTAAAATCAGACTCGTCTTTGACACCAGCGAGAGCAGTGAAATAGAAGGCCTAGCCATTAGGTGTGATTGACTACAATGGCGTCTCCTGCCCTTGGCAACAAAGGGTATGTCAGAGAAACACCTGTCGACGGAGCACATATGACTGGCATATCAATGCACAAATGTCAGTCGGATGTGTGTGGCATTCTCTCACGCTGTTTTGCTCGCAAAACAGATCAATAAGGCAGCGTTGCTAATAAGTGCAGCAGTGTAAAACAGCCCAAGGGCCTATTGTTGCGCCGCCAGTCTGTCATCTTTAACTGCTAAATGCAAATCAAAATGTTATCGCCACACACACACACTCTGGCGCGAGATGCTGATGCCTTTGTGCAGGGGACGCAAGCAGCAGGAGGTGCCTGGCCTTTTGCAAAAAAGGAGCCTATAACATTGAAGTACTCCTATCCTTTTTGTCTGAAAGAGGCTTGTCAATCGCATCGCAGGGCTCCCACAATGCATCTCCTCAGCTGTAATGATGTGTTTCACTACACAACAGCATACCTTTCACTGGAGCACTCCTAAAGCAAAGGCAAATATGAATACATTCTTTCATTTTTTGTTGCTTTCCCCTGCTCTAATCTCCTCAAGCAAATTTACACTTCAAAACAAAAACATGGGAAATCCTTTGGCTTGATACTGTTGGCAGCAGAAAACAACAACAATGAGAGAGAGGAAGATGGTGGGAGAGAGGGAAGAAGGGAGAGAGAGAGAGAACGTTTGGAGTTTTTGTTGAGCAAAGGCATGCCGTGGCAAGATGTCAGAGGAGATTTTAATCACAAATTGTACCACATTCAAACAGCAGGCTGAAGCCAGTAATGGCTCTCGGGTTTTTTTTTTTACGAGGCAGAACATGATTTATTTACATAAAAAGCTGTTCCATGAACGACGAACACACTCAGCACAAATGACCTTCACCCGGCGCACCATTCCTGGATCTACACAACACTCCCACTATGTACAAAAGGTTACAGTGTTTTTTTAACACTCGCTGTAGTGATTTCTATTTCATTGTGATTGTACAGCATATTTCTCATTGCTTTGAAGAACTCCGTCCAGCCACGCAACAATTCATGTTATTTTGCTGAGCATAGTTACTCCGTGACCTCCAGTTCAAAGACTCATGCCAGAGGTCAAAGCTTAGCCCTGTAACGTAACTAGAATCAGCTAACAGCGAGTGGCTAGCCCTACTGCAGATGTAATTGTGAGCTTGTCTCTGATGTGCCACTGGCTCGGAAGTGCTGAAGTACCGCATCACTCTATCAATCTTGTGTCTCCAGCAACCCGCTCCCCCCACACACACACGTACACACACACACACACACACACATGGCATATGCAAACAATAACGCTGAGGGAAAAACACATCAGAAACTAATGAATGTGCAGTTGGCTAATGTGTGGTCATATAAATGAGGCTATTCGTGGTTATTACGGGTTTAGCGCTAATTAGTGATGGAAAAATGGAGGGCGTGTTGTACCCCCCCACCCCACCCCACCCCCCGATCCACTCCTTTTATTCACAAGAGCCCTCATCAGACCTCTGCTCCAGCCAAACATTTTAATCAGCGTACCTCCTGTACACCCGGCCAGTCCCCTAGTCAATTATCGCAATTCAATTTAGCATATTAATTATAGTTAGTGCCAAAGGGTATGTTCTTTCTCTTTGCCTGCTCAACCTGATGGATTTCTCCCCCTGAACGGCCTGTTTGCTTATCTGTTGCCTTTTTAGCACATGTTTACATTGGGATTGTACTTTTGGGTAAAGGTTATCTACCACCGCCCGATAATTTGCATCCCGTTGCCCCAGGACCTCGAGTGAGGGAGTGAGTGAGTGGCCGTCTCCTCCTCCGCCATAATCCCCCTAAAATGGATAATAAGATCACTGATGCCCCCTGAGAGAGATATTCATTGATGCAGCCAGGGAGTTAGCGTTAGCCATTAGCTTTCCTCCCTTTTTTTTCTGTTTTTTTTTTATTTTCAAAGAAGCAATCAGATCACCGGGAGAAAGCGATAGTGACGTCAAATCGCACAGGCTCGCCAGCCAGACAAACACCTGATGTCGTCCTGCGGCTAAGAGAGGTCACCGAAGGTCGCCGTATGTCCTGCTCGTGTGCTGTGTGGATTCCGCCGGCAGCTCTGGCAGATGACATGATATGCGGAGACACTTGAAACCCTCCCTCTGCTACCCACCCCCCCCCCCCCCACCTTCGCCCTGCTGAGCTCACGCCACTACAACACGCGACGTGTAAAGAGGCCCTGTAATTGTGCGCCACCCACTAAGAAGGTCAACCGCAGCCAACGTCCTTGAGCTTGGAGCCTCTTCCCATCGCAATTAAACACCTCAATTAGATTTACACTGCGGCCCTTTTGGCCTGCTCCATTTCCTCTTGTTCTTGTACAGCAGGGCTCCTCGCGTAGCTGCCGCCGTGTCAAGTAATGCGTGGCAGTGGCTGCGGCGAACGCTGTATGGAGGCAATGCCTAGCTGCTGCCCGCTGTGCCCGGAACCCTGGGAGATTGAGAGATACGAGACAGAGCATGTCATGTTGGAGGGGCTGCCAAGGGCCATCAAGAGGCCTGGAGGGAGTGTTTGTGAGTGTGTGTCTGTGTGTGTGTGTGTGTGTGTGTGTGTGTGTGTGTGTGTGTGTGTGTGTGTGTGTGTGTGCATAGGGCAGGTGATTGAGCTAGCATCCCCTGCTGTGGCGTCTGCAGAGGAGTAGTCCCTTGAAGCGTGCATCGCAAGACTTACACACACACCCTCACACTCATAAACACACCCACACACACACACACACACACACTCTATACCCCATTTGCTTGCACTCCCTGGCATGCGCTGTCACCTCCCAACGCACAAGCAGATGGGCGCTGCTTTTTATGTACTAATCAAGGAGGAATGTGCTTCCTCACAGACATGGCATCCATGACCCCCCCGCACCCAGCCCCATTCATTATTCATCCCCAGCGAGGTGAGCCCTGCCAAGGGTCGATGCCGTGGGGTGACGTGGGGGTGGGTGTGTGTGTGTGTGTGTGGGGGGGGGGGGGGTGGCACACAAGGGTGGGGGCAGCCAAGGTGCAGGATGCAAGCTATACACCCCCCACACATACACACACACACACAGACACACACATCGCCCCCCATCCCTGCTCACAGATCGGGCAGGCGGCGTGGCGCGCTGAAGTAATGTTCACCTTTGCGCGTCCACTCGTCCCGGATATCCCACAGGACTCCTGTCCTTTCTGTCTCCTTCCCTGGCTATCTGTCACACACACACATGCACACACACACACACACACACACACACACACACACACACATGCATACACACTGACACTGACACTCGTGCTCTCTATTTCAGGGCAGCAGAGTCAAACATGGGGGAGAGCGTGATAGAGAGAGCTGTGAATAAATGAATGCCGAAGAAGGACAACCAGCTGGCGATTTTTAAAAGGTTAAATAAAAGTCACATTGCAATGCCATGAAAGGCATGTGGCACAAGCCTGTGCACAATTACCGTCCGAGTCATTCCAGCACAGCTTTATCTCCAAATACCAGTGGCTGTCCCCCCTCTCTCAGATGGTACAGTGCTTAAAGGAAAAGATCCCCTGCTGCTTCAGCCGGACCTGACTTCAAGTGTGCGCTGTGCTGCCCACCTCATCAGATTGAGATCAGATAGAGGCGGCTATTTAAACTCCCTCCCTCGCCCTCACACAGTCTCTGACAAAACACACCAGAGTGAGCTGGCACTAAACGGGTGGAAAAGGTGTATGTAGACCTGACAAAATGGTGTGTAAATGATGTAAGTCTGTTCGTATGTATAAATCTAGATATAATAAGTATGTACTGTACGTATATATTATTTAGTGTGTGTAAGTACGTATGTATGTATGTATATATGTATGTACTGTGTGTGTACAGTATGTGTGTGTGTGTCAGGGAGGCAGTTTATGCCTGTAAGAGGTTGGGTGTGTGTGTGTGCGTGTGTGTGTGTGTGTGTGTGTGTGTGTGTGTGTGTGTAATGGGGTGTTGAATGGGGCCAATCACAAGGGGACCAGCTCCACGGTGACACGAGGGTGACCTTTCGCCTCCCCACTGAAGAGGCGCCACGGGGTCTTTATGACCCTCTCTGGCATGCCGAGAACATCCAGGTGATTACACCGCTGCGGGCGACTAACACGCGCTCACACACACACACACACACACACACACGGGCACGTCGGCGGAGGTGGTGAGCAGCGAGCAGGCGACACGTCCCCCATACAAACTGGCCTCAGCACCTCCTGAGCTCTTATTAATCACGATCTCACCTATCAGCGCCGATAACATGATCAAGAGGAAATAAAAAAACACATCTGTATACCTTATTAATCACGATCTCACCTATCAGCGCCGATAACATGATCAAGAGGAAATAAAAAACCACATCTGTATACCAGGCCCTGCCGCAGACTCACGTGATTGTAACATACAGTAACACAGCAGAAGAGACATTACTAATGTCAGAAGAAAACAAATCGTGTTAGCCAACATTACTGTTTTAGGCTAACGTTACTATTAGACTGCATGCTATGTGTTGCACTTTCATAGTCATATTCTATACATACTGTTGCTCTGATGGAAATGAGGTCCCTTTTCCTGAGAGCTGTCCCCTGTTCTGGTTCTACTTGTCTCTGTGTTCCTCATCTCAGCTGCTAGTTAGCGCTAGCTAGCTCATCCACAACAACACCACAGTCAGGAAGAGACAACTGGGATTTGGTCAGAAGTTTTCTATGCAGCAACAACAATCATGGAAGGTTTTGGAGGCACTTCTTTTTGAAAGGCATTGAAAGGTATTTATTTTACAGAGGGAGGGGACTTGTGAATCATATTTGATTTCATTTCAGTTTCTGTCATTAGCTAGCAATAAAAAAAATACAAATCTGAAATTCTGTACTATTTGTCGACCATACCCTGGTGATTAGGTTAGTAAGGATAGGGAGGAGCAGCAGTGCTTCTCATAATCACACATTACACTCACGTTAGGCCAGTAATTCATTTAGTTTCCACCATCAAACTCTCACATCATTAGGAATGTGATTTCCATTTTGCTTAAGAGTCCATTAGCTGGCGGTGCGATGGCAGGCCGTAGCATGCGCTCTCACAGAGCGGCATTCGCATTGGCTTCCTAGAGGGAGACGCTGGGCTGCACGGAATGGAGAGAGGAAAAAACAGCTTGGAGACGGGAGATGGCTGCCGCTGGAGATGTTCAAGCTCATGACCACACGGGATGGACCGGGCGGCAGATTCCCCCAGCGGAAGCAGAACCCTGGTTAGTGTTATTTTTCTCCATTGATCCTTCCATTACATTGATTATCGCACTTTGCATGCCCCCCCCCCCCATCCTCTCTTCTCCCTCCTCCTCCTTCGACTGGCTCGTTAGGGCAGGAAATGGAGGAGGGGCATGCTTGGCTGAGAGACGCGGTGTCGACTCACGGCTACCTTGAGCGAGGTGGGTGAAGGCGGGCCGGGGGGGATCCACCATTATGGCTGGTGGTGTTGCTTCATTTAAGTGCCACAAGCCGCATGGCAAAAGAAACCCACATGATCCTCCTAAGTGGCCGGGGAATTTGGTCTAGCAGGAGGGAGTGTGTGTGAGGAGTGTGTGTGGGGAGTGTGTGTGTGGTAGAAGGGGCAGGCGGGGCCTTTCTGTCTGTAGATTAGTGCTAATTACAGATTCTGCTGAGGTGTACTCAGCCATTTCTCCCCTCCACTGCTCACTGCTCTCCTCCCTCTCTCTCTCGCTCTCTCTCTCTTGCTCTCTCTCTCTCTCTCTTTCTCATTCTCTCCCTCTCAAAGTGACACTGCACTTAATAGAAGCCTCCCCTGTGCACTCTGCACGCACCGGACTCACTGAAGAAGAAGGGGGAAAAAAACATCAACAACTTATGCCGGCCACCAGCGATGCACAACACGATTAGAAATAGATCATGGCCATTACCTCATTCACAAATTCACACCCTGTAGTTTGTGGGCATGTCACAGTTACAAATCACATGTTACACGTATGTGTGTCAGAACCTGCCACTTTGAGCAAGCATACTGTATATGTGTATAATTATATGTCCTTGTGTTAACTTTATGGAAAGGTAGGATTTATTCTCAGTACACAAGAAACACTCTCACACGCCAATTTGGGGCCTATTCACAGTAGGTTGCCTATTCCATAAAAAGCAATGCGCGATTTCAACGTTAGATCATTTGATGCAACAAGGCGCCATCAGAGGGATTTCATTTCCTTTCTTTATTTATTTACCTATTTGTTTATCTGCTCTTTCGTTTATGTTTTTTTCCCCCAAGAAGGCCCCTTTGAAAACTGAAAATATCCTTCAAAAGGGTGCCATTGCCTCATCTTGTCTGTTGTGCGTGCGTGCGTGCGTGTGTGTGTGTGTGTGTGTGTGTGTGTGTGTGCGCGCGCGCAGAGGGAAGCCGACGGAGTCTCGGAGAGCTGAGATGAAATGAAGTGGAAGTGTAAAAGCACTAGACACCACTGTAAACGCCCCCCCTGATGAATGCTGCAAGTCCACTGCAACTCCCCTGCGCCTGCTACTCCACATGCACACACAAATAATAACACCATGCACACAACAATACACACACAAAATCACACACACACACACACACAAAATCACACACACACACACACAAAATCACACACACACACACACTTTATGTCAATCTTCCATGGAGAAAGACAAAAGAAGTGACTGATTTCTAAAACAAGCATGTAAAAGGAAAGACAAAAGAAGTAACTGATTTCTAAAACAAGCATGTAAAGGGAAAGTTAGAGCCACTGAGCGCCTACACCTCTGCGTTTTTGCAGAGCATGTCCTCTGTGCATGGAGGAATTCTCTTCTGTGTGTGTGTGTGTGTGTGTGTGTGTGTGTGTGTGTGTGTGTGTGTGCCCATCACCGCAGCGGCTCCCTGCCGCTTTGATTCCCCTGAATAATCAGGTGGCGGCGGCGGCAGCGGCAGTGCACACAAAAGACTAGCGGAAGCTCACAAGAGGCTGGCATTTTGAGGAGTGTTTACACGCCCGAAAAAAACTATCAGCACACGCATCTGCGTAGAGTGCTGCGCTGAGACACGCGGAGGAAAATGGCGGGAAAGTGAGAGAGAGAGAGAGAGAGAGAGGAAGAGAGAGAGTGAAAGAGAGAGAGAGGAAGAGAGTGAAAGACAGAGGATAACTAAGGAAATTGCGATTGTACGTCCCTATTGTCCTATTGCTGTTGTACTTCATCATCTTTCGTCATACCTGGCAGCCATAAACTGTTTACACCTCCACATCTGACCGTACTCCTAAGGGTTGAATATAACCGAAGGGCCGCAGGCCCAGGGCAAGATGAAGAGCATGGCAGCAGGCCAACGTCAGTTTGGTTTTTCCCCAGTCACCATCATGAATGAGCATGTGTAAAAGTGTATATATCTGTATATATATATATCTGTGTATATATCTGTATATATCTGTTTTGTGTAAAAGTGACTTAGGGCCAGTAGACATTTTCTGATTAGAGAATTTAGAGTAGAGATGTGCTGGACACTGCTACCTTTAATGTGTGAGCTTCCCAAGCAATATTACAGAAATTACCTTTGACCTTGTCTTCATTATAACTACTAATGCAGATTGGAGGCACTCAGAGAGGGTGCTCGCAAGGCTGTATCACAACAACAACAACAACAACAACAACAACACAGTACATTTATGTAGCGCTTTTCTAGCTCCCGTCTGAGTGATGCACGGCAGCCACTGTGCGGCAGAACGCTCCCCACGTGCCAGTCTGAGTGTGCGCTACACCAGTGCAAGTCAAACTACACCTGTGTACTCGTCCTGTGATTTGGTCCAGGTTCCAAAATGTAACGGGGTCTTCTTTGGCCCGTCATGGCTCACCTTTGCGTCATGAAAAAAAGCAACGTAGAGTTGCACAATTCTGCTTACGGACAGACAGAGAAACCACAGAAAAAACATAATAAAGGTGAGAGCGATGTGTGGTGTTGTATATCTCTTACAACACCCCCCCTCCCTCCCTTGCTCTCTCTCTCTCTTTTCTCTGCAGCACTGAGGAGCTGAGTGGTGTGTGTGTGTGTGCAGGGGCGCAGCTACCCATTTTTGAGGGGTATGCAACAACAATATTGGCGCCCCCCCCCAAAAAAAAAAAAAAAAACACAAACAACTAAAGCAAAACAAAAGGCCAATAATTTACACTATTATTTTGCATTAGTGTCTATTGAATATGTATATATGTAATATATTTTTAAAGAAATGCTGCCAATTTAATGTTTAACTTGATGTTATACTTTATAAGTATTGATAAATGGTGCATTGCCTCTTTAAGAGAGTCTAAACGGTTCTCATAACGTCCTTTTTCCAGCTATTGCTCACAATGGATAAGGCTGATAGGCACTCTAGCTTTGTTTGTTTGCACCACATTGACAACACAATATTAAGTTATTACAAGGAGCCTTCATTGTTAGGATATGGAAACATGTAATGAGTTGCTGCTAGCATGACATTTCTGTTTGCAGTTGGCCATTAAAAGTACAGTATGAGCATGGTAGCCACCTAGCTATCTGAATGGAATAGGCTATGTTTCAATCGGCATTTTGCTTAACAAACGCTAGTTAGTCTGTTAACATTCATATTTGCAAGCCTCCCAGTACAGACGTCATCACTTTAAATCCTACCTGTTGCCTTTCACCGTCCACTGATTTAACTGCTGTTGCATCCCTTGACATGCCATCTCCTTTTCCCTCTTTCTTTTTCTATTTTTAGTCGTCAACAGCTTTTTTTGCTGTATCCATCTTTTTCTATAGACGGCAACTTACTACTCGTAGGCCTACCCGCTCGTCCAGCCCTCACCACGCCCCCACTCCCTCTTCTATGTCAAAATTCTATGATGGAATCTTATGAGATAGGGCGCCTACTCTAGCCTGTTAGTCCTCTAAAATGTTATAGAACATTGAGAAAATGTTGAAATGATTTAGAAAC